>NC_072794.1:135675471-135978502 GCF_028583425.1 Eublepharis macularius
AGTCATGGCTCTCTGGAGCTCTCTCAGCCCCACCCACCTCACAGGGTGTTTTGTTGGGATAATAATAACATACTTTGTAAACCGCTCTGAGTGGGTGTTAAGTCATCCTGAAGAGTGATATATAAATCAAATGTTGTTATTAATAATAATAATAGTCCAGAAGAAGTTCCATTACATTCTAATCATGAGACATGTACAACTCGGATACCATTTTGTGTGTGGACTTTAGTCCAAAGAACTTCTGCTAGAGAAAGATTTCCCAGAATTGTGCACCTTGGGGAACCTTGGAACCAAAAGGACATCACTTACTGATTCTAGCTAATCAGGGTTCAGGCTGTGCATGACCATAAACTCACAGAATCGATTTTATCTGTGCTCAGAAGATAGTTTATTTTAAAGAAACATGGTGAGTGCACTCCTCAGGCTTGCTGTTCAAATGTTATACATCTGTAGCCATGCTTTAGAGTTATTCTTTTGCTGGGGAGGCTGGGTGTACACTTCTAGGAAATACATGGCTGAGAAGGACCTGATGCCCTTTGAACCTTTCCTTGAAATTATCCTAAGAAGGCACTTGAAGAATCTATCTTGGCACCTTATTGAATGTGCTTAATTAATGCAGATGAAACCCAGGACAAACTGACATCTGAAACTATGGGCAAGGTTTTCTTTTTATTTAGGAAGTTCATAACCCACTTTTCAATATTTATTAATCTGGGTGCCTAACATGTCTTATGTCATTCTTCCCTCCGTTTTATCCTCTCAACAAACTGGGTGAGAAAGTTAGGCTAAGAGAGTGGGGCTGGCCCAAGATTACCCAGAGAGCTTCCAAGGCAGAGCAGGGGATTCAAATCTGAGCCTCCAAAATCCAAGTCCAATACTCTAACTACTACACTGTACCCAAGGTGAGGACCAACAGAACAATACAAAAACCAATAATAAAACCATCAGGAAACATCTTAAGCAAATACTGCCAACTTTAATGTAAATTGTTTTATTGTTTATTGCTTGTTTTTAAGCTTTTGAAATATTGTAAGGTGCTTTGGGCCCTGACCTGAATGGCCCAGGCTAGCCTGATCTCCTCAGCTCTTCGAAACTAATCATGGTTAGTCCTAGTTAGAGACCACTGAGGAAGTCCAGGGTCACTATGCAGAGACAGGCAATGGCAATCCAATATAGTACATCCCTGAACACTTCCTTGCATTTCAATAAGGAAAAATAGTAAAGAGTCCAGTAGCACCTTTAAAACTAACCAACTTTATTGTAGCATAAGCTTTCGAAAACCACAGCTCTCTTCATCACATGCATCTGACAGAGCTGTGGTTCTCAAAAGTTTATCCTACAATAAAGTTGGTTAGTTTTAAAGGTGCTACTGGACTCTACTATTTAGCAACTATAGACTAACATGGCTAACTCCTCTGGATCAATAAGGAGAAAACAGTGAAGAAGTACCAAGATTCAAACACAGAAAGGGTGTGTGAAAATTCAAACCTTTGTTCAGGGAGAGCAAATATTTGAGTTTGTTCAGAGAAAGAACTGATAGGTATGACTTTGAAAAGCCATTGTAGGAAGGTTAGGAATTCTTAAAAGCCATTTGAAAAGCTATTGTAGGAAGGTTAGAAATCCTTAAAAGAACAGGCACCCCTTCTAGTGAAGTACTCTGATGACAATCAGGTGCATTTCTCCAGCATACTGTTTCACACTGGCCAACCAGTTGCCATGAAAGGCAAAAAAGCCTTTCCTCCCTAGCTGAGACTTCCCAGTACTGGTTTGGGTTGTTGCCTCCTATGGAGGCTCTCTTTGCTGGACCCTGAAGCTGGACCCTGGTTTTATTCATCTGCCCACAAAATGCTTGCCTTCCATTTCAAGAACTGGTTCACTTTTGCCTGTCAAGCCCTGAGAACAGCTGATGAATATGAATGCTGTGTTTTTGACTAATGGCAATGATTACATGCAAGGCCTTGAAACTCATTCTCTTTTCATATATGCTCTCTGTGGTTGCATGGTGATGCAGAAATGCAATTTGTCTCTACAGAGAATGCCAGTGTGAAGGCAGAAAACATCAGCAAATACACACCTTTCTTCACAAATATGGTCAGTAGAATTCTTCTGGAATAACGTTAAATGTGTCCATCCACAGTTAGCATCAGGTTATTTCAGAAATGAGTTGGGGACATTTAGCTTTCTCATTGCTATACTAGTTCCTGGGTCTATGACTTAATTTGAATTTTTAAAAAATGAATAAATATCCATTGATGCTAAATAAACATATGAAGCTGCCCTATACTGAGTCAGACTGTTGGTCGATCGAGTTTAGTCAAACCTGCTCTGATTGACAGCAGCCGTCCAGGGTCTCCAGCACAGAAAGCTCTTCCCCAACACCTGAGATCCTTTGAACTGGAGACACCAGGTGTTGAACATAGACCATTTTGCATGAGATCTGCCACTGGGCCACCCCCTTCCCTTCAACACCATCCACTGTTGTTTTAACTCATAAGGTTGGGGGGGCGGGATCTTTAATTTACATATTTATTTAGGTGCTTATAGTTTGCTTTTCTCGCCAGTGGGGACCCAGATCAGCTCATACTATTGTTCTCTTCCATTCAGGGGCATTCTTAGTGAGTTTGGGGTCCAGGATGGGTTCCCAGAATCACTGCCAATGCCCCTGATGCCCCCATCATGGCCAAGCAAGAGGTGACCCTTGCTCTGTATGAGGCAGTTGGGAGCTGCCACCACCAGAAGTCAGCTGTCCAAATCACAAAACAGGCAGGTACAAGTGGTGGCAGGGTCCTACCCTTCTTCCCGCCTCCTCCTTGGAGGGCAGGCCTGTGTGTGGCCAGGGTACCTCCCAGCAAAGGGCCTAGGGCAGCCTTCCCATTACCCATTGGCTAAAACTGCCCCACCTCCCTTTTATTCTCACAAAAACAACTCTGGGAGGCTGAGAGAGCGTGACGGCCCAGCAAGCTTCCAAAGCAGAGTGAGTCTTCCAGATTCCAGTCTGAGAGTTGAACCACACGATACGAAAGACACAAGACCGAGAGAGTGTCAGGAGTCCTGTCTTATCCCAAATTCCCATGTCCAGCATTCTGTCGATGAGCACGTCCTGGTCCAGGCACACATTCAAAATTTTCTGCTCCAGGGTAGCCGAGACGGCGCGTGTACGCAGTCACGATCAGTAAGTCGGCAATGCAGAGCGTCCTTATTTCCTATATCTTCCGCTTCCTATCTGTGCAAAGTGGAGATGCATGATGGGATATCTTGGAGGTATGCGGAGAAAACCCGTGCCACCGTGAACACGGGATTGATGGAGGTCCTGCAGTCCTGTCATGTGTAGTTGAAAACAACGTTGGAACACGTGTAAGTAAGTTTTTGTGTCTTTCACGTGTAATTTGTATTGTGTGGTCCGGCTCTGAGACTCTAACCACTTCACCATGCTGGTTCTTGTTATGGGGGGTGGGGGAGCTTAGAGTATTTTAGCAAAGGTTTACATTTCTCTGCTCATCAGAACATTCAGAAGAGAAATGCTGATCTCCTTCTAAGGCATTTTTACATCCACTTTCTAAGCAAGATTCATTTTTTTAAAAATCAGAAGTCACTAGTATGCCTGTAGAATGCCAGAGCATTAGTATCTTGGCAAAGGGAGAGGAGAAAAGATTCTGAAAATACTCTGATCGGAGAGTTTGCAAAGAGTCACATGGCCACATGAAGCGGCCTTATGTGGAATCAGACCCTTGGTTCAAGTCAGGATGGTCCACTCAGACCAGTGATGCTACCCATGATAACACCACACAAATAGTCATCATCTCCCAAGGATACACCTGAATAAAGCTATCTGTGTACTATATTCCCTGGGGAATGTTTTTCCCCTTGTACCAAGACTGCCCACTCGTCTGTTAAAGCTGGCATTGTTTCCTCTGACTGGCAGGGGCTCTTGAGGGCCTCTGGTCCAGATCTTACACATCACCTGCTCCTTGGTCCTTTTAAATGGAGGTGCAGGGGGTTGAAACTGAGACCTTTGGTTTGCAAAGCAGGTACTCGGCTAAAAGCTTGAATGGACTTCATTTGATAATGTATTACTCCATGTTTTATCACTGTTGCTCCCCCTCACTGGCAGTTTTCAAGAAGAGGCTGGATGAATATTTGTCAGGGATGCTTTAGGCACATCCTGCATTGGGCAGGGTGTTGGACTAGGAGGTCTGTATGACCCCTTCCAACTCTGTGATTCTATGAATGGAGAGTATCTCTACAGGAAATGCCTAGGCGCATGTTCGTCAAGAGTGGGGAAATGCAATGTTAGCTGGGAAGTGTAGTTTTAAATGTCAGAGCCAGCAGAGAACACTCTGGAGGGGATGGATTCTCTCACAGCCCTCCATCGCTGCTGGTGTGCCGGACTGTCTCCCCCTCTGGAGCCTTTGCCCTGCCGCCCTCACTGCTTAAACTTTGAATTAACCAAGCCTCAGCAGGCCAAAGGCTCCAGAAGGGGAGACAGTCCGGCACACCAGAGGCAGTGGAGGGCTGTGAGAAAATCCATCCCCTCCGGAGCAATTTCCGCCAGCTCTATCATTTAAAACTATGCTTCCTGGCTAACATTGTGTTTCTCCACATGTGAAAAACATGTGTCAGAAGGCTTGTGTAGATAGATTCTGAGGATCACTCCAATGAAAAGTAATAGAATGTTAGGAGCAGGACTTTTACACTTCCCCTGCAGTCTGCTGAACCCCCTAATATTTTGTTCCTGGGGATCAATAGACCCTCAAGAATAGCACTGTGGGCAAAGTAAGGCTCTGCATTGAGAACAGAGAATAGCAGGAATCACTGCCCCTCTTCTGAAGACTAAATGCCATTAAGTCGAACTGCATGACTGGATACATGCTGTTGTGTTTGGGTGATGTGACATTAAAAAAAGGCCTGTGTTGCCTTGGTCTGTGCACATTGACCCACCCATGCAAGACACCACTTGCTGTTCCACTTGATGGGGGATAGAAGAGAAAGAATATAACTTTGAGGCAGCAGCATGTTGGGTTCAAGGATTTATGTTTATTATTATATTGTATACATATGCCTCAGGCGCATCTACGGGTACATGGGCCCTTTTCTAAAACGTTCAATCTCACTCACTAGTCTCTCCTTGTATCTTTTTAATCCCAGCAGCCCACAGTCAGATAGATGGGTGACACAAGCTTAGATGAAAGAGCTGGTATGTGTAATCTTCATGCCCCCACGTTACTTACTTGTTCCCTGCTAGAATGGTGTTGTAATTATTTATGTTGTAAGTATGATTCCTTTTTCTGCACAGATTTTTGATTGGACTGACACCGCACAGATGGAGATAAACAGCAAGCTTTTTTATTTAACTGAAAATATTTTATAGGGTAAATGCCTCATGTGGAATGCTTCAGTAGATTACATGAAACTGGCTCTCAGCTTTACCCTCAGAGGTTACAAACTTTCCCAATGAGAGCGAATACTTTATAACTGAGCCAGAGACAAAATAAATAAACAGGGTAGATTCAGTTCTCCTTTTCCCAGTTTAGTACAATTTACCAGGTTTCACTGGAACCTGTTAACACAACCACCAGGATCCTTCCAAAGGTTTAAGGTTGCTCTTTCAACATACATTCCCCTATCCCTATAACATGTACAAGTATGTTTGGTGTTTCTGGCCCTTAATGGGATACTTATTTGTCTCAGTAAAACAAGTTTTCTTCCCTAAGCCAACTCCAAATCCTACCTCAAAGTCAAATAAAAACCTGGCTAAACTGCCACACTTATCCCAAGCCCCAAATTCTGTGAGGAAAGATTCCCCCCTTCTTTTTTAGAATGAGGCTTACTTGCCCCCTCCCATCCAGTGGAGTTCCATGAGCTCTGATTGGCTTTTAGACATTTGGATTTACATGAGGCCAAAATCACAAGGATTCGTTCAGAGCCCTGGAGGGGAGGTGGGACTTTTATGGATGATTGCCACACCAATCATCCAGTGAAACTCTTCCTATAAAGGCTAAGTAAATGTTTCAGGGAATGACAGACTTTGGTAGATATCCAATGGTATCTAGTAACTTCTGACATCAGAGGAATTAAAAAGGAAGACATTTTGATAGTTTTATCAATCCAACGTTTAGTAGCTGCACCAGTCCTTACACCACCCTGGTGAAGTTCTTTGGTCTTTATTGTTCCCATATGACAGGTGAGAAAATGAAGTTGATACATACAAATGATTCAATCACAATCACAGGCTGACCTAGGATTTCAGTTCAAGCTATTCTTGTCACTGGCGGATGAAATAAGTACCTTAATAATCTCAGGAAATTAATGGAATTCTTTGTTTGTTTGTTTGTTTGTTTGTTTGTTTGTTTGTTTGTTTGTTTGTTTGTAGTCCTTCTTTCTCACTGAGATCCAAGGTGGATTACAACAGTGCAAGTGACAATACACTATAATTGACAGCAAGGTCATTTACTGAGCAAAGTAACAGGACATTCAGGGAAACAAGATACAATAGGGAATGGTAGCTGAACATTTTTAAACAAGCATAAAGCCAAGCACAGAGATTAAATCTATCTGAAATAAAGCATAACTAATTTCCATGGCATGTTTAGCAGTGTGGAAAGTCTCTAGTAGACACACATCTACACCAGCAGACAGTACCCGATAGCAAAGTGTTCAGTTCTCGTCCCTACTATGGCATCTCTCTGAGCTGTTTCTTGTGACACAGCCCTGTAATCTGGGTAGAAAGCCATCCTGAATAATTCAGTTTTGCATAGTTTGTTGAAAGCCAAGAGAGTGGCGGGCCATTCCATAGGGTGGGGGCTATCACAGAGAACACTTGTGTGGGAAGTTGTTGATTTT
Source organism: Eublepharis macularius (assembly GCF_028583425.1). Lineage (NCBI taxonomy): Eukaryota > Metazoa > Chordata > Lepidosauria > Squamata > Eublepharidae > Eublepharis > Eublepharis macularius. The sequence goes on from NC_072794.1 coordinate 135,682,312, forward strand.
GCCGAAGAGTAGGGTGGCATCTTCAGAAGACCCTGTTCAGATGAGCGAAAGATAGGGGGAGAGGCAGTTTTGCAGGTATGAGGGGCCAAGGCCATGAAGAGCTTGGAATGTGATAGTCATGACCTTGAAGTGCACGGGTAACTGATGGGAAGCCAATGGAGTGCCTGCAGAATGGGAGTGACATGCATGCTCCATCTAGCTTCTGAGAATAAACAGGCTGCAGTGTTCTACACCAAATGAAGTCTTCGAGTTAACTTTGGGGGGAAACCAATATACAGTGCATTACAGTAGTTGAGTCTTGATATTTCTGTGCCGTGGATCTAGGTGGCCAGTGTAAGGATACCAGGCAACTCTCAAGAGATTTCACTTCAGGAGTAAAAGTTCATTATTGATCAGATGCCAGTTTCATACACTTATGCCATCCTTGCCAGGACTGGCAGTTACAGACAAGCATTAAGCAGAAATAGGTTCCCTGAGGCTACTCCTGACCCCCCCCCCTTTCTCCTAACAGTCCTCTAACTCTACAAGCAGGAAAACAGGCTGTGTGATTCATGGACTTCTCAATGTCAGGCAGGCTCTCTCAGACTTGGGAGAGATTACAACAGGAACAAACACCTCCCGTTCTCAGTTTCCCACCCCGGGTTCAAATGACAGAATCACCTCAACAGCATCAGCTTCAGCTGCCTGGATCCAGCTGCAGAGGGTATTGAATATGACAGGTGATCCTGAACACGTGACAGCCAGATTGGCCATGTCAAGGTAAGGGGCCATCTCCTAGGCTTGTCTGAGTTGTGAGAAGACCTTGTTTGCAGCTGCATTTACTTGCTTCTCTCATTTGGAGAACACAGAACACAGGGATTATTTTGTTCATGCAGAAGTGACTGTCAGAAATATCTTCATCACCCTATTCATAAGGTAGTAGGTGGTTCATTCATAACCCCCCCCCCCCCCCGGTTGTTTCCTCCCAAGCCACTCATTGAGCCACTTTCCTCGATCTCCCTACGGTTTATTTGCCAGTGATTGGTTGGAGGTTTCTGGCCACCCAGAGATCACCTGCTACTGGCAGGCACCCCAGGAACATGTGTGGTGAGCATGTTCCCAGTGGGTGCAATGATGTCACTTCCGGAAGAGGTAGTCTCCGGAAGAGGTAGTGACTACCTCCAGAAGAGGTAGTTTCTACCCTTTGATGTTTTAATGGTGGTTTTCATTTTTTGCATTTATTTTAAATTCTGGTTTTAAATTGTTGTGCTGATGCATTTATCTATTAATTTTAATGGCTTTTAATTTGTATGTTTTAAATTTGTTAGGTGCCTTGGTGACCCCATGAGGACAGAAAGGCAGGGTAAAATGTTTGTAAATAAATAAATAAGGCTCACAAAATGTATCTGTATAGCTTGTGGGTTTGAGAACTATACCTTGTAGTTATTTACTTCTAAAGAAAAGTTGCTAGACCTCATGACGGCAAAGTTAGAGCATGTGATGGTAAAAATTCTAATATGCTCCTCTGTGCCAAAACACTCGCCTGCTTCTGAATTAAGCCCTGAATGTGTACGGCAGGGCTGAAGCAACAGTCTGTAACAAATAAGAACATTCTCTGTGTGCAACTGTGTATGGCTTATTTCAGAAGAGTCTAGATTTCTTTTTTTCCTTCCCAAATATTTCTGTGGGTTAAGAGGACAATGTTCAGTAGCCATATCCATTAATAAGTGACAGCTTTGACACTAAGGGCGGGGATTAGATGCAGAGTGTGGGAGAGGCAGAGGTACAGCAGTAGTAAAGGAGAGGCCTGTGTGCTGAAAAAATGCAAAGCTACAAAAGCTGAGGGGAGGGCAAGGGCACACTGTGAGTAATAAGGCAAATGCCAGAAGTAACGCTGGGACCTGCGCTAGGCCAGAAAGCAGTGACATGCAGAAGCATCCTCCACTGTTTCCTCCCAAGCCACTTTCCTCAGCAGAGCTCTCAGCACCTCAGGGGCTTGCCTCACTTACTTGGGCAGAGAACTCGCTCTGAGTGCTAAGCTAAGTGGTGTGGTGTGCCTCTGGCACATGTGCTGAGGAGGGCTGCCCGCCTTCCGGTAGGGCCCAGAGAACTTCCTGAACTGCAACTGCAGAGATCAGTTTCCCTGAAGAAAATGGCTGCTTTGGATGGGGAACTTTATGGTATTATAACCTGCCGAAGTCCTTCCCCTCCCCCAAATCACCAGGAATTTCTCAACACTGAGAAATTCTCAGCGCTGAGGCATCTTTCAGCCCTATTGTAATGTGCACCCCCGTGTTTGTTTGTTTGTTTTTAACCTGCCCTCCCTGCAAGCAGGCTCAGGATACAACATTGATTAAAGTACAACATAAAAACAATAAACACAGCATAAAAACAGCAATCAATAAAACCATTCCAAGACAGGCAGTCCTGCACTCCTGCCCATCAGCATACAAAAAGGGGAGGTAGTAGCGGATAGATTACTGTACCCCTTTTCAGGGCAGCCAGCAGTGGACCCTCCATAACCCCTCATAGAAGGAGACCGGTGGAAGGCTCGGCACTGATGGACTAAAATTTCCAGTTTGTTTTGGGAAATCCATCAGTCCCCAACCTGATTTGCCTGCTAAGGTGGGGGGGGGCAACCTTACACCTAGAAAAGGCAGACCCCCCCCTCAAAGGTAGTATGAGATGAGGGAAGGACTGGCTATGATTGGTGATGTATGCTGCAAACCTGGCACTGCAAGAGCATCTAGTCCAGCATCTGTTTCATTCAGCAGCCCCCTCCCCCACCAGTTGCCCTGGAGGGCCAATAAACATGGCATAGAAGTAGAGGCCTCCCCTGACATTGCCTTCTAGCCCCCGGTATCAGAGGTTTTCTGCTATCATGGACATGCTGGTTCTTGGCCATGCAAATGTGATTCCTCTCCTTCAAAATGTGTGCAGTGTGTGTGTGAGAATGTGGGGGGATATCACATGAGTAAGGCCCTTCATGCAATCAGGCATGTGTGTGGGTTCCTGACTCACACAGTTGTTCCTTCGTGCTACCGTGGCAACAGGGCTGCTCTGGGAGAATTCTGAATGTTTACAAAAACCACATGGCATCTGGGTAGTACTTTCATGAGTAGTTTTTTTAAAGAATAAAATAGGGTTAAAAGATACCTTTGGCTCCATCATCATTCTTCATCGTTAATCAATTCCAGTCCTTCACTTAGTAGTTCCAACTCTCTTTCTGATTTAATTTATTTTGTTCAGCTACTGTCAACTGCAATATCCAGGGAGATTTCAATGCACCTTCACTGGTTTCAACATATTTCCATTTTCATGCCAGATTTATGTCTGCTCACATCATCTTACACAGAGACTGTCTTGTTTGGACAATATAAACTGCAGGAGGGAATTGCTGGTAGTTAGGATGGATGGTGTTTGAGGATCTGTCAGGAAATGAAGCCCCAGATAAGTGCTGCTATTAGATCTAGCAATAGTATTACAAGAACAGGCTGCTGGTTGCATGGGGGTGAGCAGGTAGAACTGGGCAGGTCAGGATTCGGTTTCGTTTTCTCAGCCATGCCGGACGCTCCTCTCGGCTGGTCCGGGAGGAAACGACCGGGCACCCTGACCGGGCGGCTGATCTGCAAGGATTAGCCCCCAGGACTCCCAGGGAGGGAGCCAGGGTCCGGGACGCGGCGGGAAGAACTCCCCGAAATCAATGCGGGGAGGGAATTGCCCGTTTGTCCCTATGGAGGCCGGCAGATGTGCGCGGCGCCTCGAGTGCCGCCGGGCAACGAGAAACGGCAAGTAAAAGAAACAGGCGGAAGCCTGTAAACAAGCGAATCCCTTCTGTTCTACAAGCGTTTGTGAAGGAGAGGTTGATCTGAAGAAGACTCGCTCTTCCCCTTCGTGGAGTTCCAGAATTTTGTTGGCGCCCCCCCCCCCCCAAATGGCAGCAAAGAAGCAAAGTCCCGCTCTCGGTAAGTCAATCTCGGCCACCTTGCAGAAAGGGGAGTCGCTCGAAGAATTGGTGCGCAGGGCGGTGGTGGAAGCCATAAAACCCTTTGTTGACAAGCTGAACGAAACTGATCAAAGGGTGGGCTTAATTGAAAGCGAGGTGAAAACCATTAAGGCAGCAGCGGGGGGGGCAGAAAAGTCTGCTCTGGAAAGTGCGTCACTTGTGAAGGCTACAAAAAAGGAGCTGAAGTTGGTGGAGAACCAACTGATCGGGCTACAAGTGGAACGAACGCAGACAATTTTGCGTCTCCAAAACGTGAAAGAGGAGGAAAATGAGGATCTGTGGGATTTGGTCTCGGAACTACTGGCGACACCCGCGAGGACGACTAAAGAAGAGGTTAAAAGCGCCATTTTGGAGGTCCGTCGGGCTTCTTCAAAATATGCAACAAAGCGACAGTTGCCTCGTGAGATCATTATTGACTTTTCAACTAAAAAGATTCGGGACACCATCCTATATAACTCATACAATGCGGATTTGGACTTTATGGGTTTGAAAGTCAAGATTTTGAAGGACGTTCCATTTCTAGTCCGGAAACGGCGTTTTAAATATAAAAAGTTTGCAGCTCTTCTGAGGGACCATGGAATAAAGTACAAATGGTTATTCCCGGAAGGAATATGGTTCAGATATAAAGATCAGGCCTATAAGATATTATCAGAAGATCAACTAAAGGATTTTGAGAATAAAAACCCAGAACTCTGCTGCACCAAGAACGAAGAAAAGGAGGAGCCGGAGGGGGGGGGGGAGGAGGAGAGCATTGCAACAGCAGTTGCACAGAGAGAATTGCGTCCGGGACCCAGAAGGGGGAGGAAAGTTTAATCAGAATTTGAAATGTTTATTCTCTGTATGATTAACCACTCCATCATTATTCTATGGAGCTATTTTTGTATTATGACAGTATGAAGGGAAACATTGAAGTGTAGTGTTTAGTGTTTGTAGTTCATTCCCCCCCCCTTTTTCTTTTTCCACTCCCCTTTGTCCCTTCCCTCTTCCCTTTCCTTGTGATAGTCTGGTGTAGTGTTTTGTAGTTATGAAAAATAAAAAAATATATAAAAAAAAAAAAAAAAGAACTGGGCAGGTCAGGTTTCTACCCTGTTCTCCTGCAAATTCATTGGTTGTTTTCCAATCTCTCTTGAGCCCTTTTTCTCCCTGTCTTTGAAAGAATCATGAAGCATCTTCCAAACGTTAACATGATCCAGTATTGTTTTAGCAGTCATTGGTGAGGGAGAGTGCCCTCAAGTCATAGCTGGCTTTTGGCAACCCCTTGTGGGGTTTTCATGGCAAGAGGCTAACAGAGGGGGTTTGCCATTGCCTGTCTCTGTCTCTGGTCTTTGTTGGAGGTCTCCATCCAATTACTAACCACGGCTGACACCTGGGCTTTCCAGTTCAGGGCAGTTATTAGGAATGAGAAAATAAAGACCCAGCAAAATACAGCTGGTCAAAAACGGTATGTTTTATTTTGCTTGTTTATGGCTGTGATGGCTTAGTGACCACCTCCTGATCCTTGCTTATCTTTGTTTATTTCAGGCATCTCACTCTTTTCACTCCATCAGATACTCGTTGAAAGAAACCAGTAAATCAGAGAGGGAAACGGGACCAAAATAACGCTATGCAAACTCTGTGGAAAAAAATGTGTTCATGTTGAGACGTCTGGAGAGAGACCCAAAGACAGAAAGTGTCAAAAGTCAATACAAAAGCAATGTTAATTGCATGGTAAAATAGCATGTTCAGGATCCACATTTTGTTGGCTTCAATGATCAGAGATAAAAATAATAATGGAAAGGAAGCTGTTCATCAGCTTTAAAAAAACTGGCCAGAAACAGGCATTTCAAATAAATGCCTCTACAGGTTTCTCATTCTAATCCTAGTCTATTTTTCACCTGCTATATTTACATAAAGTAGTTTTCATCTCACTGACTGTTCTCTCCATTGGACTGGCATCTACTGGGTGCTCATAGGCTCACTGACAGGGGAGATAATTTTAAATGTATGGAGACCTAAAACAGGAAAGACAACAGCGAACTTCACTTGGGAAGTTTGCCCAATGCTACCACCTAGTGTTCAGTGAGAGTATTACATGATTTATTGCAAGAAGATGTTGCTTCAGAGGGGTTAGCAGCCGGCAGCTGCCTTAAAGGCAGAGCCCACTTCCGCAGATGCATGAAGATGGCATGTTACATTTCCTGTAACAGTAGGGCAGATTCACACAAAACATTTTTTACAGAACATGCAAAGTGTCTGTGTGTGTTGGAGGAACAGTAATACTGTAATGGTGGCACATGCGTGTTTATGGCAGGGAACTGGAACTGGCCATACATTCCATACGTGCATGCCATGCAGAGCCTGATTGGGTGGTCTGCAACATGTGAGGCAACCTTTGATCTATTCACAGGATCCTGGAAACTGTGAATGCTAACACTTGTGCTCTGGATCTTTGTCCATCCTGGTTGCTGAAATTATGTAAGGATCACATAAATGAGTCATTGATGTCTATCATAAATCTATCAGTGACTCAGGGTACCTCTACTTGGCCACTCAAAGAGGTGGTCATCCTTATACTGCTTTAAAAAATCTTTCCTACAGAAAAGTTACGTGGCCCATTATCACACTGTCTCTACTTTACCCTTTCTGAGCAAGGTAATTGAGAGAGCAGTGGTGGACCAACCCCAAACCTTCTTGGCTAACTCAGGCATTTTGGACAGTTTTCAGTCTGGCTTTAGGCCAAGATACGGGACAGAGACAGAGTTAGTGGTTTTAGTTTATTATCTCTGTCTAAATCTAGATAAAGGTCGTGCCTCTTTGTTGCTCCTATTGTGAAATGAGGCAGGAACAGAGACATCTGGATGACATTTGACATATATGGTGAAGAAGGACTGGACTAAGGGTGCTATGTCTGCGTGTAGCCTGGGATCCAGGAACCAAGGCTTCCCCTATTGGAGGGCCAGGTTTGTGGGATACAAATTTCCAACTCCAGATTGGCTATTGGAATTTGAGAGCACTTGGGGATGCCCTTCCTCTGTCTGCGTGTGTGATTACTCATCTGCCAGGACTGATAGGTGCTTGCTGCCCCTCCTCTCTCATCAGCCACCCTGGCATTGGGCTGATGTCAAGATGCTGTAAATTCCTCTTAGTTAGCAACCTGTTTCTACCCTTTGATTTCCTTAGCTGGCATCTTAATCCTTGTTTGACTCTTTCATCTAGAGTTGCGCTTTGTAGTCATAAAGTTATCTTTGATTAATAAGCATTGCACCACTTCCTCTTGCACACCTGACACTGCTGGCCAAGTGCTACCTATTCTTGCAGCAGCTATATCCCTGAGGCAGCTGTCTGGGACAAGGAGACAGTCCTCTGGTATGTGGGACTGAACACACGGGGTGGTGGCAAGCCAATAAAGTGAGGCTCCAACACTGACCCTGCAGGGCAGGTATTGGAAGAAAAGATCATGGTTCCTTCCAAATTCTAGCCTTACAGGAAATTGACATACCCCAGAGAGAGTTTACCAGAGGGCTGGACGAGGGCCAGTTATATGCAACCATCAGAATTTGTTGTTTGTTATGTTTTAATTTACTATCAGCTTTGGAAGATTCTAATTATGGAATACGGGCAGCCAAGCTTACCTCAAAGACAATCACAGTTATCACAGCCAGCATTGCAGAGGATTCTGGGACACACGTTCACATGCACAACAGTGGAGGCACTGGAACTGTGGAATGCTCTTCCCAAGATAGCTCATTTGTCAGCCTCTTGGACAACTTTTAGAAATGTCGTAAAAATACGCCTATTCCAGCTAGATTTCTGCATGTTTCAGACTGTTTTTCATGGCCTCTTCTAAATTTCAACTTTTACCAGCTTGTTTTATTTTTTTATGTTATTTCAGTTGTTGTTTTTCTGAGGGTAGTTTTTTTTTATCATATTGACATTTGAAATGTTGAAAGCAGTCTTAGAGTGGGGACACTGTATCAAAAAGCAGAATATGAAATGTTTTCATCAATGAATTAACCAACAGTGAGGGCCAAAAAGCAATGTCCAGCATTCTGTCTAAACTGTGTACCCCATAATCATATGCAAATACCTGGGGCCTCCATACATCTAGAACGGCACTGCTGAGCAGACATATGCAGAAAAGATTCCTGAAGAAACTACAGATGCTGCAAATGTCACGGCAGGCATGTTCCATAGTTGAACACAGTTTGCTTGACAATTGCAATCGTCTATGACTTGAGTGTCCAATCTGTTTGACTGTCCATTGACTGCCTCAAATGGCTGTCAAACAGCGTTGGTGGAGTTTTATTTCCATGCCTTGTGGGAGCTTTTGGACCTGTGTAGTAGGTGAGATAGATTCTACCTAGAGTCATAAATGGTCAGGACAGATCATTAAATGACCTAGAAGAGAGATTATGACTCCCAGAAAGCTACAAAAATGCTAGTGAGAAATAACAACATGGACTTGAACTCAAATAATAAGACTTTTTCTTAAGAGTTGACTTATAATTGTTGCTGACTGGTTGAGTTGCTTGTTGTTTATCCATACCACTGGTTACCCAGTGGTGGTGGCAGTAAAGAGTCTGTGAGTGAGGGAGAAAGTAGGACTGCCATCCGGCTCTGTAAGAATGTGCATGTGAAAAACATTGCCTATTGCTCTGAACTGTACCGTACTGCTTGGAAGGTAATCCAATGAACAGGCTTGAACTGTTTGTGAACAGTGACTTGGTCAACAGGAAATCAGCTCCATGTTCGTGTGATGGCAAACAGATGTTGAGCCGACCTGGTGGGCGTTTGAGCATCGCTAGGGGAAATAAAAAACACTGCACTATAATTAAAATTGATTAATCTGGTATATTTACATAAATGCAGATTGTACATAAAGAGCTGTGAAATCTTCTGGGTGGCACGGCAGTTGCTCTGATGACACAGCATGCTATCTATTATTTGTGAAATAAAAATAACCAAAGGGCAAAAGGGTGCGGGTAACCAAGGCCCCAAGAACACACACTGTAAAGGTATGCATATTTTTTTCATTTCCTCCTTCAATCAGCTTAAGAGCCTCCTAAATCTACAAGCCTGATCATGCTGATAATAAAGCCATTCAGTGCCCTGGATCATTGTTAAGAAAGAAAAGCCCTCGAAGATGGCGATTTACATAATTAAGTGTTGATTCAAAGATTCGGTTTCCTGAAGTTAAAGACTCTAAGCCTTGGATGACAGTTATTTGCTCTATAGCAAGATGATGATGAAGAGGTCCTTATTTATTTAACCTTTGACCTTGGTGTGTTGACAGCTTGTAGCGCATGTGGAGACATATCTGCTCCACTCTGACAGCTAACATTCATATCATGTTTGTTAGCTAGATCCCTTGTGATGACTCGGAGAAGCACGTGAATTGCCTTTGCACTTAAGAAGGAGTTTGTCACAATGTTTTGGGTAACTTCCTGCTCAAAAAACATCAAATTCCTTGTAACCACTGAAAATGTACTAGTGCCAAGGCTGTCACATATAGGAAAATCTATAAACTATCCAGGGCTTTTTTTCTGGGAAAAGAGGTGGTGGAACTCAGTGGTGGAACTCAGGACCTCACAATGACATCACTTTGGGTCAGCTGGAATGCAGTGGAAAGCAGTTCCGGCACCTCTTGAAAATGGTCACAAGGCCGGTGGCCCCGCCCCCTGATCTCCAGTCAGAGATGAGTTTAGATTGCCCTCTGTGCCACTGGAATGGCATGGAGGGCAATCTAAACTCCCCTCTGTCTGGAGATCAGGGGGTGGGGCCACCGGCTATGTGACCATTTTCAAGAGGTGCCGGAACTGCGTTCCACCACGTTCCAGCTGGAAAAAAGCCCTGAAACTATCATATCGGTCTTCATAGATGAAGCACGGAGAGAGAAAAAAATGATTACAACTCAGAATACATTATCCATGTCCCAGAATTCAGTTGCTAAATGTTCTAGTAGGAATTCTCCAGAAGAGTCAGCTAATGTTTGACGGGAAATGTTGCCAATTACAGACATCTTTAAACTGTCCTTGTATGCTGACCTGGAATGGCTTGGAGGAAGGACATGATAAAAATGTAATAAATAAATAAGCACACAAGCATAGATGGCTTTAAAAGGAAATCAGACAGATTCATGGAGGATTGACTGATCCAGCAATGGCCTACTAAGCATGGTGACTAAAGGGAACCTCTATATTCAGAGGCAACACATTTCTGAATACCAGAGCTAGGAGGCAAAATCAGGGAAAGGCCTTGGCTTCTGTGCCTAGTTGGTTGGCCCTCCAGGGCGACTGCTTGGCCACTGTGTGAAACAAGATGCTGGGCTAGATGACCCAACTAGTCATATCTTGCAGGTGACTTCTTAGGCTCTTATGTTTCTAGAGGATGCATGCATGCATCGTGATGAGTTCTGATCGGGGAAAGCAATTAACAGAGATGGTATTCTTGTCTCCCGTGCACACTTAAAGTCTCAGTCTCAGAGAAAAGGGTGCTTCTCTGTTACCTTTCTCTGTGACAGGTACGATAAGACAAGTTGGGTTGTGTGTGAGTGCATGATTTGTAAACTAGGACAAGATACCAACCTCCCACAACACAATGGCTCCAACCTAGTCTCTCTTCATGGCTGTGACTGCAATTAATTTGGTTAAAAACCACCTGAGTTCAAGTTACAGATCTCTCATTGTCTACTACCGTCCTAAACCATCGCTTAGAAATTAAAAACCTATTACATCGGTAAACACTGCTGCTTGATTAGAGAACTTTGAATCTTGTATTGTTACCTCAAAGGGGGTTGTATATATGTGTGTGTGTGCGCGCGCACGCACGTACACATTTGTATCTCTTTTTTCCTTTTCGACAAGAAGCTCAGACCAGCATCTTCCAAAGAATACTTTCCTGAGAATAAGACCCATTGAATAAAATGGGATTTACTTCTGAGTAGACCTCCTTCATTATGAGGTCCATCTGTCTGTAAACTTGCAGAAATTCCCCAGCGAGCTTCACAAGTGGTGGATTGATACCAGAGTCCCCCAACACTTGACCTTTACACTCTGTTTCCTGCTTTCCTCCTACTGGTTAAAATGTAAGAATATGTATGTAGGCTTGGTAGATTATGAGCTTGTCAGTGTCTGAATGATACAATTTTAGTTGCTTTAAACAGTTTCTTAATTAAACAAAATTTACAGCTTTTTTGCCATACAGGACTATTCTGAAGAGATGTAAAAATGAGGAAAAGCGTGTCAAGACAATCCGGGCTCTTGGCTGCCTCGGCACGCGTGCGGAGGTACCAACAAGATGCAACTGACTTAAGGAGACCCTAGCAAGGGGCTTTCAAGGCAAGTGAGAAGCAGAGGTGGTTTGCCAGTGCCTCTCTCTACAGACTCTTCCATGGTGGTTGCCCATCCAAGTACTGACCTGCTTAGCTTCTGAGATCTGAGGCGAAAAGGCTATGCCATGCTGCCTTCCCTCTCCCTTGGCTAGCCTTACAATAAGCGATATTTCCAGTAACTGCAGGGCCGTGGTCTGAATCATGCTGAGGAAAGTAGAATTCAGATTTCACAAGGACCTGGGGATTGCGTCCCAAGTGATCCTGCATGGAGACAATGTAGGAATACCATCTGCAGGAGCCAGTGTGCTACAGGGCCAGCATGCCACACTAGGATCTGGGAGATCTGGGTTCAGATCCTGTTATGGCCATGAAGCTTGTTGGACAACTCTGGGCTAGTCATATCTTTCAGTCTAAACTACCTCACAGGAGTGTGGTGAGGATAAAATGAGGGAGAGCAAGTTATGCTACCCTGAGCTCCTTGGAGGAAGAGTGAAAGAAAAAGACCTGAAGCGTGACACAAGCATTTATTCTGTCATGAATGCCTGGTCAGGAAGCTGACAGAATTCAAAATATCCACTCATTCCTCCAGATATACACACAATGATGCTTTCCCACTCCCACATACATATGACTGCTGTGTGAAAAATGTCAGGTCTTAGTGGTATTTGGAGCGACCCAAGACACAGAGAATGTAGCGCTTAGAGTTGGATCCAGTGTACTTTTTCCACAGATGCAAGAAGCCCATGAAGCATGACTCTCTCACCTTCCTATCCTATGGGAGCCCAAAATGTCCCGCCCAATTATTGTTATACACACACGCGCGCGCGTGCGCGTGTGTGTAGCCTAACCTACCTCACAGGGCTGTTGTTGTAAAGATAAAATGGAGGGGAAAAACAAAAAAAGTGAATTGTGTCATGTTTTCTGAAGTAAGACTTCTAATGTACTGGTGGGTTGCATGCAAGTTTCTCCAGTGACACAAACAGCAGCTCCCAAGAACCATTCCAGATCGGGTTTCACCATGGAGTTTGGGGGGAAATACTAGAGTGTCCGGTGACTTGGTGACAGCCCTTCTGGTAATGAAATCAGAAGTTATGTGGTGACACCAAACACCATGTGCGTGAGTTTCTGCCCCCAGCGTCCCATGGATTGCTGGGCGAGGGTTGGCAACACTACAATGATCTCACTCAGTATAAAGCAGTCTCATATATATGTTTTAAAACTAGTTAATTGACAGGACTCGTGAATAATATAACAAAATTCTTCCTACATAAGAATATAAGAAGATCAGACCAGTAGTCCATCTAGTCCAACATCCTGATTCACACAGTGGCCAACCAGATACTTGGAAGGCCAAAAAAAAGGAAGAGAGGCCAAGGCGTTCCCTGCATTTGCCTCCTAGCACTGGGTTTCAGGGGTTTGCTGCCTCTAAATATGTAGTCACCAGGGCTAGTAGCCATTGGTGGACTTATTTTCTGTGAATCTCTGTAACCCCCTTTTAAGAGCTATCTATGGCTGTTTCCCCACATCTTAAAAATAGCGCTCCACTCACGGAACACTGGTGGCTTTTCCACACAATTTCTGACGTCACCGTTTCCAAAATGGATGCTGGCAGTTGTGATTCCGCTTTTGTGGTAATATAAGCTTTCATGAGTCACAGTTCACAGTTCACAGACTAACACGGCTACTCATCTTAATATATATTTTTAAATGAATTCTATGAACTAGTACACTGTTAAAACAGATCATTATAAAGTTATTACACTATAGTAATTTGTCATTACTGATTTTTTAAAAAGCTTCCCCAGATCCTGCAAGTGGGGGAGGAAGAAATGTCACTGGGGACTGAAGTAAGGAAAATGGGCAAGGCCTCCAGAAATACACACCTTCCTGTCCACATGGTCTCTAGAGGCACTTCGACTGCAATAGTTCCCAAAAGATTGTACCAAATCATGTTTAGGAAAGATCACAACAAAACAGGGGAAAACACAGAAATGGGACAAACAGATGACAACATTATGTGGTGTGTGTAAAGCACCATCAAATCACAGTCAGCTTATGGCAACCCCATAGGGTTTTCAAGGCACAAGACAAACAGGTAGTTTGCCATTACCTGCCTCTGCAGTCCTGGACTTCTTTGGTGCTCTCCCAACAGTGTATAGCCTCTGAGATATGAAGAGATCATCATGACGTGATGATATAAAACGTGCCAGAAAGATGTTCTCACTCCACCTGCTTAGCGCTGTGCCGGTAAGTGTGGATTCAGCCCATGTGAGAGAGTTCCGTTCCCCTTGAAAAACTGGCTCCTGTGGAGGGTGGACTCTATGGCATTATACCCTGATGAGGTCCCCTCTCCTAAGCTCCACCCTCCCCAGGCCCTACCCTCAACATCTCCAGGAATTTCACAATCTGGAGCTGGCAACCCTAATTTCTATACATTTCTTTTGAACTTCTACATTCTTGGGACAAATAGGTTCCTTGGGTTCCTAAAGCTGGACAAAAACATGAAAACCTCTTTGACTAGAGACAGTAAAGGGAAGGGAATGTGTGGAAATGAGTGTGCCATTGTGGGCTATCGTAATTAGACATGGACACGAATGGGGAAAAAAACCTGAACAGGCTGTTCGGTGTTTGTTTCCGACGACGAACATGAACAGCCAACCAGACCTGAACATGTCCCGTTGCCGAACATATTTGGTGTTTGTCGGCACCAGGGCAGCCCCCTTAGTACTTAGAGAACTCATATTCACAGGGAATGTGCAGCAGGCTCTTCTCCAGCCACCATCCAAGTTTGGTCAAGATTGCAGTATGGATCTTGGAGTTATACATTCCTGGAGGGAGGGGGTAGAGCCCTATCCCAACACTCCCAGAGACCTGACCAGATCAGCCACTAATAATCAGGGTGAGCCCTCAGCTGAGGTGCCCACTGAGCTTGGCCCCAGAGCCTGGCAGCAGCCCTGGAACCAGAGGGGATAGCTCCCTATCCCACCCACCACACACAGAAAAAAGCCCAGCTCCAATGTACTCTCCCACTCTCTCCTCCCAAACGCTATTAACAGCTCTGTCCCACTCCACTGCTTGCTGAAAGTGAAACCAGAACTGGAAGTGCAGTGCCCTTTTATAAGCTGAGGACTCATGGAGAAACGCAGGAGGCCTGTGGTTGGCAGTCAGAACTGCCTAACAGGGTCTGCAGGGATGAGATTGGAGTTCCCATGGCCACAGAACAACCCCCTACTCCCTCCCTCCCCCCTGGTGTCTGCTCCCGCATTACGAATTGTTACTGATTTGCAGCTCCACGCTTAGAAGGAAGACCTGCCCATCAAGATAAGTTGGGCTTTGATTGGGATGTCTGGGGCGACAGAGGGAGTGCAAACAGAGTTCAGGCACTCCCCCCCCTCCATTGCCGAGGCAATTGATTGAAGGTGCCTAAGTGTCTAGCTTCCCGAACGGTGGCCGAGCACAATGAACGAGGCTTGCACCGACCGCCTGTTTGGCTAGAGTGGCACATCCCGAACAGCCCGTTCGCTAGCAGCTGAGCAGCCTGTTTGTGGCTTTTTTTCGTTCGTAATGCTGTTCGTGCCCATGTCTAATCATAATCCAAACACAATGGCACACTCATTCCACGCATCCCCTTCCCTTTACCATCTGCAACACTCACCTTTTCCAGATAGCATAGTAAAAAATGGTACTACCAAAGAACACATTATATTCACCTGATGGCTCTTTATTCATTGAAACATGCATTTAAACCTCTACCATGAAAATCCCCTGTGACGGAAGACAATTTGAAAGATAGAACTGGCAGGCAGGTGTGCAAAGGGTTAAGTGCCCCACTTCCTTTTGCTCCCTTACCAGAGTGTCTTTTCCTTTAAAAGAAGGGCTGTCTTTGCATATCCCTTTTTAAAAATATAATTTCCAGGCTTGACTACTGTAATCTACACTACATTGGTCTACTCTTGATAACGATCAAGAGATATTAACAACCCTGTTAAATGATATAAATTAATTAGGAATTTAATTCAGGAAAGAAATGAATTATTTTTGCAAGAGACTCAGATTTTTATTTTAAAGAAAACACACCAGCAACAAGGGGTTTTTTTCCCCAGCAGCAGAAATGAAATCCAGAAGGGCTGCCATTTTTATACAGAAAGGATTGTAAAGATGCTAAAGTTCTTTTATTTAAAAGGAATAATGAATAAGTTTTGCATTGTTAAAGAACCGTGGACCTTAGCATTTTATAAACAACCTAAGGTTAAATAGTTTGTTCAACAGCACCATGTCTCCAATTATAAAGCTGGAGATGATATATGCAAAAAGACTGCCAGCTGTCATTTGCCCTGTTTGGAAGAGATCAAAATGTAAAGGACACCATGATAATTCAGCAGCAGGTTAACCCCTGCCCCCTACTGACAATGATATGCCTAGTTTGTCTGAGACATTAAGAACATTGATTAAGGCTGAGGAATTCATCATTTGGATAGATTTCAGATTATAAAACTACCAAGTCTAACAAAAAGACTTCTTAAGGTACTACAGAGATGGCTTAAGAAATGATTATGTATCATTGAGAACATTCATGAACAGATTCCTCTATGTGTAAAAGGCAGAAAGGGGTGGTGCCAACTCTAGGCTGGGAAATTCCTGGAAATTGGCAGGGGGCAGTCTAGGGACTGTGGTGTTTCTGGAGGGGAGGGACCTCAGTGGGGCATAATGTCATACTCCCCACTCTGTAAAGCAGCCATTGTCTCCAGCCTCCAGGGACTGATCCATGTCATCTGGAGATCAGTTGTAATTCTGGGAGAGCTTCAAGCCCCGCCTGAAGGTTGGTACGTCTACAGCTGCAGAGCCCGCAGTATGGGTCAGAGTTAGAGCACTGGGGAAGGCTGTTAAGTCTCCCCCTGAATCATTTCCCCAGTCAAGAATGTCCCCTCTGGCCATTTCTAGCAGTGGTAGAGATTTTTCTTTAAAAGGGAACAGACCCTAACCAGCATAGTCCAGGCAAGCCTAAGCATAATCCAGACAAGCCTGATCATATCAAATCTCAGAAGCTAAGCAGGGTCAGCCTTGGTTAGTAATTGGATGGGAGACTTCCAAGAAAGACCAGGATCACTATGCAGAGCCAGGCACTGGCAAACCACCTCTGTTAGTCTTTTTGCATTAAAAACTCTAAGAGACGAGTGCTGCCAGCCTCCTGGTGGTGGCTGGATATCTCCATGAATTGCAATGGCTGCTTTGGAGGGTGGACTCTATGGCATTATACCCCACTGAGCTCTCTTCCTTCCCCAAACCTCAATAACTTAAAACTGGCAACAATACAGCAGGAATGGCCATAAGTAGCTAAGAACTGATGGCACTTTCCACCACCGCCACCTGTGTTGTGCCTACTTCTTCTTACTAGGGCTTGAAAGCTCGTGGAAACAGCATGAAGGAGAAGCATGAAGGAGACGTGTCCCCCAGCAGCATCATGCAATCCAAATTCCCCTTGGCTGCATTATTTGGCAAAACTACATGTCACTTACAATTTGGCTCTTAGAAATACACTATCATTTCCCCAACAACCACCCTGAAGCATTGCTCTATCCTCACTGTAAGATGAGGGGTAAAATCAAAACATTTAACAAAACTGCGGGAACCAAATGGTATTTTACAGTGCAATCAAAGAATTACAGCCTTTTATGCTTGTTGACTTTAATGGACTTATAGTGAAATCCTAAGCAGTCAATGGGCTTAGACCAGAGAGATTCTGCTTAGCATTGCACTGTTAGAAGGGTGTTACTTGGTTTACGATTGCACTGTCATAAAGTGCACTTCGTTCTTCTATTGATAAAGTGCCTGATGCAATATTTAGCTGTAATGAGTAGACCAGCCTTTCTATTTTTAGTAGATCTTAAAGTGCTTTTCATTATCAATAAAATGTTTCAAACTTCTCACTAGCAGCAATAGTTAGAGTCTTTCATCTCTCTTTTCTGCCATAATTTCATCTTCAAAGTGTTTTTGACCTTTGGTTAACGAGACACCTAAAAATCTTGCTTTTCGCCAAGGAGGGAGGGAGAAGGCAAGATGAATAACCATCTCAGTTGTGATGAACAGCAACCCATGGAGGCAGCACAAGTTATTCAACGCTTTGGATTATTAATCAGAAACCAGCAGCAACAAGAAACAGAATTGTTCCTCTGCTTTTTCTGGAACGAGCTTAAAATATTTTTAAGTATGGGTATTAAATTGTTATTACTGTTCCATAAATAAAGAGTGCGACAAATAATTTAGCAGCTGCTAGAAATGACAAGAAGCATTTCCTGCCACAGAATCGGAAGCAAGGAAGTCCTGCTATTTCTCCATATTTACAGAGATTTAACTATTCAAAGTTTCTGATCTTTAGAATTACATATTCCGGTTCTCCTGTATCTCTCTTGGGGGGCTTCTGTTCCTCCAGTGCAGTCCTGCAGCACATGGTCTCTGTCTGCAGTGCAGTGTTAAGGCCAACACCAATCGGGAGGGGTCATAATTTAGTGGAGAGTCCATAGCTCCCGGCTAGAGTGCACAGTCTACATGCCGTGCTTAGAGCCAAGCTACAAGTGACACCTGACACAGGTTGGACACTTGTCAGCTTCCCTCAAGTTTTGATGGGAAATGTAGGCATCCTGGTCTTGCAGCTGTAATGGAGAGCCAAGCTGTAAAACCAGGACGCCTACATTTCCCATCAAAACTTGAGGGAAGCTGACAAGTGTCCAACCTGGGTAAGGCATCACTTGTAGCTTGGCTCTTAGCCTCTCCAGTTTAGAAAGGAGATCTCACGTAGCAAAGCTGGGAGATTCCTGCCCAAGGCCCAGAGAAACCACTGTCAACGGAGAGGGGACTGGTCTGGAAGGACAGTCTTCTTCAGCATGGCAGCTTCGTATATTGATCAACAGCCTTAACCATTTCTATTATACTGAACCTATATTTGCTGGCATAGGCAATCTTGAGACTGGCAGTAATGTGAGATGCGGGGCTCACAATTCAGGCTACGGTAGGCAAGAGAGCCAGCATGGCATAACCGTTAGAGCGGCTCTGGGGAAACCCTGGTTCAAACCCCCACTCTGCCAGGGAAGTAGGGTTGCTAGTGGGAGTCTTTGTGGGGGAGGGAGCCCCTTGCTCCTGCTTGCCTGGCACCCAGAAAGCAGCCCTACACAGATCATCACTGGGCCACTTACACACTCTCAACTTACCTTTTCTCCCAGGGTTGTTGTGAGGATAAAGTGGCGGAAGAGGAGAAGATGCTATAAGCTGCTTTGGGGAGAAAAGAGGGGTGGAATAATCAATCAATCAATCAATCAATCAATCAATCAATCAATCAATCAATCAATCAGATGTCATGTACAGCTCTAAGAGCCCTTCTTTTTTCACCATCCCTGATGTAGATGTGATCCAAGCCTCACCCACCCACTACAGCTATAAATCTGACACTACTCAGGGCTGTTGATGACATTCCAGGAAGTTTCTTTATTTTTACACACACAAGCGTGTGCATGTGTGTGTTTGAGCTGCTACAAATCTATTTAAAAGTGTTCCAGTCCATCAAACTGTCTTGCTCTAATCTGATTCATGGATTAATTTGCCAATTAAAATAATTCAGCTGTTTCAGTAAAGGCAGAGTTTCACAGACATTTAATGAATATAACAGCTTCCCTCAATCAATTGTTCCAGTGCTCCAGTGGCCATACTTCGATTGCAGCTGATAGTGAAACCGATATAAACCCTCCTTATTTTTGCTCTTGATGCAAGAAGCGAAAACAAAATCCCACCGCCCTTGATCCAAGTGCCTGCTACTCTCTTTTTTAATGACATGTTTCAGACGAGGTAATGAGACAGGAGAACAGGAGGACTCTTCCTGAACATAGGCATAGCATCAGTGGTGCATAGCAGTCCTCTTGCATTGCTAAACTGACAGCATGCGCCACAGTCAGTGCCTTTCTCCAGATTTTGCCACTATTTTTTGGCTCCTCCCACCAGGTAGATCACGCAGTGATCAGTGGATTTCCCAACTAAAGCAGGAAACTAAGGGGCGTGTGACACTTGTGACCCATCAGCCATTCTTGATGAAATCCAGCATTGCTCGAGCCGTGTTGGCTTGACAATTCGATCAGTAGGTTGCAATCAAAGCTATTCCTTGTGTCACTTGGCAGCTTCCTAAGAGAAGGAGAAAACGGGGAAAAAAGAAAACAAGGCCAGAAATCAGCCTCTCTTTCCCTCCCTCTCCCTCAAACACGGGTTATAAACTTTAGGTATGATGGAGTTAGAAGCAGAATTAATCCACCACATGCCTGTGTTCAAGCTTGCCGGAATCAGCAGGTTGCTTTGTTTGTGGAAAACCTTTTTCGCCAGTGAAGGGATTTGAAGCTAGCATTTGCTACTCACCATTCTCTTTCCTGCATTTCTCTCAATATTCTTTTGATGGCTTTTTGACCTGAGCTGAGACAAGAGTTAGGCAAGTGATAAACTAGTTGGATCCAACCAGCGTTTTTTTCCATTCACCTAATTCCCTTTCTTGTCCCACCTGACTTTTTGTCTAGGCAGTTGATCCCCAGCATAGCCTATCTGATGCTTTTTTTTCACCAGCAGAAAAGCTGGTTGTATCTGACTTGTGATTTCCAAACCACAACCACAAATTTTGCGACATTGCACAAAACTCGCGCGAGAAAACGCGATATTTCGCGTTTTCCCCGGCACGATCCACAACATTGAGGCGTGGAGCGGCTTCAGGTAAGCCATCTGGAAACGGCCCAGCTATCAGTCACAGCACACGCAACCATTTGGGCAACTTTATGGCTGCTCTGTGTGACTATGAGCCAAGCTATAAGTGACGAATTACACTTGCATGGCAAGTGAACAGACTCATGTGTATTCCTCCCTGTTCACTTGCCATTCACTTGCGCTCCACTTGAGTGGAGCGCAAGTGAATGGCAAGTGAACAGGCAAGTGAGTGGAGCGCAAGTGAATGGCAAGTGAATGGCAAGTGAACAGGCAAGTGAATGGCAAGTGAGCAGGGAGGAATACACGTGAGTCTGTTCACTTGCCATGCAAGTGTAATTTGTCACTTGTAGCTTGGCTCTAAGTTGGTTCTTGAGCTCTGTTCTAGAATACATCTTAGAAATTGCAAGGAGAATTAGCAGTTGCTTACTAAAGGCCTTTGTAGAAGATTGGTCTCTAGCATGCAGTTCTTACTCCATCCTTCTTACTCAGAAGTTCTAAGTGTCTCCTTTCAGAATAACTAGGAAACAATATCTATTTTATTTACATTTATGGACATAGAATATTTTTATCCCACTATTCCTCTTAGGGCCAAGCTACAAGTGACGAATGACACTTGAACGGCAAGTGGATTGAGTGGAGCGCAAGTGAACAGGGACCGTTCAAGTGTCATTCGTCACTTGTAGCTTCGCCCTTAGAAGCTCAGAATGGCACACATCATTCTCTCATCCTCCACTTTATCTTCACAACAATGTGAGCACTTATGGGTACTGCCTCTAATATTTATTTAGATATCGATACCCAATTTTTTTTCTCCAATGGGAACCCAAAGCAGCTTTCATCACCACTGTCCCCTCTACATTTTATCCACACCAACCCTGTGAGGTAGGTTAGGCTGAGAGGGTGTGACTGGTCCAGTGAGCTTTCCATGGAAGAGTGGAGATTTGAACCTAGGTCTCCTAGGTTATAGTTAAAGCACACTAGTATAATATCACTAGCCACAAAGGATGTGCCATCATCAACACTCAGGTATCTGTACCATTTTATTAATTTTTAACATTTAAATAAAAATGTCATCTTTGGTATATATACCCCTCCATGCTATTGTACCAATGGACAGCTCACCCCTTGCTTACCACTCTGAAAGCAACAAGGATTTCCACAACTTTGGTTTCCGTAAGTCAGGCAGGTTCATTTAAAATCCCTTTGGATTGTGTGACCTTCCACTGCACAAAGTTTATCTAACCCAAAGCTTATCTAGATGGGGCCTGGAGTTCTTCTGGAATTATAACAGATCTCCAGATCAGTTTCCCTGAAGGAAACGACAGCTTCAGAGGAAGGACTGTATGCTGTCACATTCCTGCTGAGTTCCCTTCCCAAAGTCTGCTGTCCCCAGACACTGCCCCCAAATCTCCAGGAATATCTCCAGTTGGAGTTGGCAACTCTAATTTTACCCACATTTTTAAAAGAAAAGTTATACCACCATCCATTATGCAGGGACAAGGGTTTTTTTTTAATTATTGCTGGACGGGAATGAGCATAAGTGCAATGCTAAAGATCACAACTGCTTTTATTTCTAATTCTCCTGGTAAAGCCCTAAGAAAACAGAATGCTTCTGGGAGCCTCTGGATAAAGCAGATTGTAAGCCAATCATCCCTCTATGAAAAACCCGCCCAGTGCTAAACAAGTTCAAATTCAAAACAAAGCTCAATCATCTCCAATAACAAAGGTGCAAATATGTCCTGAATTTCAGTTTCTAACACATTTGCATCATATGGACTAATCACCACCCAGAGTTTCTACAATTAACTTCATTAACTACTATATATCTATGCTGCTCATGTTGGTGAAGATTCCTTCAGAAATACTTACGAAACCTTGGGATGACGTAGGTTGTGCAAAACACCTTCTGTTATGTAATAAGCCAGAAACTGGTTGTCACCTGTTGCCTGCCTGTCGACCTCAAGGGCAGCAGAGTTGTGTTGGAAGAGGCTGCAGAAATCTGGTGACTGAAGGAAGAGGGTGAGACAGCAAGCAGTGACTTGGATCCTTCCAAAATTCTCTACAGACTGAAGGATTTCTATCAGTGGGGCATGACCGTTCCTCCTCCCCATTCCTGCTACAGTCCCAAATGCCTCTGAAATGCTGCTCTTGGCAGATGGGGACATTAGGAAGGAACAGCAAAAGGGAGGTTGGCACAGGAGGGGGGAATCAGTGAAAATTGTCCACTCCCATGCATGTGGGGAAATGATGGGTGGCGTCCAATCCAGTGGACTGAATGTTGCTCCACATATTGTAAGAGGAAGGCACCGAAAATCAGACGTGTGAGCAGCTTGCGTTTCAATTTTTTGTGCCTTCAGAATAATGTACAAAGGAAACTAGTGCATCTTCCCAGCTTCAAGATGCACAAGTTGTACAGGCATCTGGAATGTACCCATCTCTCTTGCTGCATAGTCATCTGAAATGTCTAGTTTCTATTTGGACCTCAATAGTACAAAATACAGTCCAACCAAATTAGTGTACTCTACATGGATGTTAAGTTGGTTTGGACGTAATATTCTTGATCCTCCATTCTCTCTCTTTCACTCTTCCTCTCATACCCTCTTGTATTTCCTCTTTCTCAGAAAGCAATATTGTTTTCCAATTTATTTATTTATCATCCATCTCTCTCATTGAGACTCAAGGCAGATTACATAGTGTAAATCAATACGATCAACGGCTGTATTCAGACAAAAGTCATGCATTCACTGAATGCATGGAGAGAATGGCTAGGATGGTACATACTCTCTATCTCCTCAAGTCCAGATGAAGGACAGATTAGAGTGCACAGCTAAATGTCTTTGCTTAATTAGGGATAGCAAGCCTATGTGCAAAAAGAGAACTACGGGTTACAGCTGATTTTCAGCTGAGCACATGGAAGAGCATGGAAAACTGAGCAAACAATTTCCCCCTTTTTGCAACTAGCAAACATGCAAAAACAATTTCTGTTGGACATATAAAGGTGCATGAGTTTTTCCCATAGGCAGTGACTGCCTGATTGCACACTAGATATTTCATCTAGCAATGCTACAGTTTGTTCATCTTAATCCAGATGGCCTTGCATTCCAATAAGCCTGTGTATTTTCTGTGTTGTTCTGTGTCACAGACTTGCCTTTTGATATTTTTTTTAAACGTATGATGCAACTGCTACACCAGGTTGTTGCATGTGGAGAAGTCCAAGAGCTATTGGTGTGTCCTACAACTCCTGTTTCCATAATTCTTCTTCCCGAATAAATGTTACTTCCTATTCTCTGCAAATAGCACAAGAATAAGTGGTTGATTATCAGCTCTTATGGGTAAGGCCATTAAGGACTTTTTTTCCTCTTTACACCAAGCCACATCACACACACCCTCCGATTTTACATTATGATAGCAATGGTTGTTGTGGGTTTTCCGGGCTGTATTGCCGTGGTCTTGGCATTGTCGTTCCTGACGTTTCACCAGCAGCTGTGGCTGGCATCTTCAGAGGTGTAGCACCAAAAGACAGAGATCTCTCAGTGTCACAGTGAGAGATTTGAGACACTGAGAGATCTCTGTCTTTTGGTGCTACACCTCTGAAGATGCCAGCCACAGCTGCTGGCGAAACGTCAGGAACGACAATGCCAAGACCACGGCAATACAGCCCGGAAAACCCACAACAACCATCGTTCTCCGGCCGTGAAAGCCTTCGACAATATGATAGCAATGTTTTTTAATAAACAGTGATTTTGACTTGCTGCAAAGTAGAAAAACAGTACTTAAGCTCTACCTTCACAAGAGCTGATAATTTTAATCATGAGTGGTGCAGGGAAACAGCCATCTAGGAGAGACAAGGAAGTGATGAATTTAGCTTGAAAACAAAAGAATGAAAGAGAAAATGTGTGAAAGCAGGACCTTTCCTGAACGAGATTTACTTCTGAGTAGATATATATTAGGATTTTGCCCTTCGGGGCAGGGATTTCTAAACGGGGCTATAGTACTTTGTGAAGTGGTGTATGGAATCCTTCTGTTAATTCTTCTTGCATCTTAATGCAGATAAGGGAACCAAAAGGTTGCTTCCATATGGTGACAATTCTCCATGTCGTACTCATTCGCAGTGGTAACACAGCACCCACACAATGGTTTCTCCTGCAGTCCCCTTGATTCAATCCTCCCCAGCCACAATTTCACCCCCCCCCATGTGCCACTAACAGGCTTTGGGGCCTTTTTAAAATCAAGCACTTGTTATTTTGAATCAATTAGTGTGTTTTTTAAAGCCCTCCAGTGCCCTGACCTGGATAGGTTGGGTAAGCCTGAAGCTAAGTAGGGTTGGCCTTAGTTAGTAATTGGATGGAAGACCTCCAATGAAGACCAGGGTTGCACAGGCAGGCAATGGCAAACCACCTCTGTTAGTCTCTTGCCAAGAAAACCCCACTAAGGGTTGCCATAGCTATGACTTGAGGGAACTCCCTACCACCAAAGCCTTCCAGTAGTTTGGTGGTAGGGGAATGGCAGACACAGGGAAGGTGCACAAGAAAAACAGCTCTGATATGGGTGGGAATCTGCAAAACTGCACACTTTTCCAATCATATGAAGTAAAAATCTTCGACTGTGATCTTTCTGAAAACATCACACCAAAGCAGGTTTGAGAAAAATCACTGCAAAGTAGAGGGAAACACAGAAACAGAATGAACAGACAATGACGTCATGTGGGTGCTTCACAGAGCAGTGCTTCTGTAAGGCAACCAAGGCAGAACAAAACATTCATGCTCAGCTAGGCCATTTTTAACCTGGTTGGTTGGCAACTCTGAATTTACTATCAATTAAATGTTCATAATATTGCAGCCTTTACAAATGAATGTTGCGTGGATTTGAACAACATCCATGTTGGGTGGCATGCGGTATAGATTTAAATTAGGCAGAATTAAAATTTGGAGTATGTTTCCAAAGCCCATTGATTTCAATGGGCATAGAAAGAAGTAACTCTGCTTAGGAATGCACAGTAGGTTGCATATACAAACTCCCCCCTGTGCAGCAATCTTATTAAAGCCCTCTCTTTGAAATCCCAAGAATTGCTCAAAGATGTCCTGCTCAAAGATGGTATACTAAGTGTACGGACTCCTAATA
Source organism: Eublepharis macularius (assembly GCF_028583425.1). Taxonomy (NCBI): domain Eukaryota; kingdom Metazoa; phylum Chordata; class Lepidosauria; order Squamata; family Eublepharidae; genus Eublepharis; species Eublepharis macularius. The sequence continues at coordinate 135,707,457 of NC_072794.1, forward strand.
TAACACAACATAATGCAGACTTCATTAACAATATTAAGCTTAGCCGTGTCACATTTAATTACTATCACCAGTAAAGTACTGGTTGTGCTAATGGGTTCATAAAAATAATGAGTGGATGATCACAATCAGGGAGCATGATCCAGGTCCAATTTATCTCAGGATGATACTTAATGAAAGCAGCAATTGGTAAATGGTATAATGACACCAGCAGAAGGCAGTCATCTTAGAGCACGACACATTGTCTGTCCCTCCCACTGCTCCCGGGACATTAAAGGCTCCTCTAGTCTTCACTGAGACATAATTTATGAGTTTATGTGAAGGTGGTTTTATTGGAGACTAATAAGATCAGGTAGGATAGGTGAAGAGACATCAGATAGCCCTGGAGTTCTCTCAATGTGGAAAGTCATGCACTGTAATATTGCCTGAAGCTTCCAAGAATGGACTCATGCCTTATCATGGAGCTGTGGCCCACTGTGGTGTGGCAGTTAGGGTGTCAGACAAGACTACTGGAACTAATTCCACTCTGCCATGAAAGTCACTGAGTGTCTGTGAGCCGGCCACTCTCCTGCAGTCAATCTTACATCACAAAGTTTGCCTATTTATTTAGTATGTTTTTAGCCAACCCTTCCTCCAATGAGCTCATATATCGGTCTCTCCCCTGCTCCATTTTACTCTTATAACAACCCTGTGAGGTTGGGTAGGTTGAGAGACACTGGGTGACCTTGGGTTGACTGGCCCAAGGTCACCCAGTGAGTTTCATGGCAAATGGGAATTTGAACCTGGATGTCCAAGGTCTGCTTCTCTAACTGCTAGGCAACATTGGCTCTTCACTGGTTACTGTTGTAAGAATCAAATGGAGGAGGGGAGAACCATGCATGCCATCCTGAGATCCTTGGGGAAAGGGCAGGGTGAAAGCAGGATAGATAGATGTAACCACATGTTAGGAACTCACTGAGCAGTTCCTTCTACACCACCCCACCTTCTCACACCAGCATCAGCCCTCTGGACACTGAGGAATGCTGCTGCAGGAAGGAGCTACAGTGTGGTTCCTCCCATTTGGCCTAGAATTTCTTAGAGCTAAGCTACAAGAGATGAATTACATAAGGAGGAACACATGAAGGGAGTCGCAATGTTCGCTGGGAAGCTGAGTTTTAAAAGAGATCAGAAGGCTTTGTCAATTTCCCCTCTCTACAGAGCCAGGGAGATGGCTGCTCAGAGGGTTTGTTAATTTCCTCTTTGCCTCTTAAAAGGGGAGGTGAAACTAACAGAGCCTTCAGGAGGCAAAGAAGAAATTAACAAAGCCTTCCGATCTCTTTTAAAACTCAGCTTCCCGGCTAACATTGTGACTCTCTTCACGTGCTCCTCCTCCTTGAATTAAGAGCTTGGCTCTTAGTTTACCTCAGGAGCATGGGAAAGAACAGCCTAGTTGCAGAAACTCCTGCACTGCCAAGGCAAAGTAAAGACTCATTCCAAGACTCTAAGGAGTCTTTTTACCTCACTGAGGGTAAAAAATAACCTGCCCGAGGGATCTTTCTACATCACTGCAAAGATATTGTTTTTGCCTTCATTTCTCAAGCTATTAAAACACATACACACCCCAAACAATCTCTGCAAACTGCTCTCCTGGATTGCTTGTGCCTTTTATTCATTTGCCAACTCCCTGTCTTACACACACACACCTGGACAACAATTCACTCACACACAACGCAGTTCTGTGAGCTCCTAGATTAACAATGGGAACATGTTAAGCAGACCACACCAGCTGCTGGTGGCTTGTCACGTTTCTCATCTGTTGCTCTTAAAATTGCCAAGTGTTCCTCCTGTGTTGACAAGGAAGTCTGAGGTGTGTCACTGACAGAACTGTGTAAGCAGATAGTTGCATCATGTTTGCTAATGAAGTTTTGACAGGATGAAATGAAATTACATGAAACCTACATAAGAGTGCCCAAAGATGTCTGAGGCACAGACGCTGTTCTCTGAAGGCCCAAACACTGTTGCCAGGCAACCCCAATTCCTTTCAGTAGAGCCTACAGGCCTTGGTGGATTGTTCCCCAAGCATTTACTACTGCTACTACCATGTTAATGGAGCCCTCCATAAAATGAAGGCTCATGTATCTCTTAGAGCCAAGCTACAAGTGACGCCTGACACAAGTTGGACACTTGTCAGCTTCCCTCAAGTTTTGATGGGAAATGTAGGCATCCTGGTCTTGCAGCTGTAATGGAGAGCCAAGCTGTAAAACCAGGACGCCTATATTTCCCATCAAAACTTGAGGGAAGCTGACAAGTGTCCAACCTGTATAAGGCATCACTTGTAGCTTGGCTCTTAGTAGAGCAGACAAAGATTAAATCAAAATTTGAGTCAGCTCAAAGCTGAGGAAAATATTTGACAAGTTTCAATCAATGATTCATCTATAAACAGGCTTTTTTAAAAGGTAAAAAGTGTAATGTCATTACTGCACACAAAAATTCAGAGGAAATACTCCCTGCCAATCTGAACTTTTCTGAAATTGCTCCTGTCCAAGAAATGAAGCCAGATTAGGAAAACTTCCAGTTTTTAAAAAAATATATTTGGTCATATTATACTACTGTAAATAGCTAAAGGTGACAGTTCCATCAATGAGACATGTATCCTGGTAACATTTATGCCTCTTACACCAATGGAATGCACCTTGCACTGACAGAATGTGGTGCTCCTTGCTGCAGGTGACTACACCAAGAAAACCTTAGAAAGGGACAAGTTAAAGAACAAGTGAAGAAATGGGTTTGAAATTCTTGCAACATTGCCAGTATGACACAGAGTCCCAGCTAATCCAAAAGGCTAGCTCAATCCTGCTTTATCTTCAGCTGAACTTTAGCCTCCAAGTTATTATATTTGGTGAATCCAGCAAAAATATGATGCAGTAACTGCTGTGGTGCTACAAGGCTCTTTCAAGATTGGGCACTACTTCTTAATTGGTGGATTAAAGTCTACCAGGAGATGGCACAAGCCATATGGGTGGAATGTTTCCTGAGTGAGGTGCTTGCACAAAACATCCACACATCCTTTGAGATTGCACTATCATTATACTACAGCAACCATTCATGTGGAAAAGCCAATCCAGTGGCAAATGATTGCTTTAGCACAGCAACAGTGCAATATCCAACAATGTGTGGATGCAGCTAGGTCAGCTCTAGAAGTTATTTGAATCAGGCGGATGTCTAAGCCCAGATGTGTAAGAGGGTATTTTCTGAGAACCAGCTCCACCATTCTGGTACTCAGTTGCTTCAGGGTTCAGCCACGTCAGGCCAATCACACACCAAGGCCAACCTTCATGAGCCTTGGACACACAAGGCAAAATCCTACAACCAGGGCTATGTTCTTAACCCTGATGGCAGCACAGAGAATTGTAGAACTTGTTCTTACTTGGCATACTGTTCCACCATGCATGTGCCTCTCTTAAAGATCTCCTAGGCTATGTTGCCCATGGGCCACCCAAATAACCCAGATAATTGGAGCTAGCCTAGACCTGGCACCAGCAACAGAAGAGTTTTAATCAAAAGCAATTTTTGTAGGGGTGAGTGACCTAAATGAACGATTTGAAAAACGCTGAACTAAACATTTTTTTAAAGTCCTTTTATCTGCATTTGAGCTAGGTTTATGCTGTTATTATATATCATAATCATAATTGTCATTATTATGTATAGAAGTAATTAATCTATAAGGCATTTAGAGCTTAAGCAAAAACTGGAATCAACAACAGCAAGAAGACCGGTCCCTGCCCCAAGGAGGTTATAATTTAAAATATGGTTATAGATGTTATCAGGCTTTGCTATTTACCTAGCCAACAGAAGTAAGGTGGCATACAAGCATGGATATGGAACTTCCCGGGTTAATAGAACCTAGGAACAACCAGCTCTTCCTATTTCTAGGAGCATCTTGCTCTGCAGAATGCTGATTGGTTGGTTCTTGTGACAATCACAAAGCATTTCTATCTGCTGTGCAATATGATGACTGAGTGATCTTTAGCTATCCCACCCTCATACCGCCATAATTTTTTTTAAAATAGATTGGCTTTTTAAAAGGATGTGTGGGCATGTATGCTGAGCGGTGAGCAGGTACTCCGCCACAGCCGCCCCTCACCCGTGAATCAGCTGGGCAAGGAGAAGGCTGCCCTTTGCCTGCACTAGCCAGGAGCTCTGTGCTACAGCAGGCTGCTGGGCTGGGCAGCCCCATGGCACATCAGGCCCCAAAGCAGCAGGAAGGCTTGGAGCTGCAGCAGCAGGTCTTCTCCCTGCCGTTCCAGGCCTTCTGGGCCTCCAAAAGCTCAGAGGCAGCAGGAAGGCCCAGTGCCACGGGCCTTTCCTGGTCTGTGGAAACCCCAAGGAGGCAGTAGGGAGGCAAATAGTTTTGCCCCCGCTTGTTTCTTATCTCCATGTACTGCGCATGCGCAGTGTGCTGCACATGTGCAGGGATAAGATGTGAGCCATCAGCAACACACCCTTTACATAGTAGGATATATATATTGGGAACCAACACATATATATCAGTTCCCAATAGCTTGTCAGTTCCCAATAGTTGGCAATAGCTGTAATCCTGACACACCCAGAGACATGCAAAATTGCATCCCCTGGAACAGAGATAGAAGAGATACATTGCAATTTTGACTACCTGGATTGCATCTAGAGCAAAGGTTGCTCCAGTTTCAAAGCTGCCCTCCCCTACTCCTGACGAAGTGAACCCTTTCATCTCTGCAACATAGCATATCACACAGCCATAAAGCAAAGGGCAATTCTAGAAATGAGGGCAGAAGTTCTTTATTGAACCACCCTAACTGAAAAATGTACACAGGAACCCCACCTCATCTTATTTACCTTTTTTACACTTAAAAGTCCTATGTTTAATGCTCTCAGATCTTCTGTAGCATTATAAATAGGAACATGCTCTTGCTCTTCTTGCACCCAAAATCGATCTTCTCTAGAGATGTGCCCCCCCACCCCAAAAAATCCTGGGAGATTTCACTCACTTCTTTTGTAATATCAGTCAATTTCATGTGAGTTCTTCTTAAAATGTAAAGATGAGAGAAAAGCTCCTAGAGCATTTATGTAACCCCCTGAAATTCTTTTAGCTTCCTATAGATGTTTTGTCTGAACAGTCCTCAATGAGTCTCCACTTTTGCTGGAGATGAAACAGATGGTAACTACGTTTGGAAAATGCTAGGGCAGCCAGTCTTCCAGTTGGGGTGGCGGATCCCCTGCTCCCAGCCTCTACCCCTTGCCACCACTCACCTGACTGGTGCGGGAAACGAGCCCAGGAGGCAAAATACCTCCTGGCCGAGCCTGCAGTGGGCATGCTCCCAGTGGGGTGCAATGACGTCACTTCCAGGAATGACATCATCGTGCTGGCTGCGGGAATGCTCCCACACTTCTCTTGGGACCGATTTGGGCCCCCAAAAGGCCAGTTCTTTGGGGCTTCAGCATTCTTGTGGCCAGCACGATGATGTCAATCCTGAGAAGATTTTCAAGCTGGTAAGTACCAGCCCCCCCGCCAGGGGACCTGGCAACCGTAGAAACAGTACACTGTTTCCCCCTTTCCCCTAGGCTATGCGTGTGTGCGTGTGTGTGCGTGTGTGCGTGTGTAAAGTCCTTTCCCCCCTCCAAAAGGCCAACACAGGCATGTTAAACTTCAAAAGAGGAATTTTCTCCAAATGATTGAGATTAGTTAAGGACATTTAAAAGAAAATCCAGGAGGTTCTCTTTCTTCAGAGTACTTGGAGATTATTTCAAATCATGATAAGGTAGCAGAAGCTCAGGTAAAATATATTCTTCAGAATAGGAAAGGTACAGACAAATCCATCATTTGAATGCCAGCACAGTTTTCTCTCTCGCACTCTCTCTCTTTCACACACATTCACACACCCAGAGCTTTACTAGGTGGTATTTTGGACTGCAGTGGGAGGGAGGGAGAGGGGTAGGAAAAAGTCAACTCTGCAGGTAGAAATCCTTCCATCCACAGAAATACTCTGGTGGATCCAGAGCATTAGGAAGACGTACTTACAAGCACAGTCCTCTTTGGCAGCAAAGTATGTTTGTAACTCTGTGATCTTAATTCCAGGGCAGGAACATGTGGTAGAAAACGATCCTTCAGATACCCCAGTTCCAAGCCTTGGAGGGCTTTAAAGGCCAAAATCAACACCCTGAGTTGTGCTCAGGAGTCAATTGGTAGTCAGTGTAATTGCTGTAATATTGGGGTCACATGATCCCAATCGTTGACCCCAACCAGCAGTCTAGTCACAGCATTCTGCACTAGCTGTAGCTTCCAAATACTCTTCAACGGTAGCCCCAAGTAGAGTGCACTACTAAGGCATAGATTAGTATAGACACCACTAAGGCATAGATCACTGTGGCTAGATGTGACTGAGCCAGGAATGGGTGCAGCTGATGCAGCAGCTGAAACTGGGCAAAAGCACTCCAAACCATCACAGACACCTGGTTTTCCAAGGTGGCTGCTGTGTCAAGCAGCATTCCCAAGCTGCAAGACTGACTTTTTAAGGGAAGTATAATCCCATACAAGACAGGAGAGATATCAAGTTCCTGATCTAACTTTCTACTAACCCAGAGAACCTCTGTCTTGTCAGGATTCAGTTTCAGTTTGTTCACCCTCATCCAGCCCATTACTGACTCCAAGCACCTGTTCGGAACATCAAAAGCATCCATGGAATTAGATAGAAATGTAGAACTGGGTATCATCTACATATTGGAGACACCACAGTCCAAACCTCGTGTTAACATCTCCAGTGGCTTCATACATATTAAATAGCATGGGGAATAAGATTGAACCTCATGGAACCCCACAGGCCAATGGCCATGGGACAAAGTAGGAATTGCCCAGCACAACCTTCTGAGACCAGCCTCCCAGATAGGACTCAAACCACCATAACACAGTATTCCTTAGTCCCAGAACCAAGAGGCAATTCAGAAGGATACTATGATCAATGGCATTGAAAGCTATCAAGACGTCCAGTGGGACTAGCAGGGAAACACTCCCCCTGTCTCGATATAGGTCATCAATCAAGGCAACCAGTGCTGTCCCTGTTCCAAATCCCAGCCTGAAGCCAGATTGAAATGGGTCCAGAAAATGAGTCTCTTCCAAGAACCCCTGGAGCTGAGAAGCAACCACCTGCTCTAACACCTTGCTCAAGAATGGAAGACTGGCTGGACGTTCTCCACCATAGTAGGGCTCAGGGAGTGTTTTTTTTCCCAATACAGGTCGATTTACTGCCTCCGAAAGCATGGGTGGTACAATTCCCACTCTCAAGGAAGAATTTACCACTCCCCTTACTCATTCGATCAGTCCCTATCTGGCAACTTTTATCAGCCAGGAAGGGCAAAGGCAGGTGGTAAGCCTCATCTCTGTAAGAATCTTGTCCATATCCTTGGGTGCCACAAGCTGAAAGGTTCCCATAAAAATTGGACAAGCAGGTGCCAAAAATATATCATCTGGAAGTGCATCCACACCAGCAACTAACTCAGAGTGAATCTGGGTGATTTTGACTGCAAAGTAAACAGCAAATTGATCACAGTGGGCCGATGAGTGGTCAGAATGTGGGGGCTATGATGCAAAAACTACATAGAACAGCTCAGATGAACGACTGCGAACAGATGCAATAGTAGCAGAGAAATATTGCCTTTTTGCCACCATCATTGCCACATAATATGGGCTCTGTGCTGTGTTCGATCAGCCTCACTTCAAGTTTTCTGCAAGAGGTATTTTTGTCCCTCCTATTTCATTGCTATAAATTCCCCAGTAAACCAGGGAGACTGCTTGGCTCTGTCCAGGGGGACCTTAGTGGAGATTGTGTCAACACACAGCCTGGGCCATCTCCCTGTTCCAGAGAGTGGCCCCGGCCTCAACAGAATTGTCAGCACTTATCAAAAGATAACAAAATATCAGAATCTAAGATATGAAGTTCAGCGTCTCTGGGAGAAACATACCATGGTTATTCCAGTAGTGAAAGGAACACTTGGGGTGATTCCAAAAGGACCAACTAAATCTCTAGATGATATCGATATAGACAGGATAATAACGACAGTTGCAATCAGCTGCAATACTTGGATTATGCCACATACTAAAAGGATACCTCACTGACTTCCAGATTCTTGGATAAAATTTGAGTTGAAAAATTCCAGCCCAAACATCTGGTGGACTGTAATAAGTAACAACAATAACAGACGTGGAATCCACTTGGGGATACAAAATGTCTACAGTGTCCTTCTTGAGTCACTCAGCTTGCTTTTGGTCGCCTATGAAATTGGGATGTTGTCCAGTATGGACCCTTTGGACAAGGAGTAGATTCCTTGAACATTTCATCCACATTGATTGAAAACTAAGAAGGTACAGCTGAATTGTGAAGTGCATCACATTGAAAGCAATGGGAATGAAATGTAGTAATTAAAATCAATGCAGTTATGGATTAAATAAAAATAAAATATTTGAAATAAATGTTCTTTTTGCAAACTTCTATCAGCTGTGCAACAAGCAAAACTTTGGCAAGTGAAGCATTTTTCAGATGCTTCATACTGAATTGCAGTTTGTGAAAAAAAAATTTACTGACACAAGAGTCCTGTCAGAAGAAGAAGCTTTCAACCAGAGCAATGTATTTCCACAAGCTGACTAGGAAACACATGTAAAACCCTTGGAGGCAGCAATGGTGGGAAAGAAACAAAGTAATGCCAGGAAATAACTAAAACCCTCTTTAATGCTTTCTTTAATTATATAAAATGTACCAAGATACTTACACCTTGTTCAACAGAGTAGCACATATTGTGACCGATGGAGTTACTGCTCAGAGTAAAAATCTTGGTATGGAGTGTATTTGAAATGGTTGAGTCTCACTCACTTTTTATATTGGATCCAGTTTTTACAGCTAGTGAATTCTAATGCACCTGAAAAGAAGGAAGTATCCTATCCTTTACCAATTAAGGTCACTGCTGGAGCAAAATGCTTTTGTGAGATGAATAGGCTCATTTACATTCATAGCTTATCATTTACAATGTCCCAGGGGCCCTTTGATGATAAAAATATACACTAGCCTTTTGCTGAACTGCTGAGCCAGGACTTTTTATAACTGCATGTGCATGAAGAATGCAAGATAGCTGCTGTCTACTTGGAAGTGACATTTAACTATACAAGTGAGGAAAGAAAGGAGAGCTCTGAAATGTTATAAGCGCAGTGTCTATTGTCTATATATAGTGCATTTTTCAGATTGACAAGTTGTTAGAGACTTCTATAGTTACACTGGCATAAGTAACCTTGTCATGCTTCAATAGGGAAGGCTTCTTTAATTCCGATTTTCTTAATGCAGAATTTAGATCATTTGGTGCAGTACATCCAGCCCTACTCACAGGGAGGTGGTTTTAAATGGAACATAGAAAGAAGTGGGTGACCCACAAGTACTCGCAGGGGCATTTCATTTCCCCTTCGCTATTTCTTCTTTCCTTCCTCTGAAAACTCCCATAGCCGCTCCCATTTCCTTGCTTCTCACCTTCCAGTCCAGCAGCCAACATACCTTTATCTGCCCCCTCATCTTCAGCTTTCCCTCCTTCCCACCCCCTGCAGCTTCTCCTTGGGAAAACTCTCCATGGTTCTGGCTTCTGGCCTGGGCCAGGTATGGTTGCTGCTCGGCTGAGTAAGGCCCAGTTGTGTGGTGGGGAACAGACAAAGGCTTGCAGGAGGCACCTCACTTTCCTCACATCTCCTGCTAGCAACCCCCATATCCTCACCTTTCCCTGCTTCCTTTTCTCCGTCCCACACACCATTTTATCGTCCCCCTTCACGGCAGCTGCATTTGTTATTTGTTTACTTCATTTATACTTTGCCTTTCTCCACAACAGGAAGGAACCCAAAGCCTCATACCTCATCCTTCTCTCCTCCATTTTACCCTCACAACAACCACTCTGTGAGGTACGTTAGTTTGAGAATGTATAACTGGCCCCAGCGAGTTTCCACACCAGAGACGGGATTAGAACCTGGGTCTTCCAGATCCTAGTATGAAATTCTAACCATGAGTGACTATACCACACTGGCTTTTGTATGGTGGCTACTGTTGAACAATAGCAACCAGCTAGGCCTAGATGTAGGGTTTCCAGCCTCCAGGTGGTAGCTGGAGATCTCCTGGAGTTACAAGTAATCTCCAGGCCACAGAGACCAGTTCCCCTGGAGAAAATGGCTACTTTGTAAGATGGACTCTATGGCATTATACACTATTGAGTTACTTCCTGTCCCTAACCCCACCTTCTCCAGGTTGCACCCCCAAAATCTCCAGGAATTTCCCAGCCTGGAGCTGGCAACCCTACCTAGATGAGTCATGCAAGTTGGGTGGTAGCTAGAGTTGCTAAGTCCCCTTACCCTCCTGGCAGGAGAGGGGGACTTGCCATTCACCCTTCTCTCTGTCTTCGTACACGCACAAAGCGCACGCTCCTGGGGCAGTGCAATAACGCCACTTCCAGGCTTCGCACCAGGCTGACTTGACGTCACTTCTGGGCTTTGCACCAGGCTGATTTGAGTCCCAGACAGGCTGAATTTGGGTCTCAAACAGGCTGTCACTCCCAGGAGTGACGTCTCGTGCTGCCCCAGGAGCGTGCCCAGGAGGCCTGTTCCCCTACCTTTCTCCCCTGATGGCCAGATGAGTGATGGCAGGGTATGTGTGTGGAGGGAGTGGGAGATCCCCTGCCCCCACTGGGGGACCTGGCATCTCTAGCAACTGCCCAGTGGTTGCTGTGCTAGGCCTGGCCCTAATAAGTCCTTCCTTAAAGGCCAAAACAGCCCTGGAAAAGGCCCTGTTCCCTCCTCCTGTTTTTACTGACAGAAACCTAGGCACTGCTTTTGTTATTTTGGGGCAGAGGCTGTTAATCCCCAATGCATTTTTGTTTGTTTTTCGTTTTGGGATTTTTCTGCTAACCTGGACTTTTCATGTCTGTAGAAAGATCTGTCTGGGCTGTTCACGGTCCCAGTTTCTGAATCTAAATATCCACAGATAGGTGTTGTCAGAATTTTGTTAGTGGGTCGGAACCAGGCCTTTTTGGCCCATGTTAGAAATAAAGAACCAGCTAGAGTTTGGAAAAAGAAATCTTCCAAAGGCTCTCTCTCTCTCTCTCTCTCTCTCTCTCTCTCTCTCTCTCTCTCTCTCTGCAAAATAAAGTTGCTTGAGGGTAGGGACCTCACTGGTCCCTGCTCTCTGCAATGGAGGGGTCTCAAGGATCCTTGATTGGGGGAAAAAGATATCTTAATTGTTTTGTATTATTGTTATGTCTAACTAATGATTTTGTACTCTGTATCTATCTCTGTAGTGTTCTAGTGTTCAGCAGAGGTGAGGCCCTGAACTGGTGCCTTGTTTCTCTGCTTGTATTCTCCTTTGCCTTTTTAAATAAAAACTTCCAGTCTTGCTTAAGACCTTTTTGCAGCTGGCACATTATTCTTAGCAGAGACATCAGTTTAGTACTAGGGAAAGATCAATTGAGGTTGCACTCTTTACATGCCTACGGTAAGAGGCAAACCCAAGCAACTGGTGGACTAGTCCCGGGTTGCAGAGCAACAATTTCCACAACAATAGGCCACATTGAGAATTAGATATATGGACAATTAAACCGCTTTAAATATGGTATACAAACTGGGAAGATGGCAGAATGACTACATTGAAGATGCATTGAAGATACTTAACCAACATACTTCTGTTAAAGACCAATTGCCACCTTATATATTATGATTCAAATGTCTATGTTAACACAAAGATGGAATGTATACAAAGTTCTTTTCCCTTTGTTTACAGCTACTGACTCCATTCAATGTCTCACAACAACAAAGCTTGCTTCATGAAGCCTGGTTTGGGGCGGGGGGGGGGGGCAGGGGATAGCTCTTTTGGGATGCAACAAATATTCATGCATATTTTGAATGACACTAGCAATGACTACATGTTCTAAGAAATCCAGTCCATTTCAGAAGAAGTGAATGAATTGGGTAAATTCAATTTTGTAGACTGAACTGTTTCACATCTCTACAGCTTTTGGTGTAACATCCAAATAAAATCACTGGGAAAACAGGAAACTTAGGATATGATTGATGAAACAGGCTGTTCTATATTCTTTATCATTTGCCTTTGGAGCTGAAACAGCTCCCCTTGTTGTTCCTTCTAATGGCCTTCTAGAAACACAATAAAGGAAAAAAATTAAGACAAAACAGATTATGTGTATTTTGTTAGGCAAATTACTTACAGCTCCTTTGTACACTGTGAAGCATTCAAAGGAACAATGCAAGTTCTTTTATGCTGATCACCTTTAAAGCTGGTATGAAAAAAAGGCAACATGGGGCTAATTCAAACAACATATAATTCACATCAAAGGTTTGTTTCCATAGTGAATACTGTGACCCAGGAGTCATAACTGGCATGAGGGACAGTAAAGGCATTAAAAGTAGCACATCAGTATTGATGGGCAGATTCTCTAGTTTCAGAGATTTTCTATACCCAAGAATTTTCCAAATAATCCCTGAATCTATCCCATTCCCTTGAGCCACATTACATGGCAATGCCATCATAAAGTTCCTGGTCAAAATGTTTTCATCACTGGTACTGCATGGATGGATGAAATGTCTTGACCTCAAGAGGAAACAGGAACACATGTGGAAAATTTTTCTATTTGTTTTCCACTGTTCTGTGTTCTTTGTAATGATTGTTTCCTGCAAAGCGCAGACGTCAAGTGTTACATCCTTTGATGTGAAATCCTAAATAGGCAACTTCATTATCCCAGTCAGACAGTAGATCAAAAATGAATAAGCACACCTGGTGGGAACCAGTAATGTCAGCTTCATGTACATTTTAGGCATTTAATCCTGTTTTTCCAACTGCGATTTTCTGTTCTTGCTATATAAGAATTGGACTGCTTTGGGAAATGAAAGCACATTTATTCTACTCAACAAGTGGTTATAGACACTCTCTTAATGACAACACTTGAAAATATTACCTTGGCCCAGAAACAGGCAGGAAAGCCACAAACAAGCTTTCCCTTTGAAATCTCAGTCAGATTTCATATTAAGGCTGATTCCGCACTTGTTGGATAATGCACTTTCAATGCACTTTATCAATTGTTTGAGGTGGATTTTTTGTTCCGCACACAAAAAATCCGTTCCAAATTATCTCTAAAGAGGATTGGAAGTGCATTATCCAACGTGTGTATGGAATATTTGTACAAAAGCTTTAAAATGTTGCTTCCAAATTATATTGGCACTTGCTGTGTGCAGAGGGGAAATGGATTCTGTCACCTGTCATAATCATCAAATTCTATATGCTGATGATTTGCCTATCCAACTTCTATTTCAGGGAACAGAACATTCCCTATCAAATGGAGCAGGCTTCCTCCAGCTTCCCAGCTAGTGAGGCACGCTGTTCAACATCTTCCTTTTTCTCATTTGCTTCACCACTATCCTCTTCCAGTGTGATGGAAGCTCTTTCACAGTGGCTCATTTTGCATTTGGCCTTCTGGTTATTACAGACAAGTTATCACATCGAGATAATTCTGCTGATAGAGCATTTTGATTTTTGAAAGGAGAATGAAAGGGATGAAGCACTGATATATCATGTTCACTTTGGCAATTGCTGCACTGTTGCTTAATCTCTGTTTCTTGACATTCTCAAGTAACCTTTGGAATCACCTCCAAATTGCATCTTTTCATTAGGATGTTGGCATATGCACATCATAGGCCAAATGTGCTCCGTCCTGATCAAAGTTGTCAGATTGGAATAGGGTTGCAGCATGGTAGGAATGACCATACATTAGACAATCCTCCTTTCATGTCATAGCACAAAGATGCAGGAAGGTAGCCATCTTTCAGATTCCACCATCACTAGAGTGATGTTGTTTTGTGAAAGGAGATGATCTGTATTATCGTGTGGCATCAGCCTTCCAATGTCATGTCACATTTCCCACATGATTGTTATCTGAGCAGTCTAGCCACAAAGGCAAGGTGTAGTCCAAACTTCTGAATTCTTTCTGCTAGATCATGTGAGGAATAACAAGCCATTTTCTAATCCATGGGATATGAGGCACTAAATTATGCCAAGTCTGCTTTGGAATCTCATAAGGAAAGGCACTGTGAGAGTGAAGAATTTCTGCCAGTAGAACCACTAACTTTTTGAACTCCTTTCACCTTGACTTATCTCTCTTTTCCACTCTGTACTTAAAATAAGTTAGACAGTTACTAAATTTACCTTCCTTTTTTTCCTGAATCACTAGCAGGGCCATGTACATACCAATTTATATGCTGGATCAGTGAGATGAACAGCTGAGCGAAACAGTCGGCAGGCACTGGCTTGAGGGATACTCGATCCTTCTGTGTGTGTATGTGCTGGTTGGGAATGGGATCACATTTGTGAGGTAGCAGGTGAAGCTCACATATACACATAGCACAGCCTCATAAAGCAACAGCCCTTCAGTCAGTTCAGAGCACTTCAGATCACAGTAGGAAAAAATGCAGACCAAAGGAAATGACAAGAGACCGTTCACTGCCATGGCTTCAGTGGCCACTGATGGCAAACTGTGGTTCTAAATATTCACAGTTTGGGGCTGCAGAATCAAAAACAGTCCATGTCTTCTAATGCAGCATCTAGCCTTTTATGATACCTGACTCAGAATACATGGGAGATACAGCCATGTAGTGGGAAAACATAGTTCTGTTCTAGTCAGCACTCCTTATGGGCATCCCCATCTTCAGACAAATCCAGAGATGTTTACAGACATTTCTTTAGCTATAACTGCAGTAGTTCAGCTGAGTTTCAGACACAATTTCTATCATGTTAAATATACATATCCAAATGAACTCTTTTATGCAAGTTCTGCTGGGATGAATATTACCTTGTCTGGAAAAGCTGGCCTGTCAAATCAAAAGCCAACATAGAAGAGCATCAGGAAAAAGGCTGAGGAATGCCTGACTGATCCCGCAGCCTGCCCTAATTTAGTCAGCCCGAGTGCCATGTTTACAGGTGAACTATTTATAGGCCATGTTGGAGAAAATGTATCTGTGACCTTCCCAAGCATAAGCAGCTGGAACCAATAACTGCCTGGCATGAACTTTCAAACAGGTAGGAATAGAAATAGCGGCTCTGTTGTAAATGCCGGACAGAGATTTTAGGACACAGGCTTGTGTTAATGCACAAGTACCACAATGTTATCACCGTTGGAGGAAAAGAGAATTTTTTCAGCATTTTAGAAAACGTTTGTAAGCTCACTCTCCTACCTTCTCATCTTTCCCTTCCTCTCACAAATATCCAAGCACCCATCAGGCCATCATCTTGACCTTCACTCCCATTGGCTCTTCAGGGGATGAAACATGATAGATGTGCATGGTGGTTTTGCCTGGCTGAGTGCAGCTGTGTCCCAGACAGGCAGAACCCTGAGAATTCTCTCCTATCTGCGATTCCCATATTTTTCTGTGGCAGGGCTCCCAAGCCTTTATCAGCTATTCAACATACTGAAATGCAGCTCTTCCCAGCACGAATCTGCAATTGTACCATCACTGCATCTCCCAAAACAAAGAGCATATATACTCAAGATCAGTTAGCCCAGAAACTATATGTCTTTTCTTTGTGTGTTGGTGAGGGGAGGGGGTGTCCTGTAAACAGCAGGACAGAATTAGTTTTAAGAAAAAGCAAATCCTAGCAGCTGTGGTATTTATATGGGAACTTGGGAATGTCAATGGCATAGTTGCAAGCCCTTCAAGGGTAATTTTAGCCTGAGCATGTTAATCCTTTTATTTTCTCCAGATCAAACCAAAGGAATATTAATAAAGGCATGCAAGATGTCCCATCCTATGAAACATACACATTTGTTTTGTTTTACTGTGAATGTCCAAAATGTAGTGAAATATTGAAAGTTGATTCACATGTGAAAGCTGACACTCCCAGATGAATTCAGTAAATTCAAAATGTGTGTGTGTGTGCATGTACATACATTTGAGCATATATAAAATATATTTGCTTCTCATACACTGTCTTGATATATACAAGTGAACACTCATAATTACATTTAGAAGACTGGCAACATTTCACCCATGGATCACTGAATTTTCAGACATTCAAACACTTTCAGTGCAATCCTATGGAGAGTTACTCCAGTCTAAGCCCATTGACTTCAATTGACCTAGACTGGAGTAACTCTGCATAGGATTGCACTGTTTGCCTGGGATTATCAACATTCATGTGTGATATTTACCTAATTTCACTCATTCGCAGTAACATATACCCAGATGGTATGTGTGAAACACATAACACTGAAGAAAACATCCATGCCAGAGGTGGGGATCTTGGAGGATTAGAAGAGGACTTTAGTGTTCCCTGCCCATCTTCTGCATAGCTCAAGGTAACTCAGACCAAGACATTTATAGCTATCCAGATTCCCAATATTGCTGTTGTAGTTTCCAACCCCCACCTTTGCATGCCGGGATTACACAAGCATGAGTGTCTAGCCAGCAGTTGACCCAAGGACATCAACAAACTAAAATAGTTGACAGCTTCTTCCTGTTTAGCAGCACCACTTGACAGCACCAAGAACAGAACACCAGTCAAGAGTGGCTTTACACAAAGCAAAGGAGATGTGGATGACTAGAGTCTCAGCAGCGACACTGGCTCTATGGAACAAAAGGCACAGAGACAGTGAGGAAATACTTTTTATTAGGACAACTAGTCATCAGTTACAAAAGCAAACTTCCAAGCAATACAGAATGGCTCTTCTTGCATAATGTGCCAACACTGCAGTCCTAATTACTGAGCATTTCATTAGGACATTTTCAAGTACATGCAAGCTCCTTCTATATGGAGACAATTATCCATGGTGCTTTTGTTGCCAGTGCAGATTCGTTGCAATGGCAATGGAGCTTCCTCACAGTGGGATTTGCTGTGTACTTTCCCTGTATATTTTCCACTGTTTACGTACCTTCCAGATGATGCTGAAGCAAGTCTGAATATTCACTCTGGGAGCAATGAGAATTTTTTTTTCTTTGTTCATACACTATATTGATATATCGGAGTCATGGAACACCCTAGCTTAACATGGGAGGAGGACAACCTGCCCCCAAGCCTCACCTTGGCAGTCCCTCCCAATGAGGCAGATTCTCCACTGCTTCCCCAAAGTGATCCTGAGCCAGTACTACCCTTTGAGCAAGCAAGGCCCTCGTGCCTGGAGGCCTCAGCATGGATTCACCCTTGACCAAACCCGCCATGTTCTCCCAAAGCACCCCAGGAGCAGAGGAAGTGAAGGGCCTCCTACAGGGTTTTTATCTGTAATCTGAAAGATTAATATGATACTTAACTGTGATGTATAACCTCTTTCACACAAATATTTTGACTTGACAAACAAGATGCAGATGGAACTGAATAACAAGCACTTATTTACAGAAAATAAGGTGTAGCATGTAGCCCCATGACACAGAGTGGTACGCTTCAGTACTGCAGCCCAAGCTCAACTCACGACTTGCGTTTGATCCTGGCGGAAGCCAGGTTCAGGTAGCCAGCTCAAGGTTGACTCAGCCTTTCATCCTTCTGAGATTGATAAAATGAATACCCAGGTTCTGGGGGTAAAGTGTAGATGACTGGGGAAGGCAATGGCAAACCACCCCATAAAAAGTCTGCCAAGAAAATGTTGTGATGCGACATCCCCCCTTGGGTCAGTAATGACTCAGTGCTTGCACAGGGGACTACCTTTACCTTTACCTTTACCTTAAGGTGTAGCACAATAAAGGTCGTGGAATAATAAATGTGGAATGTACAACTGGCTCTCAACTGCATTACATAGAAGTTATACTTTTTCTCGTTTGTGAATTAATATGTTGAACAGAGCTTTAGTTAACCAAACTCAAACACTGAGGGAAAAATTGGTTTCTTTTTCTCTAGACAGGGTTCTTATTATTCAAGGTACAACTGTAACCTTTTTACCACAGCTGACAGGCTCACACTCAGGTTCCGGCCTGCTCCTTCACCTCTCAGGGCCAAGCTACAAGTGACGAATGACACTTGAATGGCAAGTGGATTGAGTGGAGGGCAAGTGAACAGGGAGAAATACACTTGCCGTTCAAGTGTCATTCGTCACTTGTAGCTTGGCCCTCAGAGTTCCTGGTCATAGAACCTGTACACAGAAAGTTAGATTTCACAGGCCCTTAACTGGGTGCTTGTTTATTTCACTAAAAACTAGGTTCCTTCCCTAACTTGACTCCAAATCCTAACTAAAAGCCAAAATAAAAAGCCTGTCTAAATTTATGCTGTTATCCATAGCCACCAAAATCCCTGTCTGAAAAAAAAGTATCACTTTTTCCACCTTAACCTGAGGCTCACTGGCTGGCAATCACTGGGATTTTCATGAGGCCTAAATCACCAGGACTGGTTCAGAGCCGCAGAGGATAGGCAAGACTTTGGGGTTAATTACCATAACAAGAAATCGAAAGTTCGTTGCTTCATTGGTTGGTGAAGGCATGGGGACAGGACTATGCAGATATGGTCATGGGGTGTCATATTGAGCTCCTGCACTTTGAAACTTAGCACTACACCACTACTCAGGGACAGTCCTCTAATATTCTGGTTGTTTTTGTTCATGAGGACACAAGGAACAACTATCAGGGATGCTGAGTAATCTGTACAAGATCTGACATGCTGTGATCCCCCCAATACTTTTCAATATTTATCTCAAACCATTAAATAAGTATCTAGGGGCAACTCCAGCACCCTTGTACTTACCAGAGATGAAAGGGAAAGGGCCAGCGGGAGCGGCTTTACAACACCCAGCATTCAGCAGACTGCAGCCCCACCCCTAGCCTTCAGTATGCCCTTCAGGGGGCAGGCCCATAGCAGGGCAAGGGAGAAACAACCATTATGTGGAATAGCCCTGAACCTTAAAATACTAGCATCAGCTGGCGGGGGGCGGGGGGCGGGATGTCAGCCATACTTGACCCTGACAGTGCAGCAGACACAATAATATCATCTGTAGCCTGAGAATTGGAGGTTGTCAGTTCGCTGCTTGCACCCAGATATATATATATATATATATCATATATATATATCATATATATATATCATATATATATATATATATATATATATATATATATATATATATATATATATATATATATATATATATATATATATATATATATATATATATATATATATATATATATATATATATATATATATATATATATATATATATATATATATATGTCATTTATCACACCTCCAAACTGGCTGTTTTGGCCCTTTCTGGGCCTATCAGGTTGATCTTTCCAAATCAGTGGGGAATGAGGGATGGCACTGAAAGAGGCGTGAGTCCCGTGCATATGCGCTATTCTAGCCTGGCTGCAAGGCAAGACCAACTCAGTAGGGATAGAGACACACACCCCTCTACACTCCTTTTGGAACTTGATGCTGAGTTGCTGGGGTAGCATGGGAGAACCGTATTTCAGACAGATAAATGTCTTGAGCTGCACATGAGAATAGTGTTCTGGATGACTCTGGTCAGGCCTGATTCAGATATGGGCATGCATTTAAGAAGCCCTAAGAATCTAGTTAGCTTTCCTATAGCAAATCATTTAACTCCTGGCAAGAGGTACACCACAGATAACATTTTAGGTTCATTTCTGGGTATTGCACACAAGTGATTGAATTATGGAATCTCTGCTTCCATTTTATAAAATAATTATTCAGTATTCTTGATACTAACTCAATCGACAGAAAATCATGCCATCCATTATATTTACATAGATCATTAAAGGACAGCAATTAAATGAGTCCAAAAAAGTATCTTACCCAAAGATACGAAGGTTACAGGCAAGGCGCCCCTCCAAAGAGGAAGCTTGCAATCTTGTCATATTTATAATGGTTTCAGAACCTTCTCTTAACTATAGCTGCTTCAGAGACTCAAATTCTTGGCTAACTATTATCTTATGATTTCATATACCAAACAAGATTATCCATATCTAAAATATCTTCTTGAAACATACAACAACAGCTAGTTCATCCTTGCTAATTTTTGTGTTAACAGAGTTTATGTAGAATTAGCAATTACAAGTTTCTCATACATCTGAATATCTTTTGGCCCTCCACCAACGTAACTATCCTTAAGAGCCACTTTGGCATAGTGGATAAGAGCACAGGTCTCTAATCTGGAGAACCAGGTTTGATTCCCCACTCTTCCACTTGAAGCCAGCTGGGTGACCTTGGGTCAGTCACAGTTCTTCCACAGCTCTCTCCACCTCACAGGGTGAGTATTTTTGTGGGGATAATAATAACATACTTTGTAAACTGCTCTGAGTGGGCATTAAGTTGTCCTGAAGGATGGTGTATAAATTGAATGTTATGTTATTATAATGTTTCCAGCCTCTATGAAGTTAGATATTCCTGCCATTCCAGATAGTCCCTGCACTTGTGCCTTGGTACATTGTATGCATTAGTATGAGTTAGATAGCTCTTCTAATCTATACATGGCAACACAACTGTGTAACTCTGTTGTTTTATGTCCCTCTTCAAGGTTATTTTATTCTAAACCTCTAGACTCTTTGTGGCCTATATAGTTATGGGGCTGGGCTAGGCATGTTTCTGTGTGCATTGGTGTCTTGAACAACTTTCTTTGTCATATTCAGCAATTGTTCCCCTATAATTCTAGCCATATCCATGACAATAGCTACAGATAACTGGATATTAGCAAAACCTTTTTAACTATGACATTCACATAGCTGAACCAGTTGCTCAAAGATGTTGTAGATACATTTTTTGGGCAATTCTTTAAAGAGATGACTAGCAAAAAAACAACAACCCTGCTACAAATTATTTAAGTTGAGAGAATCCTGCAAGTACACCAGGTGCCCTTTGACGTCTCTTCTGGTTCCATGATTATCTCTGAGATTGTATGACCACATAATTTCTATCTAGGATTTTTTTCCATTAGGCAATAAAAATGTGCTTTTAAAAATAATTTAATGTGCCCAGGTGATGTTTAGGATGGATGCTGCCTTATAAAATATCCTCAATGACTACTTATACTTAAATATTCTTATTTATTTTTTAAAAAAAACAAAAAAGCAAACGTTTCTTGGCATGCTGCTCTCCACATGATAGAAATACACTGTGAGGACATCACTGTCCAAAGAAACTTCTTGCTGCATATATAAAATCAAGGGCAGGTTGGCTCTAAAATCAGACATATATTCCAGAAGGGTGTGAAATCTACAGAAATCTGTCAGTAGGATTACTCTTAATTTCTTTGCTTCTGCAGTGACTTTTATATTTTTGCATCTTAACAGGGTGGCTGCTCCATATTCATCAACAAAATTGGGGGAGAAATCAAAGTCCCTTCTTTACTCCCCCCATACTAGCGCCTTCTTCTCTACAAGATTGTTGTAACAGCTGGGTCAGTCACTGGCACAGATCTTCTCCATGGAAGGTCATTTTATTATAGTCTTTTCAGTCACACTAACCAAAGCATAGTTCCTTTTCTGTCCTCCAGAAAATAGTTGTGCATGTCAGCATCTGTTCTTTTTGCAAATATGCTATTAATAGAGAGGTCTGATGCAGATGGGAACAGAATGATTGAGAGACATACCGTACCAAGACAGGCAGAGATCCAAACCCTAACATGCATGGGGCTCCTGTTTACAGTCATGGCAGATGAATTCTATGCACACACAGGGCACTGCTCATTATTACACCAGAAGCCCCCCTCTCATGTATCATAGCCACTGTATGTACTCTTCCCCTCCTCCAATAAACTGAGCCAAATGCACTAATAGATTACAAGGTTTAACAGATTATTGTGAGTGTAGGGGACAATATAAGGCATTCATGAGCACATAATATTTCTTGAGATGCAAGGTGAACCTTGAATAAATCTACCAGCATGTGATGGTAGAAAGGCTGGCAACAAGCTACTCTTCTCATGCTTCCAACTTGCAGAGCTGAGGATAAGATGATTTGCTCTGGGTACAAGGGGAGAAGGTCATGATCTGTGTGTCTCCTGCTAATCAGGAATGACACAGTAAGCAATGAACACAGTCTTTGGGGCCATCTTGGGTTGCATTAGGGGTCACAGAGGGTGGGCGCAGTGCTGATAATGATTATTCATGTTTATAAAGTGTTTTATAGTGCAATTCTAAACAGAGGTAACCCTTCTAAGCTCAGAGACATCACGGTTTAGGATTGTACAGTTAAAGTGCTCGAAGTTCTTTATATTATTTATTATTCACCTTTCTCACTGAGACTCAAGGTAGATTACATAATGAAAATCCACATAATCAATGGCTACAGTTGCTAACCTTCAGGTGCTGGCTGGAAATCTCCTGGAATTACAACCAATCTCTGTGCCACAGAGATCATTTCCCCTGGAGAAAACGGCTGTGTTAGAAGGTGAACTCTATGGCATTATACCCTGCTACCTCTCCTCCCCAAACCCTGCACTTTTCAGTCTCCACCTCCCAAATCTCCAGGAATTTCCCAGCCAGGGGCTGGAAACCCTATCAATGGCTGGAACGTTATCTTGTCATCTTTACGACAACACTGTAGGGTGTCATTATTATGATCCCTATATGGGAGGGCCGGGATTGGGTGATTCTAGGTACTATTAAGCAAACTACTGGATTCATGGCAGGGGCAGCAGAAGATCCTGAGGCAGCCTAAACAAGCCATGTTGATGTTCCCGCTTGAGTTCAGCGTGATGGCAGAGGCAGAATGAGAATGTGAAGTCTAAGGAAAAGTAGCCCCCTCCACTTGGGAACACACAACCTGGGGCCTAAGAGTCCCCAAATTGTAGGCTTGCAAAGGCATCTGCATCGAAGCTTCTTGGATAATGATCTTAACAGATGCTTGAGACAAGTATAACTCTGTCCTTACCCAATGTATCTTACGTATCCAAAAGAAATGCAGCTAGTCAGAACACAAGGTTGAAGAACAGAAAGCTCCACATGTACCTTCAAAACTGCAGCATCGATTCCATTCCCTGTATTTTGCATCATTTTACAATTGAAACCCAGCATTTCATAAACATATTTCCAAATCCTGCAGAGAGGTGCTTATCAGGTTGAAATCAGTGGACTAATATAATTTGCAATATATATGCATGTAAGGATTCCTTCGGATATTTTCCTTCCTCTTCCAAAAGTAAATGTGTTGTGCCAATTATATGACTCAGTGATAGGGCATGGAAATAAGACTTGCATTCACAAACACCGATCGTAATACCAGTTGTCTATTCAGTGTTACAACTAGCTGTACATCCTGTTTATACATCCTATGCCTGTGTGGGTTCCAGACCTGCAGGACAAATGGAATTTCTTTAGTTCAAAACCCTCCATTGTATAGAACAGTACAGTAAAGTCTCATATAGTTAAATGTGTGAACAAAAACATGCTACTGATACTCCAAGTTCAACAGCAGTTTCTTGCTTGCAGATTTTGTGGTCAGCCTGCTTCTGCTTCTCTACCAATCCACCAAATTGCTGAGCATTTCTGAGTGGTCACAGGAATCCCCCAGTTCAAATCCTTGCTTGTCATGAAATTTAATGGGTGACCTTTTTTCACCAGCCTAATCTACATCATGAGAGGGAAGGCAGCATGGTATAGCCCAGTCTAATCAGATCTCAGAAGCTAAGCAGGGTTGGTACTTAGATGGGAGAACATCATGGAAGACTCTGCAGAGGAAGGCAATGGCAAACCTGCTTTGCTTCTCACTTTCCTTAAAAGTACCTTAATGGGGTTGCTCCATTAAGGTGCTTTTAAGGAAAGTACCTTAATGGGGTGACTTGATGGCATATACATAAATAATCTACATCACAGGGTTGATATGTGGATGAAATGGAGGAAGGCAGAACCACTGAGCCTCTTGGAGATTAGAGTAGGATAAAAATGCACTAAATAAATAAATACCCAGAAAATCTTATCCAGTTCCCCAGCAAAACAAGTTGACTTTCCCTCTCCTTTGCTTGGCTAAACCAACCAGTTCCTGTGGGCCATACTTACACTCATAGCTCATAAACCAAAGAATGACGCTCAGATTTTCTTTTTGCAGCCCTGACACTATTTCTTCTCATGGGTGGCTCAACTCCTAGTTCCTTGGTCTGCTGCCTTAAACTAAGGCCACCTATCATATTCCATGTTGCCCCACCGCCCATAAGAATTGAATGTTCCTCCTTTATGCAGAGTGGGTGGGACATGCATCCCAATTAGGCCTTCGTTATGGAGGTATGTAACAGTGCATCTGTAAGAAAACATGCTGGAAAATGGCTCATGATGTACAATGAATCACTCATGCTGCATTTCAAACAAATGCTCCCCACCCACCCCCCTTTACTAGAGTTGTCAACAAGCAGGAAGAAAAGCAGGCCCTCCCCTTTAATAGAGGCTTAAATGGGTCAGTGAAGTTTTTCACAGAATGGCATAAAATAATATCACATGGTAAATAAAATCTCATTAAGCCTTTATTAAGAGGGTAGAACTTTTTTTCTCCTGGTTGTTGGCAACCTTAAAGATTACATAAGCATCACAGCACAGAGTGCAACATAGCAATGATTCATTCTCTGACTTGGGAAGACTGAAAACACTTCTTCTGCACTGTATTTAGACCCAAGATGCAACCAGTATCCATGCCGTTGCACTCCTGGCATGCAGAAATATGTTCCCATGCCAGCTGGAAGAGGAGGCAGATGATTTCCCTTTTCCTCTTGACCAATCCAACAAGGAAAAAGAAAGCCAGAACAAAAGAAGCCATCCAGGGTTGAGAAATCAGCTATTCAGATCATAGCCAATCAGCCCAAACACAGCTACCTGCTAAGAGCTACTGTTGCCCGCCACACTCTTTGTGAGAAGTGCTTTTATTTGTAGGTTTGGACTCTGCCACAGGAAGGGGGTGGTCTGTTGAAAATTGGCTGATCCCCCAGTGGTTCACAAGTGCAGTATACAGCCCCTATAATAACCAGATGCCAGGCAGCAGGAAACTGGGCACGAGGCAGGGCTCAGAGCCTGCACGGTGGAATGGGAAGCCTTAGCCCTCCCTATGGGCAATTCCCACTAAGGTCAAGTGGTGGTGGCAGCGGGCATGAGAGAGAAGCAAAAGCCCCTCTGAGGGTGGGGGGGGCATGTGGGTGGTACATGCCAGGCAGAGACTTGGCTTGCTACTGGTTACTTCTAGACACCCCACAGGGCAAGAAGGGGCAGTGCTCACAGGTCAGTGAGGCTATTCCACCACACCCTTTTGTACTGTATGCTTATTTTTACATGAGAAATGAAAGCCAGTTTCGTGTAGTGGTTAAGAGCAGTAGGACTCTAATGTGGAGAACCAGGTTTGATTCCCCACTTCTCCGCTTGAAGCCAGCTGGGTGATCTTGGGTTAGTCACAGCTCTTCCAGAGCTCTCTCAGCCCCACCCACTTCACAGGGTGATTGTCGTGAGGATAGTAATAACACACTTTGTAAACTGCTCTGAGTGGGCGTTAAGTTGTCCTGAAGGGCGATAACTCACTCTACGCAGGGCTTCCCTTGAGTCTGGTCTGGAAATTACAACTGGTCCAGAATGTGGCTGTAGGTGTCCTTACGGGAACACCATATAGGTACATATAACACTGGTTCTGTTGTGTCTGGTTCTGAGGTGATGCCAGAATCTGCGTTTCTTTAGCATGCTCTAAGCTGGAGGAAATACAGATGCACTGAATGTTATTGTCTACGTGTACTGAGGTGACAGTGGACAAGCTGCAAAGGATGCAGAAGCTTTGGACCTTGCTCAAAGGGGTGCTCATCAAAGTAATTTCTTCTTTCAAATTCTCCTGCATACACATAGTGAGAGCTTTCTCTGTTGCCACAAGATCTGAGAACTGCAATTTTTATTTTTAGATCTTGTTTGCAAAAAAGTTTGAACAAAGCTATCAGAGTTCCTGATACATGTCTCCAATCCAGATGGAAAAATTGCAACCATTTGGCTTCGTATTTTGCAATTCCAGTCTCCACCAACAAGACTCTATTCTAGGTAGGACTGCCCACAGCCTGGAGAAAAACTGCTCTGTTCCTTTAATAGAGGCTTAATGGGATATTATTTATGAGCTGGTGATGTTTACCTCCAGCCCATGAAAAGCTTCAGCTGCCTGTTTCCATGCCTCTGTTAAAGGGACAGGGCATTCCCCCCCCAGGCCTGCTGGCAACTCTAATTCCATGTGGAACAATGACTCTGATTTCTAAGCTTGCCAGTTCTGTTCTGCTCCAACAAAGACGCAAGCTCCCCCAGGTTCTTGTGGCTCAGGTGTGATTTGCTAGATCCATTTCTTTAACTGAAGATGAGTTCAAGACCATTGCAGCTTGAGACTGAATGTACAGGTTGCTAGCAAGATGGAAATTTACTGCATAAATGAAAACTAGACTTAAGGCTGCAAACATACACACCCATTAAGCAGCAAGTCCTGTGGAAACCAAGGGGGAATTGTTTCTGAATAAACATGCACAGGATCAACTCATTTCAAAAAGACCAAAAGAAACTTCACAGATGGGTTAGTAGTGATATGGCAGTTAAAAGATACATGACCTTCATGTTGTTCAGTGTTCTCTTTTGGATGGAAAATGCTTTTTGTTCATTACACAGAAGATACATGATTATGTAGCATGAATCATCACAACCTATAACTGCAGCCAGGTAAAAGAAGCAAGGAAATCTCTACATCTTTGTTCTCCCTGTTGTCTGCAAGCGAAGGAGCACCACCACGTGCAAAACAAAGTTGTTAATCAAACTGCTGTAAGCAATTGTCTACTGACTCAGAAAGTTATAGCAAATGCCTTAATGCATGGTGTGACTTGAGGTAGACAGTCTCAGTATTTGATCCGATTCATTCTGGGATCAAAGTGACTGTGGCAGGTAAGATTGCACACAAACACAGAACGCTGCCTTATACTAAGTCAGGCCATTGGCCTGGTAAGGTCAGCACTGTCTATGCTGACTGGCCACAACTCTCCAGGGTCATGGGTAGAGACCCTTCGCATCACCTACTACCTGACCCCTTAAATTGAAGATGCCATGGTTTGAACTTAAAACGTTCTGTATTCAAAGAAGTTGCTCTATCAGTAAGCCACAGCTGCACCCCCAAATCACACTCCAGAATGTTCTGCTAATTACATCTCAAGAGGTGAGATTTCAGCCTTGGCAATTTTATTTTTGCCAAAGTTGACAATATATTTCCATTTTTTCTTAAAAGTAGGAATGACTGTCCTATTGTATAATCAAATAGTTTGGGACTATAGAGAAGTACCCAAACCTCATTGTGTTAACATTTCTCTCACAAATCAAACATGATCATGTCACATGGTTCCACAAATGCTCAATAAGGAATAAGACTTTAAATTTTGGCAAACCTCAAAATAATATCAAAAAGGTCAGATGACTTTAGTTGCAAAACAGCCATTGTCCAGCCAAGAACCAAAATCTATTTCCAGTGATCCTGTTTCCTGTGACCAGGCAAGCATTACTCATCCAATTTCAAGAACAGCAATGGGCAGAGTTAAGGCTTTGATTCGGTTGAGTAATTCTCTGGGAAGAAATATACTGAAAGTGTGGACACTTTGCAGACATCCAAGAAAGGTGCCCTCAGAAGAGTGGGTGAGAAGTTTGGAACACAAGACAAGAGAAGTCACTGAGCCCGAAGATGTGTAAAGTCCACACCATAGCTAGTAGATTCTGCAAACAATCCTAAAGCTGGTCTACTTAGAATCCTACCCCATTTTTGAATGGGGTTTACTCCCAGGAAAGTGTTCTTTTGACCACACTGACTGACAGCAAACTTTTAAATCATTAAGTCAACAACAAAGAACTGGCTGTGGAGATGGAAATCTTACAACCATCTCTGGACAGAACTTCAAAGTTAGTATCAGATATAGAACAGAAGGCTAAAAAACTTGTCACCTTGGCTAAACAAATGTGTTGATGTTGAACTATGAGAATACTGGGGGAATGGGCCCTTGGATTCCATGAAGGCACTAAAAGTAACTTTTTGGTGCATTTTAATTAACGATATATTGTCGAAGGCTTTCATGGCTGGAGAACGATGGTTGTTGTGGGTTTTCCGGGCTGTATTGCCGTGGTCTTGGCATTGTAGTTCCTGACGTTTCGCCAGCAGCTGTGACTGGCATCTTCAGAGGTGTGGCATCAAAAGACAGAGATCTCTCAGTGTCACAGTGTGGAGATGATGTTGGCAGGTAATTTATATCTACTCGGGGAGGTGGGTTTGGGCTGAATCATCCTGTAAGAGTTTCCCAGGGTGTGGAATGCTAATGGATGGAGGCTTCACTGTATCCTGAGGAGGTTCTTTTGCATATGGATTGGTGCTTGATATGCTAATCTTCTCTGCAGGGCTATCTCAGCCCAAACCCACCTCCCCGAGTAGATATAAATTACCTGCCAACATCTTCTCCATGCTGTGACACTGAGAGATCTCTGTCTTTTGGTGCTACACCTCTGAAGATGCCAGCCACAGCTGCTGGCGAAACGTCAGGAACTACAATGTCAAGACCACGGCAATACAGCCTGGAAAATCCACAACAACCATCATTTTAATTAACGTTTGAATATTTATACTGCAGTAGTACCTCAACACTTATAATGACAAATATGGAACCTCCATGTTCTAAGGCAGTAGAACTCTGAATTCCAGTTGCTTGCAGGTAAAAACACAGGGAGGCTTTTGCTTCTGTGGCTCTCCCTATGGCCATCAGGAGCATTTGTTTCACAATTGTGGCAAACAAGGTGCTGGTCTGGATATATAATAGGACTTTTTTTTAACGTTTTCAGCCATTGTCTGTATTCTTGAAAACAGTCTACAACAGATGGTTCATGTTGTAGCAGCTATACACAGCTAAAACAAACACAAATGAATTTATATTTGGCTAAAATGTCCAACAAATGAAAGGGAGGTTAGGCCCAGATCAAACATTGTTGTATTTTAGGAGGGGGTGAAGGCACCACACTGAAAAGTTACCAATGGAGGCTGTAATGATTGCAAAGGGAAAATCTTCACTGCTTTTTATACTGTAAACTAGTCAGGTCAAGGTCTAACTTCCTTAAATTCTTATATTTATTAGAATAATTTCTATAACCACAATTCTAGTTCTCAGTTAGGATCCTTAGACGGTAAAACTAATAAACAGTAACAACAGCAATGCATAGGTAACTCAAAAGTCCCTTTAAACTGTATGATTGCAAATTTAAAAGATGAAAGAAATAGGAGGGGGAAAGATATAGTCGAGTCAATGTTTTGTTTCCCTCATTTAGGGTCAGCTTTTAAAGGACAAGGACACCACACCCAAACTGCCTGGATGCCGACAAGCAAGTGACTCAAGAGACCATCCCATGCAAGGATGAAGTTTACCATAGAGGACAGAATAACTGACTCATAACATGATGTAACCTTTGGTCAACAAGACCAGTATGCATTCAGCCCATGTTATTTTTCCTTGATGTCATGTGCTGTTTCATAATTGTTTGGACACGTGTGCACATATGTGTATACACACATCTAAATGCCAAATATATTTAAAATATGATAACAACACTTCTGTGTGCATGGAGCCTGACCAAGATCAAAAAACACAAAACTGATATGTGCATCTACCTTTCATAAAATGCAATGAGTTTCCTCCTGAGGTGCAAATGCTGGCCAAAAGTTATGTGCTTCATCTGCTCAAGAGAGCTGCTTAACTGTGGGACAGGCAGACATCTCGAGGTAGCTTGGATCCTGCAGAAAATCTCCGTTGACCAAAGAGATTTCCATCAGCTCCCTGTTCCTGTTGCTGTAATGCTGTGATGGGGGCCTGCTAGGAATAGCATCAGAAGGGAATTGGAGGTCTGAAGCAGGAGGAGGAACTGGGTAGAATCTCCCCTCTCTTGTGTTATTTTATTTATATTCATACTCTTGTTTTTCTCCCCAATGGGAACCCATAGCAGCTTACAGTATTCACTCTCCCCTCTTCCATTTGATCCCCACAACAACAACTGAGGAAGTGGGACTTCCTCAAGGTCACTGAGCAGGCTTGCCTCCCACCCACCTTTACCTACTGGAACAGCAGGAGAAATGGGGGAGGGGTTGGTTATTGCATTGAGCTATGTGCTAACATCATGTCTGTGCAAAAACCTGGACGTGGTGCCAGATGTCAGCTGATGCTCTAGAATCTCTCTGGTAATACCATAGAGTTTCTAAAGCATCAGTCAATGCACTGACACCACATTTGGGGTTTTGTCTGGATGTGACATAGCTCAACTTCATTTCTTCCACTTGCACCACTCTTGAAGTTCCTGGGGATGTCAGGCTGCTGCCCGGCATCTCTATCACTTGATGCGTTTCCATGGCAGAGTGGGAATTTGAACCGGAATCTCCTAAATTCTAGTCCAACACTCTAACCACTACAACTTTGGCTCAATTGAGACTCCCAGCTGGCTTGTCCCTGTCCCCTCTGCAGCATTGGCTAATTCATCAGCTGTGTCTATTGCTGGACGACCAGGAAATCGCCTCTACGATCCATGTCTCATTCTAAACCTTACAAAGTCCACATGGTGGGCAGCAACCTGAGCTGTTTCAGCAAAACAGGAGGAAAGCTTAAGCCCCATCCTCATGCACCATGGTCCCAACCCAAACTGGACTCTCACTTGCCTAGGAATAAAGGAATAAAGGGCTCGCCATGGAACCCCCAGTGTTCAACCCGTGTTCAGCATCAACCGTCCCCAAGTTCACCACACAGTCTTTGTAATATCAATCCTTAGTGACCCCTAGTTTACAGCACTGCAATGTGCCTGGCATTGGGGTGTCCCTGAGAATGGTTCAGAAACTTATTTGTGCAAAATGCCACAGTCAGACTTTTTTCTGGCACAGGTAAACATGATTGGATTTCTCCAATACTTGAAACAGCTACATTTATTTCCTGGTTGTTTCCAGTTAATTCAACATGCTGGCTTTAGCCTTTAAAGCCCTAAATGTAAGGTTACCAGCTGGCCTGGAGGGAAAAAAAAAGTCCTATCCCTTTAATAGAGGTTTAATAGGATGCTATTTATCTGGTAATATTTGCATTCATTCTATGAGAAGCTTCAACAGCCTATTCCCACACATTAAACCCCTATTAAAGGCAGAGGGCATTTTGGCAACCCTAATGAAATAGTTAGATTCTGGGTATTTTAGAAAGTGTCTGTTGTCATATAGCTTCTCCAATGTTCTCAGATCACCTGATTTGAGTTCCATCTCTCAAATAGCCTCAATGTGCAGCACAGGCTTATGGGTGCTAGCCCAACAACTGTGAAATGCCCTTGCTTCCCTGCTGATTTGCCTTGATTTCTCTTTCAAGTGATTTTGAAAGCATCTGAATTTTTTTTAAAATTCAGAATGGCCTTCTAAACTTATGTTACAGGTCCTGATCATTACTCTTTCATTAATGCTGTTGCTAAAACATTTCATAACGTATATTTCATTGTATTATATGATCTTCGTAACTGTTTTATTTATTCATATTGCAACTGTACATTGCAACTGTCAAAAACAGCTTCTAAATTTTAGCAAATAATTTTTTTAAAAGCAGCAAGCTTGCAGATGTTCATGAAAGGGCTGTGCATGGAATGCTCTAACAGCTACACAAGCAAAAAACTGCATCAGTCACAGAGTGTTTATCAAGCCACAAGACAGACAATATGTGCTACCCTTCAGACAGTCCTTGAATCACCTGTCCTGAAAAGACCATTGCTACTAGGACTGCCAACAGCCTGGGGGGGGAAATGCCCTGTCCCTTTAAGAGAGACTTTATTATTATTATTATTTATTTTACTTCATTTATTTCCTGTCTTTATCCCCAGTGAGGACTTAAAGCTGCATATACTTTTCTCCTCCATTTTATTCTTACAATAATCCTGTGACGTAGATTAGGCTGAGCATGTGACTGGCCCTTTGGTCACTTGGCAAGCCTAATTTGAACCTGGGTTTCCCAGACTCTAGTCCAGCACTCTAACCACTATCCTACACTGGTGAAATGGGCAGCTGAATCTTTTCATGGCACAGAGGAAAAGTCACGTCACCTGGTAAATAACAGCCCTAACTGAACAGTCTGCTTTGGATAGGCAGGGTTCCATCAATCTTTGTAGAATGCAAACGTTTTTAATAAGGAAGCTGTTGAAATATTGGGTGCAGCAGGGGACTATCATTAAGTCCAGGTTAAGGTCATGACAGTATCAGCTGATGACATAAATGATCTACTTCAACCTGCCAGGTTTCTGGAATCCCATTCTACCATTGCCACATGAATAGGGGCAGGGGAGGAGATTTTTATTGTACATGGAGCATACAGTCCCACCAAAGTACACACAGCCATTGACACTATGAGACTCTAGGTTATTGCTCACCACCTGCATAGTTCTATTAAAAGCTGCCTTTTGAAATATAGAGGCTGCTTTATATGCTATGAGAGAGAAATGCATCAGTTCAGTAAGAGTTACAGGGAACCCTAATCAAATGGGAGGCCCTTGAATTCTGTGCATGGAACAGACTTGGTTTTAAAATACCCAATTTTACAAAGCATACAATATGGACACACACACAATGTGCATGTGTGTGCTCCATGCAAAATATAATGTAAACCACATAACCATGGTAGGCTAACTTTATTTGCCCACGTGATGTCTATGAACTTATAACAATTCTAATGATTGAAAACAGAAAAATGTGAGATTAGCCCTATTATGTCCCGGTTAAGTCCATTATTTTAGTGGCTTTCTTGATGTATGTTTTGTAGACAAAACAGCCCTCTCTAATTCAGTTTCTGGTGTAGCAAGAATGTTCAGTGCTAAGCAGAGTTACACCCTCCTACGCCCATTGCCTTAAGTGGACCCAGAAGGGTGCCATTCTATAAGACACTGAGCTATGATTCAGGTTGCTGGTTCAAAGCTCATCTCTGATATGTATATGCATAAAAAGCTTACCAGGAAGCGTGAGGCAAGCCACTCACCCCGCCCCCATTCCCAACATAGCTATAATAATATTGGCCTTCCTTACAGGGATGTTGTGAGAATTACTGTGATAACATGTTAAAGTGTTGTATAAATGTTAGGTATCATTATTAAACAAAATATATATTTGAGATTACATGGAAGGAGAATTTGTTCCATCAATCAGCCGCTTTTGCTCTAGATACCAAACAGAACCAGAATTTTCTCATCAAAAGCCACAAGCTAATAACCGTGGTCTGGAATTCTCATGCCACACATAGATAAAGCTGCCTTATACAGAGTCAGGCCATTGGTCTATCAAGGTTAGCATTGTATACTCTGACTGGCAGTGATTCTTTAGGGCCTCTTTCACATCACCTATTACCTAATCCTTTTGTAACAGGAGACACTGGGGACTGAACCTGGGACCTTCTTCATGCAAAGCAGATGTTCTGCCATACAGCCACAGCTCCTCCACAGCAGATAAGCAAAAAGCCTAGAGGCCAATAAGTGCTTGCTATGGATTTGGGACACTGAACTTGGGTTACACTCATCAACCGACATATGAACAGGACAGCTAAAAGATGAACTTCTCTCAGATAATTTTTCATTAGAAAGATCCAAACCTGAAAGTGTCCCTCCCTAACCCTGAAGTTTGACCTCTGTGGTAGGACAGTCTTCAGTTTATCACCCCTCCAACTGAGCAAGCTGAAACTCCTCTCATGACTTCTGCCACTTTTTGAGTCTTCAGTTCTTTTTCTTCTTCTAAGCTGGACCTCCATTTTTACTGCAAGAGAAAGGCTACATCGGTCAGAGAGGAGGACTTGCCTCCACCACTTCTGTATTTTTCCTTCCAGTTGAGTTATTCAAGCAGCCTCTGAGACACACATTCACTCACATAGATAAGCTGTGGTTTCGGATGAGTAAAGTCTGATAAAGGGACTTCTGTTACTTTTTTAGTATGTGATGGGTATCTATGTAGAATCTCCCACATCTTATCTAATTTTATTTCCCTCTTGTTTGAAACAGATTAGGGCAGAATTAATCTTGTGACTCAAAACAAGACTTTGCCTCTCCTGTCTAAAATGCATTGCCAAAGGATGCCAACAACACACCTCCTTTCTTGGAGGCCAAAGAACTAAGGTGATCATGGCAGATGAGCAGAAAATGGATGAGCGATGTTTATGGTTCTTCATGTGTTATTTCAAGGTGCATTCAGACATACCAAAACACAAGGAGTGGGCAGAGTGAGCCTAACTTCCTCCCAGTGTTCACAATTAAAGTGTCAAGTGTACTAATCAGTACTAATTCAGGTGACTGTCCTTCCCCTCTCTCTTCATTCTTTAGATGGGGTGCCCACCTTCACAAAGAAAATGTTTAAAGTACATTATATATATTCCATTGAATATCTGTTCCTCGCCTTGTTTAACACCACATGCACAATCTTTTAAAAAATGCTGACAGACTGCTCTGGAACATGAGAGAGTATCCGCCTCATGACATCACAAGGAAGCTGGATGTGCACAAGCCAATCAGCAATGTGCACATCCAGCTTCAGTAGCAAACAGGAGGAACAGGTTTCCCTTTAAGAGAAGATTTATGTCTATACAAACATGGGAAGTGTGCGTTCTCAGCGGGCTCACTGTTTGATTCGTATGCATCTAGACACGCCCTCGGTAATCCTTACAATAATCCTGAGGTAGGTTAGGATTATCATCTCCATTTTGCAGGCTGAGGGATTGAAACTCTGTCTCTTGCATCACACAGCACATAGCAAACTCATGACAGGGACAACATTTGAACCTGGGACTTCCTTGTTCACAGCTCAAACCCACAGACTTCACACATGGCAAATCTCCCTTTTATAAAAGTGAAATAATCTGCATATACATGGGTTTTGATAGCAGTATCTGAACGAGTATGCACATTCCTTTCAGTCTGATTTTTCCATTAAATGTCCAGTCGGTAAATGAGTTCCCTGTAACACAAAAGTTTGCAGAGTAGATTGTGAACAATCGTTAATCCTAACAAAAGTATTGTTTTTTTTCTGATGCTTTGAATCTTGTCGTTACTTTCCTTTTAAGAGGCATTCTAGCGATGGAGTGGCAAATTTTGCTTCCAGAATATTAAACTTCCCCATAATATAATGGGAGATATAATTTCACTTCACTAACGTGACAATTCCACAGCTTTACTGCCAAAGGACACCTTTTTAAAAAGTCTTATCTAGAGGAAAGGTTTGATCCTTTTCGACTCAGATTAGAAAACGGGTGGTGGGAAGAGGAAATAAAGTCTCGCTGTCTCGCAGGAATTTCAAGAGGGGTGGGTGCCCCCTGTTTTCCGTTGTACACCCCCAGGCCCAACCACAGCACGGCATCCTGCAAGAAAGCTACCTCTCCAGCCGCCAGCCAATCCCTCGCCCCTCCACGGGTCCCAAAGCTCACGTGGAGCAGTAAAAGCTCCCCCGACCGCTTCTCCAAAAGCCCCGCCTTCCATCCGTTGTCTGTCTCCTATTGGTGTTGCGAACGGCTGCGACTCCGACAGCGGGCGGGCCTCTTTGTGACGCCACAATCAGCTGTTTGAACGTTCTATTTTCTGAGCCGAGATCAACTGGGGATTCAGCAATAACAGAAAAATAATAATACCAAGACTGCAGCCAGGGAAGGGAGGGTGTCCGGACGCAAGAGCAGCCGCATGCAGCTTGCTATGGTGTATATCTTCTGAGAAGATCCGAAACAGCATTCAAATCATCCCCACCGCCTCCCTCTCTTCCCCTGCATCCTTTTTGTGGGGGGGTCTTTTTTTAAAGAAAAAAATCATTTCTATTATCGATCTTGGTTGATTTCAATTAAAACTACCTCACAGACTCTGCCTAAAGCTGGTGCTTTTTTAAAAAAAAATCTTGTGGGTTTTCTTTGTGACGTTGTTTACAAAATATTTGATGACATTAAAGGCAAGGTAAGCGGTCTTTTCTTCCCTATTTCTGTGCAGCTGGTTTCTTTCCAACTTGACCCTCTCTTTGTGGTGAAACTGAACGTTACCTGCGATCGATTGATTGGCCGTTGCTGTCTCTGAGAGCCGTTCCTTTGCCTGCCAGGTATTTTAATGGCTTGTGGCATTCAGCTTTGATATCCATTTCTCTGCTGGTGTGTTATTTAAATTCCCTTTGTATTTCGTAGCTTAGAGGCGGACGGGATCATCGCTTTAGGCTTGTGAATATGTTGTTATGGACGCGTTATGATTTCAGTCTAAGGGTGGCAGGGGAAAAACGAATATGTTATTTTAGGATAAGAGAACATTAACCGGGGGGGGGGGGTGTTGTCTTTGCTTTGTTTTGAGTTCAGAAACGGGCAGTCTTGGGCTTCAATTGCACCAGGCAGAGGCTCTAGGGCATTCGGGGTTTGAGGAGGAAGGCTTATGTTTACTTTACCCCCCCCCCCTCTAAGAATCACCACTTGCTTTGACTTGTGAATTAATGGAGATGTTTAAAACGAGAGAATCTCTGTGAGTTTTTGAGAGCATCCTTTCCCCAGGTTAAAACTGAGCCCTTCTTATTTACACTCAGTGGTCATGATTTCAGGTGAAAGGACCGCAGTATGAAACAAAGAGTGTAGGAGATCGCCAAAGCCGAGCTCTGTCGTGTTGGCAACTGATTCTCCTTCTCAGTCTGAAGAGCAGAAAGAACCATTGTCCTGTCTTGCTTTGGCAACAAAACACAGGGCAGATATTAATAATAATAGCGGGGGAGGGGAGTGGAAGGAGTGAGGAGAAGGCGGGGAAGAGGCGAGAAGGCCAGCCGTTCCCTTGTGTGTATGGAGCCCGTCTCACTGAGGTCATAACAGGCGAATGGAAAATGTTCCTCATAATGAACTGCAGATCAGAGCGGCGGGTGGCTGCTGCCTGCTTGCAGTTCAGCTGTTTCCGAAGCTGGAGCTATTTGAAGAGCCACTGCAGTCCTGCCGGCGACCGCTCCGAACAGGCTCTAGACTAGAATGCAAAAAGCAGGCTTGGTTTGTTTTCTTGGGCATTGCTAATCTTCCTCCCTTCCTTTCCCCCGCATGGATAGGATTTCTCACTTCTGTGGATATTTGCAAGCGAATGACAGAGGGGTGTGTTAGATCGATCGCTTCTCTGGCTTTGTAAATGTAATATATATTTGTGGATCAGGAAGCGATGGTGGGCGGTCAGAAAAGCAAGAATCTTGGGTGAAATATATGCGGTTGCAAACGAAGCTCTTCTTCCTGCAGTATCTAGCCATTTATGGAAATAGAGATGCGTGCCGAGTACGAGCCGTCAAAACAAAATAAGCTCGCGTGGGACCAGGATCCAAGCCATCAGACCGATGAGAAGGATCGCTGTTGTTTCTTTCATGCTCTCCTCACTGAAGTTAGGTAAAGCGGGAACAAATAGCTGGCTTGTTGAAGTGGCAAGTAGATATCCCATTTGTGGGGCTGCTGGGAAAACACCAGCCCTGGTGGGCCGGTTTCACCGATCTGGTGGCTTCTTTCTCTATCCATTCCCTTCTTTTTGCCTCTTTGTTGTTTGTTTCTTGGCCAACGCGTTAAGATGAAAGGTTGATCTCTCTCCCCATTGGCTGCCGAGGATTGGAAGCCTGTGGTGACGTTGCTCTGATTTGCATATGACATTGAGGCGTCACCAAGGCCCGCCCTTCTCGAGCCTTCCCCCCCACGCATTTTGAAGTTGTCCTCCGCTGACCTGTGTAAAAAGCTGCCGCGGATTGGAGCAGCACAGATCGGTGCATTTCTTCGTCGATTTTGTAGGCAAAAGGCCTGCGTGGAGTCATGGAATATTTTTTATCTTTGTACTCCTGAGCTAGAAGGCAAGAAGGTCGTAGCGGCTCAGCAAAAAGGCCCATGAGAAGGAGGAGGGACTCATGTCCATTACCTTTGCTCCCACTAACACATCTTTATTAATAGCTTTGCAAAGAGCTCGGATTTCAGGCTCGTTCAGTGCGTTATATTGTATTTATTTTACTTTTATTTATTTTATTTATTCTTACTTAAAATATTTATAATCTGCATTCTTTGTTTTTTTTTAAACAATATTCATGATGGCTCACAGCAATCATTAAAAATATACTAATCAGCGTTTTATTAAGAGCACAAAAGATCGATTAACCAAGAGCAGGTAGCAGTGTTTTTAATTAAAACAGCAGCAGGGGATAAAATATCACCATGACCTGTTAATATATAATTTCATAGCCGGCATAGCACAAAACCAAAATCTTTCATGTGCTATGAAAGCAGAATAGGCAAAGTGCAGTTTTTCCATGGTTGGGGTTTTTAAAATGAGAATTCAGAGAATAGTTTCAGGTGGGTAGCTAGCTGTGTTGGTCTGCAGTAGAAAAGAAAGATCTGGGTCCAGTAGTTGGTTTTTAAGGTGCTAATGGCCCCAAATTTTGCAATTCAGATAATGTTTTTAATGATCTAAATATATATGTGGTGGTGGAGAGTGCCCTCAAGTCAGAGCTGATATATGCCTATGGCAACCCCTGGTGGGGTTTTCATGGCAAGAGATTAACAGGTGGTTTGCCATTGCCTGCATCTGCAAGCTTGGTCTTCGTTGAAGGTCTCCACCCAATTACTAACCAAGGCCAACCCTACTAACTTCTGAGATCTGATGAGATCGGCTATGTACATTGCACCAAAATCATATTCCATGCATGCCTGGAAGTGGGGATGATAATAATAATAACACTGTCTTGTTAACTGCTCTGAGTGTGGCACTAATCTGTCCTGAAGAGCTATGTATAAGCATAAGATTATTATTATTATTAAGTTGTTTCCCAGTTCTATTCTTTGGATTGCATTATTCACTCGATATGGGTGCATTTTCTGCATGGTGGTGATCATTCATTCCACTTTACTGTAAATAATAACAACTTTATTCCACTTTATTAGTGCATGAAAGACTTTGCTCTCCAATTTTGCCGTTGTATCTCTTATGAAGACAACAGTGAAAACCTCTTTGAGATTTCCAGTGTAACTAACATTGCAGTCTTGAAGAGTTACTCCAGTCTATGCCTATCAATTTCGATGAGCTTAGACTGGAGTAACTCTGCTTAGGATTTCACTGTAAGTATAACAACATATACAAGACCATTCCCAGGTTTCAGCTGACCTGGTGTCCTTCCCTTTTTTATAATCACAATTAAACACAATTTATGGCCAGCAAAAATGCCAGAGGCAGTGGTGTTAGAACTGATATGCTTGCCACTTATTATTGTGTGTATTAAAGTTAACTTTACATTTCAAGCTTCCCCCTATGGCCATGAATCCTAGGAAACTACTCAAAGTGGTTCTTCTGTATCGAGGTGTGATAGATTCAAAGGCATCAAGAGCACTGCAGAGGAACTGCAGATGGTAGCTGCAAGGGTGAAGAAGACTCCGTATCCTGAAAGTTCCACCCATTCTCGGTCATGGACCAGGGGAGCAAACAGCAAAGGTTAACCAGTCCTCCAATCAAAAGGTAGCGCTGCCTAAAGAAGACTGACATCCCTAATGGGGGGGAGGAGGAGAACTCTCCTGTTTTCAGTCTTTGCAGCTGCTCTTCTTGACCCACTTGCTCTTGGGCTCTACTTGAGAGAACAGTTGGGGCGTGGGATGAGAAGTTTAAGCCTTCCTGCTAATTAAAAGTTTTGGATGAAGAATCTCTTAGTAATTATCAGATCTTCAGATACAGGTTAGGTAACAAGATGAGGGATCTTTTTCTTTTTTTGCACAGGAATCCTAGTTGAATCGGACTTGATTAAGATCCTCCCCACAGAATCAGTTTCCAACTAATGACATACTTGTTTACATAGGGTTTCTGTTGATTATATTCAGGGCTTTTTTCTGGGAAAAGAGGTGGCGGAACTCAGTGAGTTGCCCTCGGAGAACATAATCACATGGCTGGTGGCCCTGCCCCCTGATCTCCAGACAGAGGGGAGTTGCCCTCGGAGAACATGATCACATGGCTGGTGGCCTCGCCCCCTGATCTCCAGACAGAGGGGAGTTGAGATTGCCCTCCGCGCCGCTCAGCGGTGCAGAGGGCAATCTCAACTCCCCTCTGTCTGGAGATCAGGGGGCGGGGCCACCAGCCATGTGACTATTTTCAAGAGGTTCCGGAACTCCGTTCCCCATATTCCCCCTGAATAAAGCCCTGATTATATTTCTTTTTAAACATGATTTTAATATGGGATTAGTTTATGCAGTATTTTTTAAATTGTTAACATTGTTTCCATAAGCCACCTCAATACCTTTGGTGAAGACCTTTGGGACAGCGGCGCAGAGGGCAATCTCAACTCCCCTCTGTCTGAAGATCAGGGGGCGGGGCCACCAGCCATGTGACCATTTTCAAGAGGTTCCGGAACTCCGTTCCCCCACATTCCCCCTGAATAAAGCCCTGATTATATTTCTTTTTAAACATGATTTTAATATGGGATTAGTTTATGCAGTATTTTTTAAATTGTTAACATTGTTTCCTTAAGCCACCTCAATACCTTTGGTGAAGACCTTTGGGACAGAAATGCTTTTAAAAAATAAAACTTATAATTGAGACTTGAACATCTCAAGTATACGTTTGTATATGTTCTTAGATCTGTTTAGATGTTCTCTTTGGCTTGTGTTCATTGCCCATTCTGTTCTGAAGTATATGGGGTTTGGTCACTGGAAGGGCAGTGTCTAAATATTTATTTTGTTAGAGGCACTGTCCCTATTAATTACTAAAAATAAGAGCCATTTACTCTTCCCAGCCTTACCTGTAGGTTCTTAATTCTTTCCCTTTTTCTCCTGGCCTTACTTAACAAGATTATTTGACTTAACAGGATAATTCTCACAAAACAACAATAGTAACATTTGTTCCACTAGATTAGAAGAAGAAGGAATTGCTTGATTTATTTTTTTTTTTAGTTTCCCCTTACCCACCCCCCAAAAAAAGATCTATCAAGTATTCACTTCAAAATAATGTGAATGTTCTAATTTCTGAGCCTAGGCAACAAATTTCTGTCAATGCAGAAGTCAAATGACTAGTCTCTAGGGTGGATCTTGCTGCGACAAAGAGCCCTTTGCAGCCAAAAATTCTCAATGGGCTTTCATCTCCTTAGCTGCTTCCACACAGATGTTTAGCTCTGCCTTTGTTTCCAAACTGGAGAACATTTTTTTAGCACCCACACAACACCATCCTCTAATCACCCACTTTACACGCTTTTCACTGTTTTGCTCCAATCTTTCCCAATCTTCTTAGCTATGATCTTTTTTGAAAGTACACAGTCCAAACAAATTTGCACACTGCCTGAACAGGAAGGTGTCTTTCTCAATGGTCCTGCCTACTCTGATGCCATCTTTTTTCAACAGTCCCCTTGCAGCTGCCATTTTCCTGACCACTGGAGGGCTTTGGGTGATCTTTTTTTAAAAAACATCAGTAATGGTTATTGCACTGTAGTGCGCTAATGTTATAACAATCTAATGCTATGATATTCTAGTTCCTTTGAATTCCCAGCTTTCATTTTAAAAAGCTAGTCTCCATCCTTTTTTGTTTTGGAACTAAAAGGGGAAAGGTAGCATTTATCCACCTTTCCCGAAAAGGAATAGGGAAGGAAAGCTGCAAGACCCAGGTGGGAATTCACCGCGCAGCGGATCTAGTAAATGTTCCATTGCCACAGAGAATGCCTCTGCATTTGTTGTGCCATTGAAAGCAGCCTGGAGGATCATTGTTTGTGATTCTGCCCTTGTCTGTTGTTTTTCTCCAAAGTGGCAGAGAGTTAGAGGAGCCATCCATATGTAGCGACTGATCTTGTGGCTGGGCTATATATTTGGTTTCTACAATGGTTGTAAGAGGCTGTCACTTTTTTGCACATACCTGTTCGTTGGCATTTTTTGCATGGGGATGTGTGAATG
This sequence comes from Eublepharis macularius, assembly GCF_028583425.1. NCBI lineage: Eukaryota > Metazoa > Chordata > Lepidosauria > Squamata > Eublepharidae > Eublepharis > Eublepharis macularius. The sequence goes on from NC_072794.1 coordinate 135,749,340, forward strand.
CCGCCATATGGTTGGTTGCCAGGTGCTTCCTGTGTCAAAGCAGGCTGGCAGGGCCTATGTGTTTATATGTCTTTAGTGGAATGAGATATCCCTCCCAGCCCCTTGGACCTCACACACAAATCAGGAATCTTTTATAATACTCTGATGTCAGCTTTGAAACTTAGTTACATTTATTGCCCCATAGAGTCAAGAGCAGGTGGGAGTATTTTGGCATTAACTAAATACATTTTCCAGAGGCTGGGCGATGGGTTTCTGAGTGTGTATTGCCCTCCTTCAACCAACAATTCACAAAACCAGAATTAATTATGCAAAACTGTAAACAAATTCAGAACAAATGATGCAAGATTTGCAGGATTATACAAGTTGGGGTTTCTTTGTGGAACAAGGTTTCAGTTGTCTGGGCACAATTTTTTAAAAAAATGTTGAGTACCCTGATCCTTGACAATTAAAAGCATGAGGATTTTAACTGTTCATCCAGTCCCTAAAGAAAACACATCTTGAATCATTAACAGGGACCACAATAGTTAAGCACTCGAAGACACCATCCCTACATATCATAAATGAGCGTATAAAGTCTAGGTTGTACCTGTGTTGACATCTCAATTTCTTTTCTTTCAAAGGAAAGAGCACTTAGCAAGGGAAAGAGGGGCTGCTACTTGTCCTGGGTAGGGATGCCAGGTCCAGGTTGGGAAATTCCTGGAGATTTTGGGGAGGATCCTGAAGAGGGTGGGGTTTGGGGAGGGGAGGGGCCTCAGTGGGGTATAATTCCATAGAGTTCACCCTTCAAAGCAGCCATTTTCTCCAGGGGAACTGATCTCTGTTGCCTGGAGATCAGTTGTAATTCCAGGAGCTCTCCAGCCACCACCTGGAGGTTATTGTTCCAGAGAGGTAGCCATGTGAGTCTGTTGCAGCAAAAGCAAACAGAATTCCAGTGGTACCTTAAAGACCAGCAGAACATATTCCAAGTTCTAGGCTGCCAACTCCAGGTAGAGAAATTCCTGAAGATTTGGGGTGGGAGTGGAGATTGGGGAGGGTGGGGAGGGGCAGGACCTCAGTAAGGTATGTAGGATTGCCAGACTCTAGGTGGTGGCTGGAAATCTCCCAGAATTATAACTGATCTCCAGGCTACGGAGATCATTTCACCTGGAGAAAATGGCTGCTTTGGAAGGTAAACTTTATGGCATTATACCCTGCTGAGGCCCCTCCCCATACCATGCCCTCTCCAAGCTTCACACCCAGAATCTCCAGGAATTTCTCATCCTGGATTTGGCAACCCTATGCAATACAATCCATCTTCCAAAGCAGCCATTATCTCCAGTGGAATTGTTTTCTGTGGTCTGGAGATGTTGTAATTCTGGGAATCTCCACCCCCACTTGGATGGTGGGAAAACTTAATTCCAACCAAGCTTTTGTGCATCAGACTTCATCTCTTACTCATGGAAGTTTATGCTGGAATAATTTTTGTTAGTCTGCCACTGGACTTTTGGTTAATTTTACTGTTCCTTGTATTTTCATATTTTAAATTGTGAATGCTTTGGATCAAATACATTTGATCAAAAAGTAATAGATTGCCATGGGGCTTCATGCAATCTGCACTGGACTGGTGTTCTTACCACACAGCAGCATTGCCCAGATTACAAGAGCTGACAATTTCCAGGTGCAGCCTGGAGATCTCCTGAAATTACAACTGATCTCCAGGCTACAGAGATCCATTCCTCTGGAGAAAGTGGCTGCTTGGAGGGCGGACTGTATGGCATTATACCCTGCTGTGGTCCCTCCTCTTGAGTCCAAACCCTACCCTTTCCAGTCTCCATCCTCCAAATCTCCAGGAATGTTCCAACCTAGAGCTGGCAACCTACAGATTACTGGCAGTTTAGGCAAACTTTATCTTCTTCAGTTATTCAGATGTAATATGGTTTTTTTTAAAGGTATGCAATCAAAAAATGAGGCGGTCATCTTACATTTGCCAACAAGTTAGTTACATCTAGCAATAATTTTTCTTTAGTGTAACATTTTTGAGGGTGGTTGTCTTTCATTCAGGGTTGTCTGCCTTTTGAGTAAATATGGTATAATCAGAGGCACATTTGACAATTATACTAAAAAAAAGTTTATTTCTAGAGGGAGAAAGAATTTCTCATCTCCTGTATTCCTGCATGAGTCACTGATCTGAACATATCCCAGTGGAAAGAGCTCAGATTAGCAAATGCAGAGGTGCAACAGGTAGCCTACACTATAGGCAGGCATTTTTGAGTCTCTGTTATCAGCAGTGGCTGAATAAACCCTCCTACCCAATGAAGAGACAGGACAGAATTATCTGCCTCCAGCAAAGGCTGTCTGGAAGGAGGAAAGGCCGAGGGAATCACACAGGGGTGCAGCAGATAGGCAGGTACATGAGGTTCATAGAAACCTCTTATTAATTCATTGGATGTCAGATTACCTTTGAGGGAGGTTTTACACACAGGAGCTTGTTGTTTTACACAGTAGAGTTTGGTGGCACCAGCCACCTCTTTGTGGAGAGGGGGAGAGAGAGAGAGAAGCCTTTGTCCCCTTGCAGTGTAATCCACTCTCACTGTGAGCAGATGGTCCCTGCTAGGCTTATCAACATACAGTCTGAGCTGTGTCATTTTCCCATATGCCCAGAATGGGTGGAGGGAAGGCTTACAGTTATCCCTCATTTTCCAGCATGCTGGGGGGGGGGGGGCAGATTGTTTCAGAACTATCTGAAAGGCTGTATGAAGGCTATATGCAGACACAGCATATATTGTCAGGACCTGCTTCCGTTGCTCAGCAGTTGGGACCTCTCTCCCTAATCCTAACGTATAGGATCATGCCATTTGGGCAGATTCACTGTTTGCATCCTTGTTTCCCAAAGCATTTGTGAATTTTCGTTGTATTGTTCACCAGTAATGCTTGCCCACTTCCACTGTTCCACAGGTACTCAAGAAAGAACTGGCATAGCAAACCAGTTAAGAGTTGCTCGAAGTATTGTGTTACACCAAGGAACGTAGTCCATTGTAGATGCTTTCTTTCTTACCACTGGCCAGGTCCAAGCCAAGCCCTGTGATGGCACCTGATACCTACCTACATCATCAGTGGCAGGAAGCTAGCCAAGCCCCTGCACTGCATCAGGACACTGCCCCTCCCGCAGCTGTGCTGTCTCCAAGTAGCTGCTCAAGAGGGTTGGCCAGAGAACCAGCTCTGAGTCTGAGCCATGGAATGGAAGTCCTTGTTGATGCCCCTGCCACTAACTCTGTAATTTTTAACCGTCTGTGCCTCATTTTCTTCTTCTGTGAGATGATTACATTTTGGAACTTAATTTTCCACATACTGGTCACCTGAAATTCCTTGTTATCCATCATTGTTAGGGTGCATGATATCATGCAATGCTTGTTTAGCAACCTTGCATTGGTCTTCTAATTTTGAAGAATGCTTGCCTTGGGGTCTGGTACACATAAGGCTGCCGAGAGCTACCATGAGCCCCCTGGACAAAGATTCCATCTGCTTCCACCCTATAACCTGATTCATACCAAATATTGTAACAAAACAAATCACTTGGCTTTAATGTTGCCAGTTCTAGGTTGGAAGATTCCCAGGATTTGGGGGGTGGAACCTGGGGAGGGCAGGGTTTGGGGGAGGGGTCTTAGCAAGGTATAATGCTATAGAGTCTTCCAAAAAAGCCATTTTCTCCAAGGGAATTGATCTCTGTCACTTGGCGAGTAGTTGTAATTCTGAGAGATCTTCAGCCGCCACTTGGTGCCTGGCAACCATATTTGGCTTCCCGTTACCATGAATATAATAGTTGTTCATAGGTAAGAAACAGTAAAGGAAAAAGGGCAGGAAATTAAATAATAGATTTCACTTAAATCATGATTTACACTGTACAGGCTGCAATAGGATATGGTGCAGGAGAAGAGAGAAAGAAGGGGAGAGTGCAGAATCAAAAACTCTCCCCAGCCATGGGACCTAATACTGAAGTGGACTATAAATTAAATAGAGAAGACACAAATTACTTGGGAATAAGCCACATTGAATGAAGTGAGGCATCAGTCTCTCTCAAAAGTACTTGACTGAAAAAAATACTTTAAAATACTTTTACCCACCCAAAACAAAAAAGATATCTCATCGCAATGTAAAGATGCTTCATGGTAAACTGGGGAGTTGTGAAAAGCTGGTTGCATCCTTCATCGAGAGGAGGCATATAAGGGGAAAGGTATATCTCTGCAATGGAAAGAGCTAAAGATCCTTTTGTTTTTAATGAAAGCTGGGAATTCAGAGAACCCAATATACATGGGCCCTTGGAATTTTGTCTCACCCTTCCCCACGCTGTCCTTGGTGCTTTCTGGTGCAGACTTGGACAGTACTGGTCTGAAGATTAACTATGGTGTGTCTAATGCTGACATGGGCACAAGCTTTATGAAACTCACAGATTTCCCAAGGTAGTTTTACAGCTGCTTAAGAAAACTCAGCTTTCATTTGTAAAAAAAAACCCCAAAATTCTAGCCTTCAGTATTTTCAGTTAAAAACTATGATGATGGGGAGGGGAGAAGAGATGAAGTTCACAGAGTATGAATTCATTGGTTTTTCTATGCTCGTGCTTTTCAGGTTTGTAGATCAAGGTTCATTAATGGCTCACTTATGTTTTTCCCATTTTGAGCTAACTTTAGAATGACTAGAAGGTGCCCAAAACTGTGGTTTGGCATCTGCCAAGTTAACAAAAACGCACTGCATCTCTGATTGGTAACTTTTTGTTAATTGGGGGGGGGGGCATTCTTACTCATGTCTGAAAAAGGGAGCTCCGACTCTCAAAAGCTTATATTCACTGCACTCAAATCCTGCTGCTTAACCCCATCTAGAAGCTCCCTTCTGAATGTGGGCAAATGTCTTGACCATAATTAACAGCCATCAGCATTTCTATATCAAAATTCATATTCCTTCATTTATTAAAATTAACCAAAATGACACAAACCAGCATGCAAACTTCTGAGTTCCCTAAAATTCTTCATCTGGTTGGATATTAAGAAATAAAAGGGGTGGTGGTGGTGAGGAGAATGTTTCAGATATTCTACTTTTAAACATATACTCTGATGAAGAGTTCTGCAAAACTCAAATGCTTGGTTGATCTTAGTAAATGGTAAAAAAGGTGAATAATAAAATAATTAAAATAATTAAAAATAAATGGTAATAAATGGTGCAGAGTGGTAAGCTGCAGTCAATGTTCTGCGAGTCACGACCTGAGTTTGATCCTGGCGGAAGCTGGGTTCAGATAGCCGGCTCAAGGTTGACTCAGCCTTCCATCCTTTCAAGGTTGGTAAAATGAGTACCCAGTTTCCTGGGGGTAAAGTGTAGATGACTGGGGAAGGCAATGGCAAACCACCCCATAACAAAAAGTCTGCCCAGAAAATGTTGTGATGCAATGTCCCTGATGGGTCAGTAATGACTCAGTGTTTGCACAGGGGACTACCTTTACCTTTAAAAAAACAAATAAATGGTAGAATATGGATTTTGCTTTTGGATTTTTCTTGGAACTAATATGGCTTTTGTGACTAATGTAGGATTTCTAAATATGTCTAAGTTCAATGTATTTAAATTATTAGCTTTAATCACAGTCATTGATTAAATCACGATTTTACCTGCATTAAAAAAAATTAAAGGCTTTGTTACTGAGAATATATTATGGAGGGCTATCAAATCCAGGCAAATTTTATTGTCCTATTAGACAAATCCATGGAAGTCCATTAATGACTATTCTCCATGATAATTAAATGGAACCTTCTTATTCAGAGGCAGCGTGCCTCAAACAGAATACCAGTTGATGTGGGGGCATCACACTGGGGGTCTGGTTGGCCAGGATATGGGACTAGATGTAATATTGTTCTGGACTGGCAAGGGCCATTTATGTTTTTAGCTCTCAGGCTACACTCACATCCAGGGGTTAGGGTTGCCAACTCTGGGTTGAGAAATTCTAATAAATTTGGAGGTGAAGCCTAGCGAGGGTGGAGTTTGGGGAGGAATCTCAGCAGGAATGTGATATAATAGAGTCTACCCTCCAAAGATGCCATTTTCTCCAGTCTATTAGTTAAAGATTACCCTGTGAGCAGATAACAAGGAATGACAACACTCAAAGACTATTACCCCCATCCCGGACTATGGGTGCAACACCTACTGGGAATTTCCGTTGCACAATTTTTGCTGTGAGGAATGAGAGTTACACAAGGGTGCTTCCATGCTCTTGTGCAAGTCATTTTAGTGACACTGTCACAACTCAGGTCAGCTGTTCACTTCATGCACATCATCTGAGATCAGAGTGACCCATGGTTTTTAAGCAAACAGTCTAACACAGTGCCTCAAAATAACTTTCCCTTTTGTCTCACTCTTATTTGGAAGCGCAACTGCTTCAGCTTTAAAGATTAACATTTCAAATGCAGAAATTTAGTTTTGTTAAGTAAAGATCACCCTTTCTCTCATTTGAGACCACTAGTCAGATTGTACCAATTCAAGCTTTTTTACAGGGCTCAGTTAGAGGATGTTGTGAAAAGAGATCTGGTGAAATTTCAATGCAGAGTTGCTGGGCATTACATGATGAAATCATGCAAACTTCTGCTATTAGCATCCCACAGTTTCTTTCACCCTGAAAGGCAGCTTGGATTACTGAAGGGTCTTTGTGTTTTACAAGTCTCAAACAGAAATAAATACAAAAATAAGGATGGGAAAATAATCCAGAGCCTTTCATAGCAAATGAGTAGCACTTGGGTGATTTGAAAATATCCTTGCTATCAACAGCATTCATTCCAAACCCTGGACTTTTGGGGGATCATCTGGTCAGACCTTGTCAGCCACAGAAAAGCTCATCGGGGCTTTTGGCTTCCTGTGCTGACTTGCAACAGAGCTGGTCATGTGGAAGTACCATCCAAGTGCTTAATTCAGATTTTGGCACATCACCACTCTTCCAGATTTAGCAAGGACACCAGGCAAAATCAGTGTGTGAAATACATGCATGTCACCAAGTGAGGACAGGATGAAGCATCCAAAAGTTAGCAGGAACTAGGTTTTTCCTGCATTGAAATGGGAATATTTAGAGTTGTTTTTTTAAAAAAAAAAATCTAACCTACACCTCTGCCAAAGGCTCCTTGGACAGGTTCCAAATAGGATTTAGTTAAAAGTAACATTCACATTAAGACACCAAAAGAAAAAAAGAATAGGAACCCATAAACAATCACACTCAATAAACAGCATACCACGCTGAAAATATCAGCTAAAGGGAAAAAAACTATCAAAAGTCTGGGTAATTTTTTTAAAAAAAATCTTATATTAGCACCAAAAAGCTGGCAAGATCAGACCCAAACAGAGCCTCTTTGGTGGGATTTCCACAGTCAAAGTGCTACATTTTAAGTAGACCCTAGAATAAGGACTGCAGTGGCAAAACACCTTGAAATGAACATCAATCTTTCTATTAAAAATGAAGCTTTATCGAGGAGTGTGATTCACTGTGTATTATTATGGAAGAACTGTGGGATCTAAGTCTCTGGAAGAACAAAACCAGGGCTCATTTTGAGGGGGAACACGCTAGAACGCAGTTCCGGCAGTTCCCCAAAGAGGTCACATGACAGGTGGCCCCACCCACCTGACTCAGCCATTTTGGGCTGGTTTCGGCCTGGATTGGGGCCGAAACGGCCCAGATCAGGCCTCTGACGGGTGGTGGATCACTCTCCCACTCAGCAGTGGCCCAATCCTGATCATTTTGTGCTCCTTTTCAACCATTTTCAGCTCCTTTTTACCATTTTGGGCCCAATTTCGGCCCTGAATGGCCAGGATTGGGTCCAAAACAGCCAGGATAGGTGATGTCAGGGGGTGTGGCATATGCAAATCAGTCATGCTAATGACACACTTCCGGTGATGGCAAGGGGTGTGGTATATGCTAATAAGTTATGCTAATGAGTTCTTCCAGCTCTTTTTCTACAAAATGACCCCTGAACAACAAAATCGTAATGGCCGAGAGTATTTCTGAGGCTTTAGGGAGATAAGAATCATTATTCTGTAAGGCAGAGATCTTGTGAAAGACATTTACCAATATCTGTGACTGAATTGGGTTCTTGGTACAAATGAGGCCTATCCCAGACAAGCAGAACTACAATCCAGTAACAGGTGGTTTTAAAACACAGGGCCGATTCTGCCATCTCTCATGATGTGGCACTTTCTCCTCATCATGTTGTGAAGAGCACAGTTTTCCACAGCAACATGCCCTTTAAAGTCTTTGTACTTTCCTTCATTGCTGCTCTGAGGGCAAAATACTAGGGATTCTTTGTCACAGGCAAGCATGTTGTCAAGCCCTACCCCCACCCTCCCTCTTCTGTCTAGAGGAACTGTCCCCCCCCCTTGTACATGCACCATCTGTGGCATTCACATTTCCTATTCACAGCTGCCTCAGTGCTGAGCGACATGCATGTGCACTTCTCCCTCTCTGCACAATCCTTTTTTCAATGTCACTAATGTAACTGAATTGCAGGAGGGCGGCGCTGATTGGCTACGAGACCGAAAATCCATCTTTGTCCTTACTAAGAGCAGCAGCTGAGCTTGTCTGTGAAGGACTCTGTTCAAGGCTGACATGAGTGGGCTTAGTTTAAAGGGACCCTGGCATATTCAGTGACTCACCAGAGGGCTCATATGGCAACCAAACACTTCTCTCTCCCTTGCTATTCCTGTTTATCATGTCTTATTAACTCGTCTCTAGCTTTGAGTCTGAAAAGATCCAGCTCTTTATGCAGTATCTTGCAGACAAGAGGTGAAGTAAAATCACCTCTGGATGGAAAATTTCCAGTCTCTAATACTATCATGGAATGCCAACACATGTGAAACTGCCTTCTACTCAGTTCTCAGTTCATCAGGGTCAGTATTGTTTACTCAGACTGGCAGCGGCTCTTGCAGGGTCTCAGATAGAGGTCTTTCATATCACCTATTGCCTGGTCCTCTTTTAACTGGAGATTCCTGGGACTGAACCTGGGATTTTCTGCATGCAAAGCAAAGGCTCTTCCATTGAGCCTCCCTTTTTTTCTGGCTGTGCTTCTGTACTTTTATCAGGTGTCTGACAGGCAGATATTTTTCAGGTGAAGCTTTTGCTAGTAGAATGAACAGCAATCCAAGAGATCTCGGGTTTAAAACTGATGTCTGCCATAAACTCGGTAGGAGACCTTAGGCAAGCCTCCACCCCACCCCACCCCACCCCACCCCCTTCAGTCACCATTTGTATTGTGAGGATAATTATAGTGCCCTACCTTAGGGCTACTGTAAGGATTACAAGATAATATTATAAACCTTGTATGCTGAAATTTCAGTTACTTCTTCTCTATGGCACAGCTGCTAATCTGTACCATTAAGAGCACAGGAGCTCTGCATGCTAGGCAGAGGAATGCTGGCAACTCCACCACTGCAGCCCTTGGATGGGAGAAGTGGCACTTTCCAGTTGACTATTTAAAGCTTGTGTTGACTCTGGCAACCATAGACCTACCATCTGCTCTGTCTTGAGGTAGAAGACTTGAGGTGCCCAGGACAAAAACTGAATTACTCAAGAGCAGAATCACTGTGTCGAATACACAGGAAATAGTTTTTGCAAACTAGCAGCAACATCTGCATGTTTACTTGAAAGCAAGTCCTGCAGGACTTTCTCCCAAGCCAGCTGTTCTCAGCATTTTCCCTTTAGAAGTAGGTCACTTTGGGATCACTGGGGATCACTTCGGAGTAAACAAATTTAGGACTAGGGTGGGAGTTGCCCAGGGCTGTATGATGAGTCGTCACTGTCGGATCATTAACCACACAGACTTTTGGGACACATCATTTTACCACGCTCCTCTGTGCTGCCTCCTTCCCCTACAAGATTCATCCACTGGTGCCAGCATATATGTGTATGTTTGCTGGCATCACAATGGCTTCCATTGCAGCTCCCTATCTAGGTAATTGCTGCAACCCAGCACTGTCATTGTAGGTCCCAAAAGACATACTGACAACAGTCAGTATGAAGGAAGAAGGAGCAATCCTCCACTTCTGAGCCAAATCTTGCAAAAGTCCTGTGCAAATTCAATTGGACCAGTCCAGTGAGATGTGAAGATTAAGCCTTTAATAATCAGCAGAGGTGATGGAGGGGACCCAGGGGAAAAGGCATGCAATCAATAAGACCTGGGCAAGTATTAACATATTTTTAAAAAAAACTACATGAGTATATTATCACTTCTTCCTAGGAAATCGCATCCTGCCAGCTGTAACCTCAAAGCTATAATTTCTGGACTCTCAAACATAGGATGCCCCTCTAGGATACATCACTAAGTTATCACATCATCTTTCCAGCTGAAAAATTAACATTTGCTCTCTTGTTAAAAATCATTAACAGCCTGGGGATGAAAAGGAGCATAAGTGCTCCTGCAAAAACAAATGTTTGGGCCAGCATTCTGTGGCTCAGTTGTTGCTAGCAGGGTTTAGGCCTGACCTCCTTTCATTGATGGTCTGCATGTAGTGTCAAATCAGGTGATAGTATATTACAAGGAATGGCCAAAGTGTGTGATTTGTGTGGCAAAAGCTGCATGTATGACTGAAGACTCTGGTTATCTCTCCTTAGCCATGAGCTAAGCCTCTATTCTCTCCACTTCAGTTCTCTGTAACATACCTGCTGTCCTTTTACGGGCAACTTGTTTTGCAAACATTGGCTGGAAAGAAGCTTTATCTCCACAGTCTAGGTTTAGTGGTAGGGAATCTGCTTTATATATAGAAGTCCCCAGGTTCAACACAGTTTTAAAAAGGCTCAGGTAGTAGATGAGGTGAAAGACCTCTGCCTGCGACCCTGGAGAACCACACTGGCACCTGGCACAGGTAATACTGACATAGTAGACCAAGGGTCCGATGCAGCAGAAGGCAGCTTCATAAGTTCATTTGCTAGTTTCTGCAAATCAAGCTACTGTGAATATTATCGAAGCAAGTTAGGCAGGGTTTTTCTTAAAATCTAAGTAACCCTGTATTAGAGGATTAATAATAGTGACCCACATTACAGAGTCATTGTAAGGAGTACTGATATAATACATTCCAAAACCAATGTACCAAATACATTATTATGAAATATTGAGCAAGCTTTCAAGTTACTCAGAATTCTTCATCAGGTTGGATGTTCAGAACATTCCACCCTTAAAAAAAAACAAAAAACAAAAAGAGGAGAAGGGAAGTAAACAGTGTATCAGGGCATGATGGAAAACTCCCTCTTCTGCAGTTTTATACGAAAATATAGGATATGGGACAGTCTTGATAGGTGCAAAGAAGGTTTGCAGATGTACCAAAGCCTACTGGGATACAGAAGCAAAGCTAAACACAAAGTCCAGTCCTCTTTTGAGAAAATAAAAGCTATCCGTTACTCAGTTGCCTTCCAGAACTAATTGGAACACATGGGTCCCATGAAAGTAAAAGAAAAAAATGGTATTCCTTATATGAACAAGCAATGAGTGTGTCCCAGTTTGAACACTGGATGTGTGCTATATAAATGTGAAGCATTGGTATCTGACAGGGCTTTGATCTGATTAATCACTGTAGCTGGTGCATAGCTTCTCCCCCCTCTTCCATCTTGTGTATGGAAAATGAAGGCTGCCTCCACACATAACTGGATAGTGTGCTATTGTTGTGCTAGGGCAGTCATTCACCTCGGAATTTTCTTGCATGGACCAGCCAGTCCATTTATGGATGACTGATTTAGTGCAACGATAGCACATAGTTTTATGATGTGTGGAGGCAGCCAAAGAAGTGTGTAAGTTTAACTTGACTGTATCTTCAAGCAACAGACACAGTACTTGCTTGAATGTTACCTGTTTCCTCCTACTCACAGAATTTCAGGTTTGATTTTATTTCATTATAGCTCTCTAGCTTTTGATGGTAAGCAGATAGTAGTAGGGCTGAGCCGGCTACCTGCATGCAAAGTGGTAAGCTGCAGTACTGCAGTCCAAGCTCTGCTCATGACCTGAGTTTGATCCTGGTGGAAGCCGGGTTCAGGTAGCCGGCTCAAGGTTGACTCAACCTTCCATCCTTCCAAGATTGGTAAAATGAGTACCCAGTTTCCTGGGGGTAAAGTGTAGGTGATTGGGGAAGGCAATGGCTAACCACCCCATAAAATGTCTGCCAAGAAAACATCGTGATGCGACGTCCTCCATAGGTCAGTAATGACTTGGTGCTTGCACAGGGGACTACCTTTACCGTTTTATATTGCTAGTCTTCAAATATTTAGAAAGATGTACAGAAGCACTTGTTCATACTGCAATTAAGTTTGGCCATACAGCCAGTGTGGAATACTAATATGTGAGATAGGTCAGGTTGACACAGCTTGACTGGCCAAAGATCACCCTGTGAACTTCATGAAGGATTGGGCATTTGAACCTGAAATGCCCTCATTAGCCCTGCCTCCCTCATTCACCTGCTCGGGCTGGAGAAATCCAGTGTTGGAGCTTCTTGGCTGTGTGGAAATTTGAACCCAGGCCCTTCAAGTTTCTAACAATTTGCCTCACTGGCTCTTCCATACTTATGAAGCCACTTTGAATTGAATTAGACCACTGGGTCATTTTGTTTAGTGTTGTATATCACTGGCAGCAACTCTCAGATCACCTACTTGAGTTCCTTCATTGGTGAATGAACATGGGGCCTTCTAGATGCAAAGCAGGTGCTCTACCACTGAGCTATGGCCTGTCACCTGGGAATAGTTGTCTGGGGGAGTTATGGAATCATCAGCCTTCAAGGAAACCATAAGCTGATCTCTCAGAAGCCTCTTCTTTGTATATTGCCTCAAGATAGGAAGCTAGAATAAATGGTGTGTAGAATCTCTTCTACCCCATAATTTATTTGGGAAATGTGGCAGAGGGAGCACAGAGGGAACTGTCCAGAGCCCCAAGGTAGTGGTAGAGGCATGATGTGCACTCAATCACAATCTGATCATCTACTTCTATTGTTTTCATAAATATACCCTTAAGCCTGTGCTTTGCTTAGCCAATGGAAGGCATAGGAAGAGTCATGTTGGGTTTATTTGCATGTTTGTGTGGGAAACAACAGTAAAGAAGGCTGTAGGAAAGTCCATTGCCTGGAGCACGCTTGAGAGGCAGAGAACTTGACTTAGCCCTTGTACAGTGAAGTGTGCCAGCCAGTATGAGAACCAGGAGGACCCAGCAGACAGCCCTGTGGGGATGGGAGACAGCTATGTAAAGAAAATGGCCATGGCTAATTAAGCTGATGATGCACGCAAGCATTTCCTTCCCTACTTTTCTCCAGGCCATGATTTCCTCGTGATTCAAACAGCTGTTGCTTTTTCCAGAGAGTCTGAATGAATTTCTCCTTTCTTTGCAGGCCTTTGCACTGAAGCCAAGTGAAGAACCTTATGATTGCACTATATGTAACTCAACTCAGATAAGATTCGCTAGGAAACAAGCGGTTGCTGCCTTTTAGAAGGATTCATCCATCAAGTTGTGTCTCAGTCTTTGCTTCCCGTCCGCAGCTTCCAGCACCACACACTGAAGAGGGCACCTAGAAATTCATTTCTATCTTTCTTCCTCACAAAGCCCATCTTGGAAACCATCCTCTAGCCATGTTCCAGCGCTTCACCAGCCTCTTCTTCAGTGACACCAGCGCACCTGAGGGCCTTGAAGAACCCAAGCCCTTTGTCTCTGAAGAGGAAGAAGATGATGGGTGGCTTATTATTGACCTGCCAGGTGAGATATGTTTAGAGGAAATTATTGCATTGCACTCAGAGCCACACTTTTCAAAGCAGAGGATTGAGGGATCATGGGTAGTTGTTAATGGCAACTGAAGCCTAGCAACCCAGGCTTCTACCATGAGAAATGGTTGTTTTTGAAAGAAGGAAGGAGAAGTTTCTGACAGATGGGGTGGGGGGCGGACGGGCTTCCCTTCCATTTGGTGACTGGAGCGGACACTACATACCATTGACTGTACAGCAGTGGTTATCAGTGAGGTAAGGCAGTGGGTAGGAAACTGTAGGAAGAGGCCATCATTGCTGACGATGAGGAGAAGAGCCTACTCCAGTCTTCCAGCACTTGTTGATCAGAGATGTGAGGTGGCCATAGGGGCACGGGGGGTGGGGTGGGGGGTGCGGAGCTGGAATCAGCACTTTGCAGTTTGGTGGCTGCTTACCAGCTATGATTCCCTCAATCTTACTTTTTAGGCTGTTTCACAGTGCCAGCATTAAGTTTCTTCCATACTATTCCTCTTCACCTTCCCATAGATTTTTAGTTGGAATAAAAGTATCAAAATGGCACACCATCCTCTGACTCCTGTCTGCTTAGAAGCTTTCAGAGAGTAGAAAAAATTCTTCAACAAATAGCATGACAGTCAGTGTGCTGTAGTGATTATAGTGTCAGATTAGGATTTGGGAGATCCAGATTCAAATCTCTACTCTGCCATAGAAGCTTGTTGGGTGATCTTGGCCTGTCATTCTCCCTCAGCCTAACCTACACCACAGGGTTATTGTTATGAGGATAAAATGGAGGAGAGAAAGATGTTGTAAGTCTCTGGGTCCCTACTGGGATATAAATAACTAAATAACAGAAAAAATACTTTGATCAGGTCTCTGTATCCGTGCTGTCAAGTTGCAGCTGACTTTTGGCAACCCTATATGGTTTTTAAGGCAAGAGATGTTCAGAGGTGGTTTGCCGTAGCTTGCCTTTGCATAGCACCCCTGGCCTTCCTTGGTGGTCTCCACCCAAATAGTGGCTGGAGTTCACCCTGCTTAACAGCCAAGATCTGATCTGATCAAGCTAGCCTGGGCCATTCAAGTCAAGATAAAGCCTCAGTCTAGCCTCATTTTACTAATCTAAGAAATGTAATGAATTTTGATATACTACTGTTTCTTCTCCAAGATAAAATCCAGCGTTCTCTTACTACTGATACTGAAATGGTCTGATGCGGATTCATTCGGCTTTCTGCTCCCACTAATTCCAGCCCAGCTGTCATATGTCAAGCTGACCTTTCATGTTTCAGAAGCAACAGCTTGCTCGCTCTTGCCAAAAACATCATCTTGTTTGCAAGATTCCTCTTTCAGATTGTAGCAGGTTGCATGGAGCACTTCCAATTCCTGCAGCTCAGAATGATGTCTTTGGATCTTCTGTCTGCTCCAATTTCTCCATCCATCTGCGGAGATCTTAGGACAATACTAAGAGGGTCTCCACTGTTCCCTTCATCTATTTGCAGTAGCTTAAGCCAGTGCAGAAACCTAATGTTAACAATGCTGTCCCCTCAGTCTAAGATGTGAGGTTGGCATGGAATTATCTCCTACTACGTTGTTCCTGCTTTTCTTAGGGGGCTACTCTCAAACTTCTGGTATGCTGGTAGAATAGCAAACTGGGAGCAGGAGAAACTCACATGAAAATGAGCCAGCTTATAGTGTTTTCCAGTATTTATAGCAGATATTAGAAGGATATTCTGATATTAAAAGGAGGCAGGCTGCAGTGTGAGCAGCTGGTATCAGGTGAGGCCTTTTAATCAGTCCCATTTCCTCCAAATGTTGATATGAAAAGAGCTGCTGGATCCACAAGAGAAACAAAAAAACCTTTCATTTCCTGCAAGGTGAGGTATCATTGAAATTGTACGGAGACGTGTGTGTGTGTGTGTGTATGTGTGCACATGCGCCCCCACACAGGTTGCTTCAGCTCCCATTGCTAATGAATGTAGAGACATTCACATTGACAACAGACCGTCCACATTGACAACAACAGACTGTCCACATGGCAGTCTGCCTTGTACTTTCCTTGACTGCTCCCCCCCACCCCCCGCAGCATAGGATTGCTAGCTCAGGGTTGGAAAATCCCTGGAATCATTGAAGTGAAGCCCAGGAAGGGTAGAGTTTTGGGATGGGAGGGACTTCAGCAGGGTACAGTGCCAGAGTCTACTCTCCAAATATGTCATTTCCTCCAGGTGAATTGATCTTTGTGGGCTGGAGATCAGTTGTAATGCTAAGAGATCTCCATGCTCCACCTGGAGGTTGGCAACCCTTCCCCATATGGTAATCGCTCTATCAGTAAACATTATAATTCTGTGGTAATATTACAACTACTGGTTTGTTTTAAAAGCTCCAAAATTGCATTCCAGTTAAGGTTGCCAACCTTGAGTTGAGAAATTCCTGGAGATGGGGCAGGGGGTAGAGCTTCAGAAGAGTATAGTTTGAGAAGGGACCACAACAGAGATGTGATGCTGTAGAGTTCACATCTGAAAGCTGCCGTTTTCTCCAGGAGAACCGATCGCTGTCATTTGGAGATCAGTTGTAATTCTGGGAGAGATCCAAGCCTCACCTGGAGGTTGGCAACTCTACCTCCAGTGATCTGTGGGTGAAATGGCAGCCATGGGGACAGGGAGTGGAGCCAAGGAGAATAGTACCAGTGTGAGAAGGACAGCAAAAAGGCACACCTTCCTGTCCAAATGGCATGCAAGTATGCTTCAACCGAGATCTTTCAAAAGCCAGGTTTGGGAAAGATCACAGCAAAGCAAGGAGAAACGTGGAAGTGAGACAAATACACAACAATATCTTGTGAATAAACAAAACCCATTCCAATTTGGATGCAAAACTTCTGTGTAGAAACAACTACACACAGAGTGAAATTATTTCAGCGTACCATCTATCTGATCGTGGCTGGGAGGACCCAGGCAACGATTAATCTAGACTGGTGGAACCTTCGGTATGGCCCAGAAAGGCAATTTTTGCATAGGTTTCCTTTGGTTGTACTGCCTGGTGTAGAAGATGTTCCAGCTATGTGCAGCTGCTGGAGCCTGCATCTAGCTAGCTCTGAACAAAACCTTAAAAATATATTGCCATGTATCCTACCTCTCCTCTGACAGAAGAGCAACTTAAATAGGCTGGTGGAAAGCCTATTTGCTGAGTGGAGTGGTAGGAAACATGTCATTGTGCCACTCTTCCAGTACCCCTGTATCTTTTAGCATCTCTTGCGGAGAGTTGCAGTCAGGCAGATTTTGCTTTCCCGTCTCCACTGATGTGGCTGTTCAGCTGCTGATTCTTCTTTCCCATGTATCTTGGATGTGGTTCCATAATAGAGGAGTCCAAGGAAGGAAGCCGGCATCTGAGCCACTGTTTTTCCCTTGGGTTTATCATAGGAAACAAACATCGCCAGAATTTGCTATTCCTGACTTATCTGTTCCCAACTTAAAATGTCTTTCTGCCTCAGTGCTGTTCAGTCATTTCTCAATGCCTAAAATGGAAGCAGAGAACTAGGGATTGGATGCCAAGTCCAGTCTGCAGATTGGCTGTGCCTCCAGGCCCAGATCCTGGCACACCCACTGAGTAAGCCTAGTTAGCAAATTAGCTGAGAAGCGTTGCAGCAGGGCTTACCCCAGACTTTATGTTGCTCTTAATGGAGTCCTGAATTCTTTCTTTCCTCCTCCTGTCCAGCCTCCAGCTGTGCCATCACTCCCCTAATCTACCAGCATTACCACCTCTATTTCCCTTTGGTTGTTTCACTGAAACTGCCTCTCCTGGCAACATTAGTGCTACCAGAAGCATCAGAAGGCTGAGGAGTGCTTTATAGTCATATCAATGCAATGGATAAGATTGTTCCCCTAAGAAAACATTTGAAATAATGTTTTTGAAATTATAGTCTGCACTCTATGCGCTCCCTTCCCCAGCAGTCACTTTTTTCTAATTACGGAGCTAGCAGTTTCAATTTTGTGTGGTCAGGGGAAAAGTAGCTAAGGTCAACTTTGTAGTAGCTGAAGTACATTGGATTTCTTTTGTTCCATATACAAGCATCATCTCCCAACCTACGATGTGTGCTTTGAAGCAGCCAGTCCAGTTTTGGACTGTCACTTTGGCTGATTCTGCACACGTTGGATAATGCACTTCCAATCCTCTTTATAGATCATTTGGAACGGATTTTTTTGTGTGCGGAACAAAAAGTCCACCTCAAACGATTGATAAAGTGCAATGAAAGTGCATTATCCAACGTGTGCAGAACCAGCCTTTGACAAAGCTTCCAGACTTAAACTCTCCTGCCCCCCACCTCAATCTATTCTCAGATCAACAACCGAGCTTTATTTCATACCTGAATGGTGGGGTAACCAACTTCCAGATGGAAGCTGGAACCTGATGTTCTCTTGGGATTACAGCTGATTTCTAGAATCTAATTACCCTAGAGAAAATGGCAGCTTTGGACTCTATGGCACCACATCCCTGCCGACTTCTCTCCCCTCCCCAAACTCTGCTCTCCCCAGATTCAATCCCCAAATCTCCAGAAATGTCCTAACCCAGAGTTGGCAACCCTGCCTGGTACTCTGAGAATGTATTTTATTGAGACATGGTAGCCTCTACTGTTGGGGTTGCCAACTTCTTGTTCTTTCATGGCTCTTGTCCACTTAATAGTTGCTTGAGAATCAGAAATTTGGCATGGGAAACTTTTCCTGTAACTGAATCACCATCTTGAGAAGTCTTTATCTGCTGGAATTTTGTTTGTTGCAGCTGTGTTTTTGACTGAAGCCTCATCTGGAAGTTCTGTGTCTGTCAGAGCTTCTCCGTCTTATTAACTGCGGTGCCTTTCTGTGGGAAGGAAGCCAGATGATTCAACCACTTGCAACAATCTTTGACCATCTTGCTTGCAAATTAGGTGGAGAAGTAAACAAGCCTCTGTGTTGTTCAGATCCTCCCTTTCTCTTCCTGCTGCTAATCTCTTGCCATAGCAGTCTCTTTTTAAAAAATAGCAATAACAAAACCCAGGGTCATGCTTATATTATAGATATTTTTAGATATCCTGCCATGAAACTAAGGCTAAAGCTTCCTATCAGTGCAAAAGCAAACCCCACGTGTTGTTGTTGTTGTTGTTGTTCCACCTTTCTCACTGAGACCCAAGGCAGATTAAACAGTGCAACTGAAATACAATACTATCAACAGTAGAACATTAATTGAGCAAAATACATTAATGAACAACACTTAGGACATTCAGGGAAAGAGATACAATAGGGAATGATAGCAGATAATTTGAAACAAGCATAAAGCTGAGGACAGAGATGAAATCTTTCTGAAACAAAGCATAACTAGTTAACAGGCATGTTTAGCAACATAGAAGCTCCCTAGTAGGATCATATGCCCTTTATCTCATGTTCAGAGGTTGTTCCAGAAGCTCTCAAATCTTGAAACAGATTTCGGAATTCGGTTTCGTTTTCTCAGCCATGCCGGACGCTCCTCTCGGCTGGTCCGGGAGGAAACGACCGGGCACCCTGACCGGGCGGCTGATCTGCAAGGATTAGCCCCCAGGACTCCCAGGGAGGGAGCCAGGGTCCGGGACGCGGCGGGAAGAACTCCCCGAAATCAATGCGGGGAGGGAATTGCCCGTTTGTCCCTATGGAGGCCGGCAGATGTGCGCGGCGCCTCGAGTGCCGCCGGGCAACGAGAAACGGCAAGTAAAAGAAACAGGCGGAAGCCTGTAAACAAGCGAATCCCTTCTGTTCTACAAGCGTTTGTGAAGGAGAGGTTGATCTGAAGAAGACTCGCTCTTCCCCTTCGTGGAGTTCCAGAATTTTGTTGGCGCCCCCCCCCCCCCAAATGGCAGCAAAGAAGCAAAGTCCCGCTCTCGGTAAGTCAATCTCGGCCACCTTGCAGAAAGGGGAGTCGCTCGAAGAATTGGTGCGCAGGGCGGTGGTGGAAGCCATAAAACCCTTTGTTGACAAGCTGAACGAAACTGATCAAAGGGTGGGCTTAATTGAAAGCGAGGTGAAAACCATTAAGGCAGCAGCGGGGGGGGGCAGAAAAGTCTGCTCTGGAAAGTGCGTCACTTGTGAAGGCTACAAAAAAGGAGCTGAAGTTGGTGGAGAACCAACTGATCGGGCTACAAGTGGAACGAACGCAGACAATTTTGCGTCTCCAAAACGTGAAAGAGGAGGAAAATGAGGATCTGTGGGATTTGGTCTCGGAACTACTGGCGACACCCGCGAGGACGACTAAAGAAGAGGTTAAAAGCGCCATTTTGGAGGTCCGTCGGGCTTCTTCAAAATATGCAACAAAGCGACAGTTGCCTCGTGAGATCATTATTGACTTTTCAACTAAAAAGATTCGGGACACCATCCTATATAACTCATACAATGCGGATTTGGACTTTATGGGTTTGAAAGTCAAGATTTTGAAGGACGTTCCATTTCTAGTCCGGAAACGGCGTTTTAAATATAAAAAGTTTGCAGCTCTTCTGAGGGACCATGGAATAAAGTACAAATGGTTATTCCCGGAAGGAATATGGTTCAGATATAAAGATCAGGCCTATAAGAT
The DNA here is from genome assembly GCF_028583425.1 of Eublepharis macularius. NCBI lineage: Eukaryota > Metazoa > Chordata > Lepidosauria > Squamata > Eublepharidae > Eublepharis > Eublepharis macularius. Next base: position 135,769,618 of record NC_072794.1, read on the forward strand.
ATTATCAGAAGATCAACTAAAGGATTTTGAGAATAAAAACCCAGAACTCTGCTGCACCAAGAACGAAGAAAAGGAGGAGCCGGAGGGGGGGGGGGAGGAGGAGAGCATTGCAACAGCAGTTGCACAGAGAGAATTGCGTCCGGGACCCAGAAGGGGGAGGAAAGTTTAATCAGAATTTGAAATGTTTATTCTCTGTATGATTAACCACTCCATCATTATTCTATGGAGCTATTTTTGTATTATGACAGTATGAAGGGAAACATTGAAGTGTAGTGTTTAGTGTTTGTAGTTCATTCCCCCCCCCCTTTTTCTTTTTCCACTCCCCTTTGTCCCTTCCCTCTTCCCTTTCCTTGTGATAGTCTGGTGTAGTGTTTTGTAGTTATGAAAAATAAAAAAATAATAATAAAAAAAAAATCTTGAAACAGATTTCAGAGTGAAGACATTGTTCCTACTTCATCGAACAAAAGAGTACATCTTAAACATGGGTGTCCAACCTGTAGCACTCCTAGAAAAGAACTGGGGGGCATGGCTATGCCCTTTAATCTACGCTTCCACCTATGCTGTGCCTGCTGCCAGTTTCAATGGATCAGAAATAAAGCCATTCCAAGAGAGGGGCAGTTAGAATATTTACTTGTTTAAAATAGTTTTATCCTGCCTTTCAACCACAGACTCCAAGATGGTATACAACAAATCATCGAAGATTTTTTAAAAAGTTTTTGCTTGGTTTATTTTTAGCCACCTCTTCAGAAATCAGCATACCTCCAAATTAAAACAATGGAACAATAAGAATTGCAAACAGTAACTTAAAACCAGCACCCAGACATTTAAACCCATTATAAGCAGCTGCTTAAAATACAACAAAACCAACAGAGGGACAATATAAAACAGATGAACCGCTGTAAGATATTCCAGAAAATCAGGACCAGTTAGGTAAGAACAAAACTACATGTAAAAGGACAATGACTGACCTGAATGCCCCAGGCTAACCCAACCTTGTCAGATCTCAGAAGCTAAGCAGGGTAGGCCCTTATTAGTACTTGGATGAGAGACCTCCAAGGAAGGCCAGGGTTGCTATACAGAGCCAGGCAATGGCAAACTACTCTGAAGGTCTCTGGTTCTGAAAACCCTACAAGGTTGCCAGAGGTTGACTGCAACTTGACAGCACTTTCCACCACCAAAAATAACAATGCAGGTAAATTTTAGTGAATAAAACAGGTCATGAAAAATCAACCAAAGGCTTGAGCAAATGAAATTGTCTTGGTCTGATGCCTAAAGAATAGCAGATTGGGTGCCAGGTGGACCTGTAGGAGAGTGGTCCGCAGATAAGGTGCTACCACCAAAAAAGCCCTGTCTGTGGTTGCCAGTGTGACCTACCTCTCCTCCTTAAATGGGGGCATGCAGAAAGACCTTGAGATGAAGGTCTGAATTGCCAGACAGGACACCGTAACAGAGCTGCTTAGGGCTCTAAAAATGACAGCCAGCTCTATGAAGTGTGCTGAGAAGCAAACTGGCAACTCATAAAATGAGCCTTAAAATAAGGATGAACAGAAAAAGCATACTATTGGTCTATCCTATATGGATGGGACAGGGTGGAGTGGTAGAGAACTATCCTCACTGCCAACCACCAGGTGTTCAAACATCTGTGTCAGTCTATAGGATCTATTCTGACTAAATTTTCCGCTAATGGAAGAGGAGTTGCAATTTCTGCTGATTCACCTTCCCTCTTGCAGACCACCTTCATATCATTCCTCTGTTCCCCAGGAACAGCATTTTTTAGAGATCAGTCAGCTATGGTGGGAGGGCAAAGGAAGGACAGTTTTGTTCTGCTGACAGAAAACCAACCCTTTGTGAATACAATTATACATGCATAAGACTCTTCCCTGGAAAAACAGGGATCACTGTTGCACAGAGAAAGCAACAGTCATATGTCCACAGATTTATTGTCAAGAGGATCTACAGATGTCTGACCGATCCTGCTTCCTTCCCCTGGCAAAACCCTTGTGCAGTCCCACTTAGCTTACATAACCCAAACTAATATCAAAACAAGGCAGCCCCAAGACATTTGCTTGAACATCAAGGGACAAAAAATAACTCGGAAACTTCATGTCGCAATGTTGCTTAGCGACAAATGCCACAGCAGTAATTTCAGCCTTGCTCCTGGTCCCCACCTTGACTAAGTGGTAAAACTTGTTGCACAGAGAAAGAAGCAGCAGGCTGACCTGATATAAGAAATCTCTCTGCTTATTGTGTGATATAAAGCACAGCAGCGCCTGCTACAAGAAGGGAAGCTAGAAAACTGAGATGGTGTGCACACGAGAAGATAAAGTGCAGTTTCTCACCCTGTTCATCAAACGATACAAATAGTCAAAGATTAATTGACGGTAGGGCTTACTCTGAGAGGAGATAATGGAAGATTCTTGACTGGACTTTCAGCTCATTTTTAATTGTTAAATAGCAGCTGGGAAGTCTAATTTGGATTGGGATCCACAGCATGGAGGGAGGGGGCTTTTAACTCTTTTCCTGACCTCAAATGTTCCCCAGGAGATTTTATTTCCCATTTTGGGCGGGAAACATATAGCAACATTCAGACAAATTGTATTTCTCCCAAAGGGAAATGGTATGGGATTGAAAAGGTTAAACCCCTTATGCCCTCTTCCCCCATGTCAGGGCCACAGTCTGAATTTGACCTCTCCGTGCCTGCCAATAAAAAACACATTGAAGGTCCCTCATCTCTTTCAGTGTCTTGTCATGTTTACCAGAGCTCCTTAACTCTTTGCCAACAATCTCCCCTCCCCCCACTCCTAGCATGAGGAGGATCCAGCCATGAGAAAGTTGCCTTGGGCATATTCAAAGTTGCCTTTCTCAGCACTAAGGAGATGAGGTTCTGTAAATGTAGTTTAAGCCTTCTACCCCTTCCTGACCTGAAGTAGTCACAGAGAGCTGCTATTTATCCTGTTGGAGTAGACATACAAGTCCTAGTCAGTCATTGTAGCCAGTATATACTCATCAAGGATTTGACTGCGGGCGGGGGGCAGTAAGCCTCATGGATGGAGGAAGATTTGCAGTAGGCAATAGGTTTCTTCTAGCCTACTCATACTTCTTTCATTAGACCAGGCTTCAGACTAGGAAAAAGTCAGTCCTCTTAACATCTGATCAGGCACTTAACCACCCTGACATCATTGTCTCCATCTTCTGAACTGCTACACTGCACTATTTCAGTCTATCCATGTTGTTTGAAGTATTTTGAAACTCAAGAAGGCATGGAGGGTGGCTAGCAGTTGTGAGGCTGCATATATCAGGAAAGATATTTGTGGGTCAATAACACATTTCCCACATTTTTTTCCACAAGAGTGCCTCTTTTTCCTCTCCTTTTTTTCTTGTCAACCAGTCAGTAGCTCCGAGCTTCTCTGCTGATATTTTGATCTCTGCATCTCTTCTATTATGCATCCTGCCAAGAATCTGCAAGCAGTGGTGGTGTTTACTTTAAAAAAAATCATTTTGCATTCCTCCTGTCAGTCAGAGATCTAATTATTGCTGTCCTCTTCCTGATACTGGAATTGCACAAGCCTGCCAAAAGGCTCTTGTGAGCTCACACCTTCAGCATTATTTCTAAGGTGATGAACTATGAGATTGGGTGGCTCCCCATAAGAAATTGACTGCATTCAAACGTCACCATAAACCATGTTTTGTTTAAATTGGAAATATGCCTTTTTACTTATATCTCTGCAAGGGAAGGGGCTAGAGACGTATTTTTTTCAAAAATGAAAGCTGGGAATTCAAAGAATCTGCTGCATCTATTGTTACAATGGTAGGTCACTATAACACTATGAAAATGACAATTAAAAATGATAGAATACAAAACCAGGAGGTGGGGAAAGGATGGAACAGGGAAGGAGTGGTTTCATGACGATGAACATCCAATCATCCAAAAGTGGATTAGAGGTGGGTAGGAGTGAGCGGGACAAACAAAACTAAAAGAAACATTATGCACAGGTTAAAAATTGACTCAAAATTGGCTTCCAGATCAGGGGATAAATTGCAGCAATATCGGGCCAGAACCAACAGAAAAAACCAGGCTAGATGTGCAAAAATTGTAGTATGTGTATAAGAACTATGGGCAGTGTATGATGGATAAAACCCTGTTCACTTCTGCACACAAGTGTATGAGAATTCAGTGTTATTCAGTGTAGCACTAACTCAGACAACATTTCTCCATGCCTATTAATAGTACCATATCCAATGACTGGGAGAACGATACCTATCGGGCGGGTGGTGCGGGGTCTAATTTGGGTCTGACATAAATCTTTGGAAATATGCTGTTTGAAATGTTGTCTCATAATTTTTTGAAGATGGGCTAGGCCAGCCAGCATGACCCTTTAACCTCCTCTTGTGGACTTTCAAACCAACAGATCAAACCAGTGAAAGATAAATTAGTATATTACACTCGGGAACTTTCCTGTCTGAGCTCTATTAAGATTAACACTATTTGCACCATAGGCAGATTTCTCAATTGATTGATTTAGCAGTACCAACATGTGCCTTATCATCCTTTTAAAGGACGATATAAAGAAAAAGACAGATCTCTTCTCAGAGGAATATACAATTGAAATTTTGACTCTGGAGAAGACAACATAGAAAGAAGACTGGAGGAAGGAAAGAGATAAGGGTAACAGGATGAATCGGTGAAAAAAATATGATCAGGAATAGATATGCTGTGGCATTTCCCTCATTTCTTTTAGTGAAGTTCCTGTAGACTTTATTTAATTTCTGTCACCATGCATTATTAAGGTTTCAAGCATTCATTGACTGATCACTGTATTAAGTGATTGATTTAAAATTTAGATTTTGATAAGAGCTGACTTCTGGAAATGAGTGTTTAATGCAGATGTTATCCTCAGGAAAACAGTTACCTCTACCAGTTCAGAAATGCGTTATTACAGGATCTTGTGGTTGGGCCCTAATAAAAAGCGTGATACTCTCAACTTCAAAATGGATATTAAATGGATACTTCCTTGGGCCCTAAAGCAACACACACTATTTTTTTACATTTGAATATGGGTTATGGTTTGCATCCTGTGAATTAGTTCCATGTGTGGTAGGTAAGTCTGTGCTTTGGGGGCATGCTTCCTCTTCTGCTAAAATTTCCGTTTGTTCAAGATCAGTGGTTTTCAATGAGCCCATGAGCACATGGAACTGTAGTGTAAGAGGAAGTATGTGCCATGGCAGAGAATATCTAGCTTGCACAGAACTTGTCCATAGGATCCAAGCCTATACATTTATTTCCCAAGTAATATATTTTTTTAAGAATTTCAAAACTTGTACTAAAATGTATACACCTGATATTCTAGGTCCTTGCCTGCACCAGTTCAAATCCATAGATCTTGGGAACTTCAGTGTACGTCATTAGATGAGCAATGTCTCTTTTTATGTTCTGTGCTTGGTCTGTCTCTCTTCATTTTAAGCCAGACTGACTATGGTGTCATTACACTGAGAGCATTTGACATCAGTGTTCATGTGAAATCATCCACTGTTATTATTCAAACTAGAACATTATGTTCTGCCTCTCCTGCGATAACACTACACATACATGGCCTAAGAGATATATTTAGATGATACACTCCAGAAACAGTAACATCCCTATGAGAAAGGAAGGTGGGAAGTATTGGAGAACAGATACATATGAAACGACTTTGTTCCAAGTCCAACTATTAATAAAACTAGGTTAAAAAAACAATCACCCAGGATTTCACTGGCCTATTTCAAGTCAGCATGGGAGGTGGAAGATGGGGAAATCAGAGATAGAAATCCCTGAACTGATGGAAACATATACTCAACCCATTCTCCGTCAGTTAGACCAGACCCTGATAATGAATGTTGCATGGTTATCTATGGACACCTGCATGTTGAATGTGAAGTATCTGGGATATGTTTTTACTGTTGGAGGAACTATCTGTACCTAAAGGAAAATATATGGTGAATGCATTATTCCAGTACAGATGAGAGCTGGTAGATGGGGCAGTGTGTTTTATCAAAGATTGCCGGTGGCAGGCAAAGTAGCTCATTGCCAGCCCAACCTCTGTAACATCCCTAGAGTTGATAATGCAGGGCTCTATTCTTGCCCCACTTTCTCTGTAATGCTATGCAGTGCCAGATCAATGAGGCACAAAACTGCCCACCTCACCGCATTGTTGCAGAAGGAAGGAATTGACCTGGCTTGCATAACCAAGACTGGTTGGAAGAAAATGACATGGTGTGTCTTTCCCAACTAACTCCAACTGGTCCTCCACCAACCCTGCACAGGTAGAGTTGTTATTGTACTCCATGAGGCTTTCAATTTCCTCAGACTTCGAGTACAAACTATAGTGGACATTGACTGTATGCTCTTTACATTGAGAACTAAGGATAGACTGGATATTCTTCTAGTTTACTGGGCACCTAGTTCCCCAGTAAGCGACAGAGGTGCTCTCAGATGTGGTACTGGACACCTAGAGTGATTGTGACTTCAACATCCATGCTGAATGCTCCATGTCAGGGTCGACCCAAGACTTCATAGCTTCCTTAGCAGCCCTAGGCCTCTCTCAAATAGTGACAGGCCTTGCACATGAAAAAGGCCACACTTTTGCTCTGAGCCTTTTGGGGAGGATCTTCTTTCAGGACTGGAGATTCAGCCTGAGTTGTGGTGTGAACATTGCCTGGTGAAGTCAAGGGTGAAAATTGCCCCGACACTCCACAAAAGGGGGGGCCCTACTAAAATGGTCCAACCACAAAGGCTTATGGATCCTTCTGGGTTCCAAAATGCCCTGGGAATTTTTGAATTCCAAACACGGGCTCTGCTGAGGCTGCGGTGGAAGCTTGGGATGTGAAGTTACTTGAAGCTCCCAGATTGCTTGTTGAACTCTCCTGTCCTTGTGGTCAAAGCCATACACGTGGTTCACAACAGATCTGGATGAACTGAAGAGGGCTGGAAGATGCCTGGAAAGATGCTGGCTGAAAACCTGTGCTGAATTGGATAGAGTATGCTGCAGAGCTCATTGAAAGACTTATGAAGCAGCAGTGATAGCAGCAAAGAAATGTTACTTCTTTGCTACCATTGCATCAGCTAGTTCAAGTCCATCCCAATTGTTTAAGGTATTTCAACATCTTTTTACTCCTAAATATGAACCTTCAGTGGATCAGTAACAGACAATTAGCTGTGACACCTTTGTAAATTTTTTTGCTGATAAAATAGTACTAATACTTTCTGATCTGGATGCCAGCTATAATATAGGCTAGGCCAAAGTAATGCTTAACACTCTGTCTGGTCTACTTCTGAATAATTTTGACCCAGTTACAGTGATGGACATTGACAGGATCCTGGCATCTATGAAGGCCACTATCTGGGTACTGGATCCTTGCCCATCCTGGCTGCTAAAATCTTGTAAAGACCATGTAAATAAGCCCTTGATTGTCTATCCTAAATCAGTCACTAACTCAGGTCCCTTTTCCTCAGCCACTCAAAGAGACAGTCATCCACCCTCTACTTAAAAAACCATCCTTAGACCAAAATGACATAGCCAATTACTACCCAGTCTCTAATCTTTTCTTTCTGCGCAAAGTGGTTGAGAGAGCAGTAGCTGACCAACTTCAGGCTTTCTTAGACAACGCTTGTGCTTTGAACCCTTTTCAGTCTGGTTTTAGGTCAGGCTATGGGATGGAGATGGTTCTCGTGGCTTTAGTTGATGATCTCTGCCTGAATATAGAATAAGCTCATGCTTCCTTGTTCTTCCTCCTGGATTTATCTGCAGACTTCAATACAGTAGACTATACCATTCTGTTAAGGAATTTGGAGGTAGAAGTAGGTATTAGGGGATGTGCCTTGGACTGGTTTAAATGGTTCCTCATGGAATGGACTCAAATGGTTGCTGTTGAAGACCAGCTATCTTCAGTATGAGAATTATATTGCAGGGTTCCACAAAGACTAAAGCGATGTATTATTCCTGGACATAAATGTTTTGGCATTGAGAGAGTATTCTGAAGCTAGAATGTTGAATTAAAAAAAAAAAATCTACACGACTCAAGTATTTTTTAGGTTTTCTGTAATTGTCCTGTAATTTACAAAAAAACCTTGATGCGGTTCACTGCCTTAGGGACCCTATTTTGGGGTGAAAAAAGCAGCATATAAATATATTAATCAAATATATTAAATAAAAATAGATAAATATATAAATATTTTTAGGGACAATTTTGTTTACTGATGTGGCCATTATGGATATTTCTTTACGATACCTATTCATTCCAGAGGGACTTGGGAGCGCATAACTATGTGTAGGGTTGCATCTTGAATGTGTAAGTGGAGTGTTTCCTGAGTCCGGTATCGGGAGTTTGGGTCAGTTTGGATGGAATGAAGGGAGTGTATCTCTGATAAAAAACCTCCTCCTGTACCACGTAAGCAGTTGGAAACCAAGCGAACAGGAGTTTTTTGCTCATTTCTTTGTTCTCCACCTGTTTTCCCCTCTTCTATTAATTTTTATTTTCCTTTTGAAAGCTCTGGTTTAATCAATGTCATATAAGATTTTCCTACATTCAAACAAATTAGCAAATTCCAATGTGCAGTGGTTGGTTTCTCCTTCCACCCACCTTCTAGGAGAGTTAGCCGTGCCATTACCTGTAGATTCTCTTATGACTCCATGGCCCTTTGGTGCTTGGATAACCCACTTGGGAGAGCTACCTTGCTTTGCATCTGGGTTTTTTCTTTCCTTTTTGGCATGGTGGTTCATACTTCACAGGGATGGGCTGTGTGTGCGAAAAACCTAAGCAGCCCCTCAGGGCAGTGACTTTTTAGGTGCTCCAGTGAAGCAGCATGCAGTCTTAGAGCAGCAGCCTAGAATGCCTGGCAGTGGTGCAAAAGACACTGGAGGCAAAGCTCACATTGTGCGCAACTGCACTTGCAAATGATGCTGAGGCTCACCTGTTAGCTATTGCAAGGTGTAGCTGCTTTGGGTGGCAAACCATCTTAGGCCATCCCTGACTCTTCAGGGAAGGTTTTGGGATGAAGTATAATAATGCCTTTTGGGGTGTCGTTTATACTAATAATGCCCCCTTTCTCTTCTCCCTCCCTCACCCCTTCCTTCCCATCCATTGTATATTGAATGCGTGTGCCACTTTTCTTTAATCTTCTCTGCACCCTGCATTGCTTTGCACACCCTCTGCATGGCTCTGAACTATGGCGTTTCCTTTTGTTTTGGCTTCGTTTCATTTTGTTCTGGCTGCTCCCATTCCATGTGGGTGGTGGCTCTTGTTGTCCCACATTAGATAGTTATGCTTCAGCCTCTAGCAAAGAGCGGTGGGTAGGTGAGAAGGATTCTGTTTGCACCTCTCGTTGCCGCCATGGGTCCCCTCCACCTACCACGTCTTCGCCCCACTCCCTCAGTGGCTGTGTCAGCAGGTCCATGCCCTCTCAGCCTGACCCCTGCTTGATGGACGAGAGTTGGTTTGTTACCCCTCCCCCCTGTTTTACTGCAGAAGGTCCTGATCCTGTCAACATGGAGAGCAACCCAATGGAGGACCTCCTGATTGAACATCCCAGTATGTCAGTGTACGTCACCAGCAGCAGCATCATTGTGGAGAGTGAGAGTCCTGAGGAGCACATCCATGAGGCGTAAGTTCAGGACTCTGAGGAGTGTTCAGCTTAATTGTCCAATTAATTTCCCAGGACTTACCTCCCACAAAATCCCATACCCAGAAGAGTCGCTGAATATATTTTGATCATATTATTTGAGTTTCCAAGAGTTTGTACATATACACTGCATTTGCGCACACACCCCGCCCACCTGACAGTACTTTTCATCATATTTATATAAGGTGCCAGGAAGTAAATAAGGACGAAGGGGAAGATTGCCAGTAGGGAACTGGAGGGAGAAAACAAAAGCTGAGTAAGGCAAGATCTAACCCCAGGGTGTCTAGAAGACCCTCCTTTCCTCTTAAAGTATTATTGTCACAGGTTGTACATTTTTAAAGAGAAAATCCACACTTGTGAAGCCTAGAATAGATGTGTCAGTTGGCAGCACTAGTGAGGCCTGTATTCAGTAGATACTTATTAATACTTGTATTGTTACAACAACTTACAATTACATTGGATGCATTTGCTGAGGTTAGAGGAAAGATCTCATGTTTCCAGCACAACAACAAAAATTGTTTCAGGTGGGTAGCTGTGTTGGTCTGTAGTAGAAGAGCAAGATTCGGGTCCAGTAGCACCTTAGAGACCAACTGGATTCCCAGGGTATGAGTTTTAAGAGTTAAAGCTCCCTTTGTCAGAGAGCTTCAACTCTTGAAAGCTCATAGTTGGTCTTTAAGGTGCTATTGGCCTCAAATAATAAAAATTGGTACAGCTGCTGTACTATTTATATACATTGGGAAAGTGCAGTTGCTCAATGTTTCCTCATGTGTAATCATCGTGTGTAGTGGTGACCTGTATGCTGGTTGTAAGTTCGTTCCTACGCAGGAGTGCCTATATAAGAGTCTCATAACTAGACATGGGCACGAAAGGGGGAAAAAATCTGAACACCCTGTTCATTGTTTGTTGCCATCCATGAACAACGAACAGAACCGAACATGTCCCCTTAACGAACATGTTCGGTGTTCGTGTTCATGGCCCTTTAAAGATCCCTTTAAACTATCAGCTGGCAGGTGGCAGGGGGATTCCCCCTTGCCGCCTGCCAGTTGATAGCTTAAAGGGCCCTTTCCTGCCATGTGCAAGGGGCAGGGCCCTTTAAACACCCTACAACCCCCAGCCCCCACCCCCCTGCCTCACCCCAATGCTGCCATGCTGCTGCTTCTGGGTGTGAGAGGGACGGAGAGATTCTCTCCATCCCTCTGACAGCGGGCAGAGTCAGCGCCGCGGGCTGCTTCTTCCCACTGTCAGAGGGACAAGGAGAGACTCCTATGGTCCCTCTGACAGCAGGCAGAGCCGGTGCAGCTGCAAGGCCGCTTCTTCCCACTGTCAGAGGGACGAGGAGAGACTCGTATGGTCCCTCTGACAGCAGGCAGAGCCGGTGCCACCGTGGGGCCGCTTCTGCCCGCTGTCAGAGGAATGAGGAGAGACTCCCCTGGTCCCTCTGACAGTGAGCAGAGCTGGTGCCGCCGCGGGGCTGCTTCTGCCCGCTGTCAAGAGACGAGGAGAATCTCCTCGTCCCTTTGACAGCAGGCAGAGCCGGCCCCACGGGGCTGCTCCTTCCCGGTGCCAGCAGGACAGAGATTCTCTCTGTCCCTCTCGCACTGGGAAGGAGCAGCCCCCTTTGCTGTCATTTTCTCTTCACAGTGGCGAAAACTGTACTGCCTGTTGGAAGCTACTTTGAGGGGTTACAAAACTGACCTTCCCAATGTCCAATACCCACCAAATTTGCAGGGGACATAGTCCTCAGTGTCTTCTGAAGACCCCCCACGTTTCAGAGAGATTGCAGCCCGGGAAAGGTATGATCCATGGGTTCCCCCCCTTTTGCTGTCTATTTCTCTTCTGAGTGGCAAAAACTGGATTGTCTGCTGGAAGCTGAAGATTAAAGCCAGGAGGAGTTCAGACAGAGTTCAGTCCTTGCCATTGCCAGGGTAATTGATTGAAGGCGCCTGAGTGTTTGGCTTTCCGAATAGTGGCCGAACACAATGAACGAGGCTTGTGACGACTACCTGTTCGTTTGGAATGGGGACTTACGAACGGTCCATTCGCAAACAGATGAACGGGATGTTCGTGGGTTTTTTTCCGTTCTTATTGCTGTTCGTGCCCATGTCTACTTATAACCAGAGCTACTCTGAATGTTAAATTTTCCCTTCTTTTAAAACATATGTAGGGAAGCAGCCAGAAATTGGCTGAAGATGCTCTTCTTCGTGATATTGGGTACAAATAGAAGTCTTATATTTAGCAACCCTTTTTTCTCTATATAATATGAATCCAAAGCAGCTTGCAATGTACAAAACACACAAATCCCACAGACTTATTTTTATTTATTTTATTTACGTTATTTATAGTCCGCCTTTCTCACTGATACTCAAGGCAGATTACACAGAGTGAGTTAGTACAGTCACTATCAAAGACATTTCAACAAAACATATAATGGGTATATACATGCAAATTTGCAAAGATTTTAAAAAACCCTGCAGAAATCCAACACAGAGCTTAAGAAATACTGAAACAGAACATAAGCAATTCTATGACTGACACATTAAACAACATAGGAACTATCCAGTAGGATCATCCTTATAGCAATAGTAGTGGAGTCTATGGTCTATCAATATTTACAGCAATAGTAATATGTGATCCCTCCCTATCTCTTTACCTATGGATCTCTATATGACCACTTCCTTACAGTACAACCTTCGTATCTGATATGCTATATAAACCAATTTTACAATTGCTTCTTGCCATTCAGAAACTAGTTAATAAAGCACAGCAAAGTGGCAAGAACTCCACCCTTGATGAAAACTTCTCTGCCCCAAACAGGCAGATAGGTACTCTATTCCTTCCCTCCTTCTTGGGGGCAACTTCCTTTATAGTCCCAGGAGCTGGAGTGGAAGAGCAGAGCAGATGGAAACAGCTCTGCTGCTGCTGTTGAAACCATCTCTCTGCAGAGATGGCAGGCAGGCAAGCACTCAGCTTCCTGAGTTGCAGAAGCAGAAGGGGTTGTAAGAGAATTTTATTTCAAAGGGTTTTTTGCTAAAAATATACAATTAAATATTGATCTTTGCATGGCAAGCAACTGTGGATTTTATGGCTATCATTGTGATCTATTTGTTATGGGAGGAAGACAGGGTAGAAATGTTTTAAATAAAAGATAAGTAATTTATACAATTCTTCCTCCTCAAGAAAAGAAATTTCATGAATTACCTTTGTATGTAATTCATTATGCTATAGGTGTGTTGGAGCGCGCCATGATTCATGTTTCCTCGCTATATTTATAAATAGAAGGCTTAAAATGATTTATGTGAACTAGACTTTCATTACTCAGAGAACACAAACCATCTTTTGCCCTATTTGTCTTGCCCTTAAATGACCCTGAATCTTGTGTGGCTCTCTTTATGCAGTGAGATACCTGAACGCCATTTGCAACGCCATGCTCCCCACCACTCCACCTCTCTTGCCAACAAGGCCGCCATCTTGGAGAAAGTCAACCAAGTGCGTCGGATTCAGCGGGCAAAGCAGCTGGTGGAGAAGCACAAGCTCAGTAAGAAAGTGATGCAGCGGCAGAACCGCACCAGAGAGTGCCGCCCACCTCGGGCCAAACACCAAGGCAGCTTTGTCTACCAGCCATGCCAGCGCCAGTACAACTACTAAGCTACTTCAGGAAGTCTACACCGTGGGGCATTATCCTTTTAACTCTCAGCTTTGCCAGTTTTTCACAACGCTTTCTTCAGCCAAGAGGGTCGTCTTCGTCCATTTTCTGAAATAAACCCGTCCCCCTGTGAAAGAACCTCCTAAATTCTCCTGAACTGGCACCATTCAATGATCATTCTAACCTGGGCTTTTCTTGGGCGTTATCCTCCTTTTCAGTGAGAAATACAGTTTCTGATCTATAACATCCTTCCCTTTTGCAGTTTTATTCTCCCTCACTCTCCTCCATACTTTCATGAATGTGGATTTGGATCTGGATCTCAGAGTGCAAGAAACCAGCATGTCCCACAAAGTAACAAGGCTTCAGATCTATTTTGAAACCATAAGCTATGGTTTTTTTTAAAAAAAAAAGTGTTGAAAAGATGTATATGTATGTCGATTACCAAAAGGGAAAACTTCTCTTTGGGTGGGTATTTTCCTTGGTTCCTAGGTAGCATGATTTCATACACTGGCTCTTGTAGTGGTTACCAGTGTTAGACTAATTTGGTGCTTCCAGTGAATATATCACATTTCATTTACTAAACAAAGAAACAATAATTTATAGGAGGGCCACTTTGCCCCATCATTTTTTTCCCCTTGTTGCACCAGGGAGCCTGTGACATCAGTGCCTTTCTTTATGACATCACACTCTTCACAGTGGAAACAGACTGTGATGTCACAAATGGAGATACCAGGTTCTTGTGCAAACTGGAACACAAAACAACTAGACCAGTAGGTCCCAATTTAATAAGGAACAAAAATGTATCTTGTGACGGAATTCCACCCCATACCAATATGAATTGTACAATATGAATGGTGTATTTGTTTCGCTCAATAAGTTGATATGGTTGCTAGGCATGAAACATTTTGGCACATCCTTAATTTTATAGGGGTGCAAGACAGCTCCATTGAAAACCATGGAAGTTTTGCCATGGACTTCAATGGAAGCTGGATTATACCTGAGTTTTCTGCTCCAAAGTGTCATGTGATGTACAAGAGAACCTTTGAAAGCCCATTTTCAGTAGCAGCTATTACCAGTAGTAGTTTAATGGATTCTTTAGGGGGTTCACAATTATGGAAAGGTTATGCTTGTTTTAGTACTGTCTTTAATCACGTGTGACCTTTCCAAAATGCATGCAATGGGCTCTTCAATCTGATTAATTGCAGGGTCATTATTGGTTTTCTTGCAGGATCTTTCGATGGATCTACCGTCTTGCAGAAATCATAACAGCCAAGTTTTTTATCCCATGTTTGCAGAATGAACACAATTGGGATAGCTGATACATTTAGAAGGATTTGGGGGAAATCCCGGTGAAATTATCATGGATACTTTTAAATGGAAAAGCAAAAGAAGTAAAGAAGAAAAAACAACAAAGTTAAAATCAGAAATTCCCATTTTTTCAAATATTTCCCATAAGGTTATTTAGGGAAACTTCCTCTAATGAAAAGATTTTCTCATACTGAAAGAAGTACATGACTACAAGTAAACTGCAAAGAAATTTCAAAATAGAAGTTTAAAAAAACCAAGTCCCTTATTTTGAAAATGGAGAGGGTTTGCTTTGGAGGATCACCACTCAGCTGTCTAGAGTTAGGATCTTGCCAAGCCAACTGCAGTAGTTTTTAAAGGAAACCATTAAACATGTGATTCAGTTTCTCCCATTGATTTCAATAGGGATTTTAATTTTGGCTGGATCATGTCCTAATACTAAAACCAGTGATAAAACATCATGTATAATTCTTTATATCTCACCATGAATGGAACTCTTCATGTTAACTTACTTTGGTGTTTGCACTAATGTCAATGACCTCAGCAGAGAAAAGAACTTACACATATTTACAGAGATGGTAAAGTATGTTGGAGATAGTAGTGATGGATGTTAAAGTCAAAGATGGCGAGGGAGGCTGGGATGTTTAAGAAAAGGATAGAAGGCAGATAGTAGAGCTGAAGGAGGGAAAAAGAAATCTGAAGCTGTTGTTCAGGTGTAGGGAAATGATGTGGAGGTCTAGACGTTAGAGGATGGTGGGAACAGAATGTGTGCCTGCATTTTGAAGAGAATCTTCAAGACTCTAGAAGTCTGAGGGTAAATGTGGAACAGAGAAGTTCGTTCTGTAGCCCAGAAGGTGTCTCACCATTTCAGAAGTCATCAGGTTTCATAGAAATTCTACTGAGCAGTTACCCAAATACAATACCATGTGAAACACCTGTATGAAAATGAGAATGGTAGAACAAATTGTTTCCCATGTATATTCTTTATTCATTGTGCTTGCCTTCTCTAGTCAAGGTAACCAGAATGTTCATATTCAATAACTATTGATTCTGGAGCAACTGTCCAATATGGATGAGATCTGAGTTTCTACTATTTTCTGTAGTACTTTATTCCCTTCCAGTCTTCTCTATGAAACTCATAACTACCCATTGATTTATATCAGGGATTGTAATTTTTTTTAATGATAACGTTAAAATGAATTTATTTTTTGGACTAAGCCTGTAAATTCCTTCTTGAAGCTCAGTTAGGGAGTGGTAAAAAGAAAAGGGTTTTTTTTAACATGGAAGAAGTACCTTTGGCTTGGCCATATGTATTTACCAAGCCCCAAAAGGCAAGTTGGCATGTAAAAGAATATTACCTGCTACAGTACAGGAGGAGTAGCATCTCCCCCCCCCCCCAATACAGGAGCAAACAGGACTTCAATAAATATTTCTCTATTATAATTTATTGTCTATTATGATCTTCTGCATTTAACTTCCTAGCTTTCTTAATTTAGTTTGGTTTTGCAAAATAAAATACATAATGGAATCAGTGTTTTCCCACTAATGTCTGGATCCAAAGAGCTACTTTAGGTACACCTGAAAGTTTAGACATTCTTAGTGTGATTGTTAATTTAAGTTGTAGACTTTTATGGATGTTACAATTTCCTTTTAAAACAGATACACAACACACTCTCCTCCCACAGGTTTCAAAAGTAGTTTGCCATTTGGGATGGGTGGGAGGAATGCTGCTGTTAGAAACACAAGGTTGGATCCAGCCAGAATTTATTCACTCCCATCTAATTCCATTCAGTGTTAGAAACCCCATCCCATATGGTTTTTATCCATGCAAGTACCATGATCCCTAATACAGCCTTTTTGGTGGTCAGAAGGAGCCCTCTCTTCTCCCCTTTTCATCAATGGAAAAGCTAGTTAGATCCAACCCACAACCCTGAGGTCCCCTTTGTGGTTCTTTGGATCTTGGCCTGCATTTCTTAAAGCAGACAGCTGAGCATCTTCTTTCACACAGCTGGACAGAGTACCTCCACCAGAGTGAGCAACAAACCTCAGCTGTCCTAGTATCTAAGTACAATGCATGTCAGGTGGCCCTGGGGTTGCCAGTTCTGAGTTGGAAAATTCCTGGAGATTTGGGATAGCGCCTGGGGAGGGCAGTGAATGGGGAGGGAGCGACTTTAGTGGGTATAATGCCATAGTCCACCCTTCAAAGCAGCCATTTTCTCCAGAGGGACTGATTTCTATGGTTTGGAGATCCATTGTAATTCTGAAAGATCTCCAGGCTCCATCTGGAGGCTGGCAAGCGGAGGTGGCTCCCTTTTTTCTTGCAGAGGTTCTGTGCCTCACAGCTGCAGGGCAAGCAGAAAGCCCAAACTGACTGCTTTGTGGGCCATGGAGATAACGTACTGGGGAAGCTGCACTGACATAATGGCTGGCTATCTCACTGCTGTTAAAGGAACAAAGAACAAAGGCATCTCTCAAAGACCAACTGATCCAAGCTTAAGTTGGGAAGCATCAGGCTGTTTGTCAAGAAGACTCAAGTGTGGGTGGACAGGGTAAACAGAGATCACCCGTTATCCTGAAATTTTGTTAACTTCCCTTCTCCCAACATTCCCATACAGACATACCTATTTGGTCCCTCCATACCTCTCTTTGAAAACATCTCCAGTCTCAAGCTTGAGTCTTCTGTTTATGAGGACAGTAGCTGATGTGGATTGCTTCTTTCTTATTCTAATTAAATGAATGGGGGAACCTTTGTATAGAATTGTCTTTGTGCCCGTAACAGCTGTTGAAAAGGCACTAGTAATTACACAGCCCTTACCTGAGCTAGCCTGAGCTTGTCAGATCTTGGAAGATAAGAAGGGTTGTCTCAGATGAGTACTTGGGTGAGAGACCACCAAGGAAATACAGGGTTGCTACACAGATACAGGCAATGGCAAACCACCTCTAAATATCTCTCGCATTGAAAATCCTATAAGGTCGCCGTTTGTCAGTTGTGACTTGATGGCCCATTATACACACATTACATAGTTACTGGTACAGCTTGTGGGAAGGCATCTTGCAGCCATGGGGTAGAACCTCAGTTGCCTGCCTCTCATGTCTCCAACTTGGCAGCAATTCCATGTTACCGCCTGGAGCTGCAGACAAAAGAGGCATGCCAGAATCCTGGTACTTGGTTTATTGGAGATAACACCAGACTAGCTGTCAAATATGTGCTAACTCAGCCACTTTCTCAGTAAACTGTGGGGCTGATATGTGAGATCAAGAAGAGGTGATTGCCAAATGCAATTGATTTAATCTTGGTCTGAGGGCAACTTGACCTCAAACTGTGACGGGCACAATTGCATTTACTGATTGTATCTTTTACTTCTCCTGTGGTTTACTGGAAGAGCAGTGCAGATGGCATTAATTAATTTGATTCATCACAAGCCTGGCAATGTTCATAGAATGCATTGGCTTTGTTTGGATTGGATTAAGACAGGAGATTAACCTTTCCCTTTGGTGAAGGTTTTTACATCCATTTGTTTCGAGGATTTTATTAGAGCAACTCATGAAAACAATACAAATTCAAGAGAAAAGCTCTCGTTCATTTATATTTTTGTGAGAAAATCTGGCACCAAAAGCCTAGATTTACATAGCAGAATCTGACCATTAAAAATACCAGAAATTGAATTTTGAATGTGATAGATTTCATCTTTTTATAAACCCGTAAATTTTAATATTAAAAGTCTGATGAAAAGGCTTGCATCTTAACTTCCTTCCCACCAGGCCCCACGGTCATTTTTTAATCTCATTTCTCTGTTTTTAAAATCCCAGAAAATACATAACTGGGAAGAAATAGATGTTAGTAATTTCTGATGTGATTTGTTAGATACTCATTGTGATGAGGCTTCTGTCCCTTCAATACTATAGCAACTGCAGTCTTATCACTGCAACACTGTCATATTTGGAGTAGGTACATCACAACGCTGTTAAAGGGACAGAAAACCCTTTAAAGTGCAATCACTCTGATTCTCATTTAATTTTACAAACTAAATTTGATGTTTCAGTTTTCTATTATAGTCAGTGAATCTTGACTTAAAATAACTTTGTGAGGCATCTTGTAAAAGAACTTTGTGAGGTAAAAAAGGGGGAAATATGAACATCTATATGGAAATTAGTTAACTTCTGGCAATGACGTTAAAGAATAGGCTATAGCAGGTGGCTGAGGTCTTTCTCCTCCCCACACCCCCCTTTCTAGAGCCATGTCATGCAGAATGCAATTGGGTCCATGTCTTCAAAGGAACTGTCTAAGATATCCTAACATATCAACTCTTGAGCAAAAGAAGCTAAATTCTATTAATGTAAATGGTACTTTTAAAATTAAACAGAAGTCCAGCAAAATTTATTCCAGCAATATAAAGGTTGAAAGCAAAAGACTGATAGATATGGGAAGATGTTACAAAGAGCATCCATCTCCCTATTCTCATTTTTCTGATTCTTTCAACTTTAAGTGGAAATAGTTCTGCTATTGATGTATACTTCGTGGATATGATAATGTGAGCTTGGTCTCACAAAAACTCATGGTGGAATAAATATTCGTAGCTTTTAAAGTGCCAGTGCTGTTTAACTTCGTTGTTACCCTCTGGAGTTATTTCTAAATAAACTTGGCATCACAATATTAGGCACCCCTAGCTATGTGGTCCTCTACAGAAATTAGCCCTATGTTTCACTCCATGTAAAAATGATATTCTATAGTGCTTCCTCCTTCAAACCCATGAAGATTAGCACTGTGTATTTGATTATAGTCTTAAACATTACTTGCATGGTAATGGCTGATTCAAACTAGTGAGACTCAAAGCTGGTAAGTAGAGGAGGAATAGCGTAGTCCTTGCATAACTTACCATCTCTGAACTGCTGTGGAGATTTTCTTGGTTTGTTAGGTGTTTTCCCAATACATGACGACATGCTAGGAAAGGAGACATTACTTTGGCAAAGTTTTGCATATTTTTCCACCATTAAAAAAAACCTTTGTGCAGCCATTTGAACTTGCAAATGGCTCCCTTTATAATAGTGTTCGCTTCACCACAAGTGCTGAAGGCCCCTTAATTCTCTTCACTGTCTAAAATGAAGCCTATCAGTAGATAATAATTAGGTCAACAGATATGCCACAGTGGCTTGCAATGGTCAGACAGATTCACAAAATTATCACATCCCAGACCATTTTTTTAAAAATCACAAACATTATTAATATGTGCAGAAATGGTGCTGTGGTACACATAAATCATGTACCTCTTTTTGCTAAATGCCCAGGAGAGGGGAGAGTAAATAATTGGGTTCATTATGCCCTACTTGTGATTTCCCTGAGGGATCTGCCTTGCCACTGTTAGAGACAGTTATTCTAGACCAGGAGTCCCCAGTCTTGTGGGTGCTTTTGAAATTTTGAACCAGGTAATAGACACCACCACAAAATGGCTGCCATGGGGTGTGCTCAGTCACAAAATGGCCACTGGAAGGGATGTGGACCAGTAATAAAATGTTGAGAGGTTTCAAACCAAGCATCATCCCATGGTGGAGGCAGCTGTTTTCAAATGAGTGCTCCCCGTAGACACAAAGGTGATACCTTTTGGGCTCTTCTGAAGCCCTCCCTGCTACAGTGAAAAGGAAGAAAGCAAGAAATGGTTCTTTGCCTTGAGGAAGAAGTGGCTGCCAAGAAACTCACCTGTGGGCATCTTGGTACTCACTGGCACTACAACGGGGAATCACAGGCCTAGACTGAGGGACTTTTGGTCTGATCTAGAGAGCTGGAGGAAGGTGGCTTATGTTGCATCATTGTTTCCAGATCTGCTGCTTTCAAAACAGAAATCTAAATAAATATAAAATGCTCATGTTTTTCCTTTTTTAAAATGATCTCTTATCCAAGGCTTAATCCAACACTAGTTAAATATTAGGAAAAAATAACTCCCGGTAGTGCAAAAATGGAACTGGACCACTTGAGATAGTATGTACAAAGAGAAAACAGGTGTATGTGGTGATTGCGCTATGGCTGAATTCCAAAAATATAAATTCAAGCTATGATTCTCAGATGGCCTCGTACCTCAGTTTCCCACTTGTAAAATCGGGATAAATGCCCTCTTTGTACCTTGTAGTCATATGCTAAGAATGAAAGTATCACAGGATTGCCATCTCTTAATGTAAACACAAAAATACTGTTGCAGAAAAAAATCCAAACATCTAATAACCAAGTATTATCAGTTGTTTGTAAACATCCCATCAACATTGTAATTTCAGGCACGATTTGTAGAAGGTCTTGCTATTGCTACTCACACAGGAAAGCCATCACATATTCACCCATCCATGTAATTCTATTCAACTATCAGTCTGAACAAAGGTGTTCAAGAGCACCCATACCAAGCCTCTTATGTTAAACTGGTGCTTAAAATAATTTTTCTGTGTGTATATGTGTGCATGAACATCTGTAAATATGTTATAACACAAAGATGTAAACTTTTTTAATTCAGCCATTGTAAATTGTGATAAGTTGTGCAATGTTCTGAATGAATGGTTGGGAGAATGTTGAAATGACAGCCTTAGAAAGGATAGGCTGAAATCTAACTCTTAAAAAAAACGTATATGGAAAATTTGCAGCACGGACTCAGGGACAAAACAAAGTATGTGGCTACCTTAAAAAGGTATGTGTTTCAGAAATGTTTGATTTGGATGTTTTCGTGTTATGAGTCTGTTAATACTAATCTGCATGTCCTAAAGAAATTTTTGAATCTGGTAGAACTGCTGTTTTTTTAAAAAAAGATTGAAAAAGTAACTTAGCAATCCTGTTCAACTAGCTACTGCCTTTCAGTCAAGGAAAAAGGATTTGATTTCCACTGGCTTGGCTGAGTAACAGCATTATGACCAGTCTTCAGGATGTTGTCTCTTTTTATAGGGGCATGGTCACACTGTGGTACACACATTCCACTTTTGTGGATAACAAGTTGGAAAGCGAGAATGGCAATTTGTAGCTCACTTTCTCCTTTAGATCTGTTCTTCTGTAAATACTACTAACAGACACAAATGTATATAGATATATAATATATAAAATATATTTAAGCAATATTTTCAATAAACCCCTCCCCCAATGTTTTGAGGGGTACTGAGGAAGCAAAATGGCGGGAAAGCCTGCATTCTAGATAAAACCATAGCAGAATCTTATAACTGATAAGAAACAATGAGGCTATTTCTTGCCCACCACTGATTTCAATGGAAACAAGGTAGAACCTCCCTGGTAGGAAATACCCAAGGACAGTTTGCATTGCAATAGAAGAGGGTGTTTTGATTTGTTTAGTAATCATTTCATTAGTCATTTGTATTTTTTTTAAAAGTGGGAAGGGGACAGTTAGGGACAGTATAGGATAGGCATTTTTTCCTCAGCCACTTTTAAGTGTTCTTGTGTAGAGTTAGCTTCTTCCTGACAGAGCAATAAAAGAAAAATTGAAGCTACACACCTACACGCACTCAAGTAAGCCTCATAAGAAAGACTTATTTCTGTGCTTTGGCCCAGGCTATGAAGACCACTGCATACACTATAGGAAAAGATGGCATTTAAACCATGACTGTTTAGGGTCCATTTTCAAGGACATCTATGAATTTGACTGGCTTTAAGCATTATTGGAACAAAAGCTTGGCTAGAATTCTATTCATCATGTAATAGTGGAAATGAGAATAATTATTGAGGGTAACTTCTGCATGAGGCAATTGTTTTAGCAGTAGGATAAATTGACACAGTAGTATAGATAAAGTCATCGTTGATGCTTGTGAGATCTTACAGAGCTGTGAAGGTCAAATATATGTGGAGCCCCTGAATGTTGCTGAAGATTCTGGTCGAATCCACATTCACCCATTACCCGCATGTTTATCGGATATCTTCCGTTTGCCTCCAATCCGTGATTTTTTTCTCTTCGTTCACATCCCTGCTTCCAATTCGCCTTTCTCGCGCGTCTCTCCGGTCACACGGCCGCTCGAAAACTGCTTTTTTGGGCGGGACCTTTTTTCCCCGCCCATTTTTTAAAAATTTTTTTGAGCTCACTTTTCCGTTATTTCGATCTTGTGTTATAAAGAAACATCATTGAAGATAATGATGCCTCTCTTTCCCCCACTGACAGCACTGATGGCTCTTCCGTTTCTTTTTTGGACATTTTGAAGCATGCGGGAAGCTTTCGTGGGCATTTCCTATGCAGGACAGTTCAGTGCTCGAATTTTACTGAAGTTTCACAAAGCCAAGCTTTGGGCGGGTTCAGGCCGGTCAGTCACTTTGGATGAAGAGGCTGGTTTGAAAGGTGGTTTGAAAGGTGCAGTTTGAAAGGCTGGTTTGAAAGGTGCGGGTTGCATGTCTGTGCGAGTGGAGCGTGCCGAGACGCCACCCAGCCGTCCGCTCCCCCTTCCCCCCTCTCCAAGACTGGAGCGGCAGCGCCTGCGGGGTCAAGCCGGCTTGGTGGCCAGAGGGCCGTTTACCCCAAGGGGGGAAGGCTGCGCCCCCTCCCCTCCCGCGGACCGCTGCGCTGATGGGCGACCTCGCAGGGGCAGGCGCCCCGCGAGCTGGGCCTCTGCGTGGCGAGCGCCTGAGCCGGAGTGCCCACAGTGGAGAGGGCGCCTCGCAGCGCAGCGCATCCTCGCCCCCCGGCAGCGCAGCACTGGCTCACTGCAGAGAGAGGCTTGGAGGGACGCGGCTGTCTCCTCGGCCGGCATCCCCGGCCCGCCGCCGCCGCTTCTCTCGGCAGCAGTTTTTAAAATCCCTGTTCATCTTCAGCCCCCCTCCGCGGATGTGCCAGCCCACGGGCCAAGCCACCTTTGCTGTCCCGGCAGCCCCCGCAAGCCCTGCCGTTCGGCTCAGCCGGGGATGCCTCGGCCAGTCCCTTCTCCGCTCTGAGCTGGGAGCCTCCAGCTGCGCCTGGGCTTCGACTCGGTCTGCCGGGCACCTTCTTGACCCCGGCGGGAGAGGAGGCGAGCGATGAGCCCGCCGGCTTCCCAGCGCCTCCAGCCCCGCCGCTGGGGCGGCCCTCGGCAGCGACTGTTTTCTTTATTTTGAATGATTGATTCACTGTAATTTCGATATTACAGTAATATAAAATAAAAAAATAAAAAACAGTTAAAAAGGAAGTTTTGCGAGTCCGTTCTGAGGATGGATTCACCCCAAAATGATTTTTCAAACTACCAGATTTGATTCAGAAACAGCATAATCAATAAATCCAATGCTATGAAGTCAAAAACAGTCTTTTGCAGACTACGGAGCACTTGCAAGTTGAATCAGCCAATAGGAACTCTCGGAACGGCCGGAGAGACAGGAAGGGGGGGGTGGTTTTTAAAAAAACCGCGTAAATTGCGCATTGGACTGTTCACGGCCACCGTGAAACTCCCGTTGAAAAACTGTGACCACATATTCGGGAGAAATGCGAATGAAATGCGTCTGTTTAATGAGGTAATGTGACCGGCACTCAAGATTGCGGGGAGAATGCGGGGAAAACGCGGAAAAAAAGAAGTAATGTGGATTTGGCCTCTGAGTGCATTCTGTGGCTCATTCTTAGTTCTCACTGGGCACCAGAGAGGCGTGTTGGGCCTAGTTGTCCAGTCATGAAAACTGAGCTCTAATAAAGGACAAGTTCTCTTTCCTTCCTTACCAATCCTGTCAATCTCCAAACAGCTTCCTGATTATGAAATGCCTCCTTCAACCATGTAATATAAGCATTGGCTTTTACTATGCAGTGATTTATCTTTTTTGTTTTCAGCTGTGGTAAATTTCAGCTGACTGCTGCATGGACTAATCTGCAGTGCTTCCTTTCTTCATTTTCCCATTTTCTAAATTCCTGCCCAAAATGAAAGATTATGCCCTAGCTGGCAACCAAACAATTATCATGTGGCTATTTTTAGCATGGCCTTGCAGGAGGTAAAATCCAGAGCAGGTAGCTAGAAACCATTGTTTTAATTATTCAAAGCACAATTCCCAGTCATTTCCTTGTACAGAAGGGGATTGTTCTCTTGCTAAATAGCAAGAAACATGCAAAATTAAGGCAGAGTAGTAAAATAGACATGCAAACACTCCACATGAACAATAATTTGCTGGAGTCATCCAATGGTTTTTGCTACTGGGGTGAACATTTCTTCATATTGGGTTTTTTTTTGTAGATTTCCTTCATAGTGAACCACAGGCATTGTATATGGGTCTTAATTGTTTTTAAGACAATATGCTTTTTAAAAAGATTTCACATTGCGTAGACCTGTATTTTGAACCTCAGATACCCTCAGATTGTATGTTTTATTAAAAAGACGTAGCTACCCAGTTTGGTGTAGTGGTTAAGAGCGTGGGACTCTAATTTGGAGAGCCGGGTTTGATTCCCCACTCCTCCACTTGAAGCCAGCTGGGTGACCTTGAGCTAGTCACAGCTCTCTGAGCTCTCTCAGCCCCACCCACCTCACAGGGTGTTTTGTTGTGGGGATAATAATGACATACTTTGTAAACCGCTCTCAGTGGGCATTAAGTTGTCCTGAAAGGCGGTATATAAATGGAATGTTGTTATTATTATTAATTTTGCATCTCACATTTCTTGACTTTCAGTTTTTAAAGTTATGTCTCTACTGCAAGGTCAGCTGAGACAAAGAGGCTTGGTCTAAATCAGAGACAGGGCTTCTTCTAAGGAACTAGTTTTCCAAGGAAAGTTTCTAACCATGCCCAGCAAATATGTAGAACACCTCTGCAGTGCCAGTATTACAATAAGTTCTGTGTCTTGTCAGTGATGTTGCTGTGGCCAGGTGTAAGTAATGCTGCCTGTACAAGTCTTAGGATTGGGCATCATAGCTGTCAAATACAATAGCTATGGTTCAGCTCTATGTGTTACTAGCTAGTCCTACATGGGGATCCCACCCTGTCCCATCAACGGAGCCTACTTGTATACCGCTGTGTAGATGAAAACACTCAACCAGGTCACACATCAATTTCTATTGGATAGCAATATTCAGATGTAGTGTGCATGCAAAAGCGTAAATTGGTCTGCAAAGACTCAAGAGAAAAGAGTACAATTGGAATTTTTCCTGTTAAAACTTATTGATACAAGATCTCCACTCTCATACAGATGCCATTTATTTCAAGATGGGTCCCATAACAGGGGCTCCCCATGAACTGTGGTCAGTGGGATTTATCTATACTGCTGTAACATGAGCCACTGAACAGTGCTGATTACATGATTAAACAGTTGTTATAAGCAGGACTTGGGTTCAGTAAGATTTCATACCTTAGCTCTGAAACTGAGATAGTTGTATGCAGTCGTAGTGCAGTGTACAGCTGTGTAAGCAGGAAAGGGTCTACCTTTGCATCCAAGTTGCAGGAAAATATTCTTCCTTATCTATATTCTGCAATGCAGATGGCACTGGATGCTTCTTATACTAATTCAAATGGCACTTTATTATCTTGTACTTTGAGGAAACATCGCTGACTGTGTGGAATATCTTTGCCAACAGCTGCTCTGGCCAAGAACATCACTCCTTGTAAGGAAGAGGGTATGCATAACACACATGCAGGACCATAACTAGTTGGGGGCAGGAGGATGAGTAGAGGCTTGAAGGAGTCTAGTGCCCAGGTGCTATTGGATAGTTACTACTAAAATTCATATTTCCTGCTCCAAACCTCATTGAAATAAACCTCTATTTTCAACACCTTTTCCTATTGTTTTCCCTGTGATAGAAAAATAGCTTATATTGCAGTAATAATAGCCTTTTATATTATACCCTAACTTTACTCAAATAGTCATTATTATAATATTTAATTTATTTATATGCCAGCCCTATTGTTCCTGCTCCTAATAATTGTGTCTTGAACACCTCTTCAAGCTATATTGACTTGTGTGCCTTTCACCCCTTTTGCATGATTTGGCATACCAGCATCAAAATGGAAAACATACAGGCAAAACCAGGAGGAAAACTTGGCCTAGGCAACCATAGTTAAAAGGCTTACTATGCAAAGGTAACTGAAAATTGAATTCTACAAATGTAAGTACAATTATTTAAATATTTAAAGCTTAAGATTTTCAGAGGACAACAAGGGCTTGATTTGGCAAATACTTTTCAGGCATACCTGTATGTATTTATTTTAGCAAAGCCACTTCATCGGTTACGATTTTTATTCCAGTGACTACTTCCTCTGTAAGTTATTTTTCAGAATAAAAAATGAGGGAAAGATTTATACTATGGATTGTCTCCTTTTCAATCGTAGGCCCCTTGACCTTTAATAGTTGTATAGGTGAGAAAATTTCAACAGATGCAGCTTTTCAAAACCCTTCAGCACTGTGATATGACAAGCTACATCTGTTTCTACTGCTACAAGAACTATTCAATATTCATGAACTGTGATGGTGAAAAGTTGTTTGCCTGCAATTTATACTGACATTTTATTATGAATCCAACAAAATTATGCTGAATAGTCAGAAATTCATAATATGCAAGACAACATTATGATTTTTGTTACAGGAGTGACTTAAGCAAAAAAAAAAAAGGCAGCCAGTAAGTTTCAGCAGGGGTAGCTGACAGTGGACCTGTCAACATATTTGTAAGGCAGAAACACAGAAAGGGACATGGAAGAATCTTAGTTTCAACTCCAATCTACCATCCATGTGCTAGTGAAGAGAGTATTAAGATATGATTGCCACCAGCATTTTGCCAAAACTGTATTAGGATTTCTGTATTTCTGAAATGGCTGGTCTAAACAAAAAGTGCTATTTGGGTTTGAAAGGGTTGCCTTAAGTCCTCCTTTAAAATGTTTTAAATAGACTTTCTATTTGAGTAACATGCACCCCATTCTGTACCCCAACACAACTACTTTAAAAATGTCTGCGTTTAAGAATGTGCATGCTAGAAAGGAGTTTCAAGCCCACAAACACAAACTGAATCCTAGTAATTATCTCTCAGCTACGGTCTACTAAACAGGGAAGGGGTGTGTGTACGTTTGTTTATGTGTGATTTTAAAGCATAGATTCTATCTATTGTATGCCTTACAATAGGACAACTATTACAATGAGAGTTTTTGGCCAGAGGACAATACCGCACCTCTCACAGCAACCTTTTCTACGTCATTTATACTGTGGAATGGAAACATGAATTTAGTTTAGACAAAATGTGTCCTTGTGTGCTACCTGCTAAAGTGGCAGAAGGATGGATAGTGGTATGAGTAAACCCACTGCTTGTATGGCACTGTTTAGATATTTGCAATGTGATGACAGAGCAAAGGACACAACTGCCTCAAAAGTGTTCTGTGGTGTGCCTGTGTGTATGTAACATGGTTTTGGTTGTTAAACTGTAATGCTGTCCTTTGGGGAGGGGGAGGGGGGAAGAGAACCTAATATAATGGGCAAAAAACCCCAAGAAATAAAAAAATATATTTAAACCATAATTGTGGAATTTAATTTTGTGTGTTATGCATCGTCAAGTTGCTTTCAACTTATGGCAACCCTATGAATGAAAGACCTCCAAAACATCCTATTATTAACAGCCCTGCTCAGATATTGCAAAATGGAAAATGTGGCCTCCTTTATTGAGTCAAGCCATCTCAATTTGGGTCTTCCTCTTTTTCTACTGCCTTCCACTTTTCCAGTGAGTCTTATCTTCTCAACATTAATGGAGTTCTTTAAACACATGACACTTAACATGCTGCAATCTTGTACTGAATCAAACCCATTTTCTATCTAACCAGAGTTGCTCCTTAAGGGGATTTCATATATACAGCTTTCTCAATGTATCAGTGCATGCAGCTAGATTATCAGGACACCCAAACCTTGCACAGAAGAGACATCATGTGGCTTTACACACAAGTTAAAGTTGCAGTTCTTAAGGAAATTAGCCATTTAATCATGTTGGCTTGGATCCTATGATGAACAAGAATGCTCACAAGATGTCCCCCCCACCTCCTCTTAGTAGCCCCCTAAGATCTCCTATATGCTGATGCTGGAGAATGCAGGACCTGCCCAGAAAAAAAGCCATACCACTTGAAGGGATTTGCTGAACAAAGGGAGAGCCAGATGAAATTGCCCTCCCCTTCCTTCCTCTTCTGTCAGCCGTGACTGATTCTTCCTCCTCACTGCATCCTCCCAGGATGTGGCTTTTTTGTCTGCATAGATCCTATAACTTCCAGCATCAGCTTTTCAGAGGTCTTGGGATTACTAGGAGAAAGAGCTGGCTGGGAAAGAACTGCATCTGTGCACTTCAATAAGGTCCAATCCTCAGCAATAATGGCAGTTGATGGGTTTTGGCAACAGGGCTGCTCAGGAGCTTCTGAAACCCAGGAAGTGGAGAAGTCAACTTCTTCATGAGAATTATGCATTAGTAGGGCTTCCCACATGGACCAACAGCATTAAAATAGCCTTTGTAAAGAGTGGGCTATGAGGTAAGGAAAGATGAAATTAAAATAGCAAGCAACTGAGCTTAAACCCTTGCCTGCACGTTTACATGGTCATTTCCTCATATACCATCCTGTGTTCCCACTGTTTCCTTGTTTTTCCACTTACTTATAAGCCTCCACATTTCTTTGCTCTCTCATCTTAACAGAAAAGTAAGCTGTATGCTATTGTGAATGCTTCATCATGTGCCAAACCCACAACAAATCTTGGAATGATTCTTGAGTGTATACGGGAACATATACCCACACAGAATATCCAACTGTTTATATTCTAAATTTTAAAAAATTATAACACACTTCCAAGAATGTAATGGTTATGGGAGGGGTAGCATGTAGCTTTTGGGGAACAATACCTAATAGGTGCCCTTGACAATCACAGCAAACTGTATACATATGTATCATATCAGGGCTAGTCACACTTTTAGTTGCTTGTTCTAGGTTTCCCAAGAACTTCTTGAAGACCTATAAAATCCATCAAAGCAAACAAAACAAATATGTACTCTGTGGACAATGACAGCACTACAATACCGCCTCCAGCTCTTAGAAAAGAGAGCCTACATCCTTTGCCTACAGCCAGAAAGCATACAGAATTAATAAAATGAGATTATTCTTGTTTTTGGCATGAGGCTGGAAGGATCAATGGATTCTAGGTTTGTTAAAAAGTTGCAGTTCCTGAGAAGGTACACAAAACCAACAGAAAATGTTCAGGTGCACTCAGATTAGGATAAAGTTTCAAGGTTATACCCTGGTTCCATATAAGTCTGTTCAATGGGAACAGATGGAAAACACAGTACACACTGAAAACCTGGAGCTGGGGTAGCAAAAAGTTCTGTCTCTTATGTATCACAGCTTAGAAAGTCCCCGTCTCTCCTGAGTTTATCTTCTCAGCAACACTATAAGGTAGGATCTATGATTGGCCCAAGGTCACACCCTTTGAACTTCATAGTTAAATGGGAATTTGAACCTGGGTTCCCCAGATCTTAGTTTGAAAGTCTATGCCACATCTTTTTAGTGGACTGTGGTGGTAGCAATGGCTGCTAAACGAGAACACAAGAAAAAAAACCTTTCTTCTATATAGAGCCAACACACAACTCTCAATGATTTCCTTCCCACTTAGTATAATCCTGATGTTAAATGATGCACAATGCAAATTATAGGTCAATAACATTTATTTAGAGCATTAAGTAATCCACATTTCACAAACCTTTTCATTTCATTTTGTTTTACTGGTCCTTTTCTACAACAAATACATCAAGCCTACTAAATAAAACTATTTACATTTCCAAAATCGGGCCATATATAACCCTTTTACTGCTATTCACATACAGTATTTGACCAACAGCACAGTACATTAATATCTAAAAAAGACAACCCTGTACTCTATTTTGTCCTATGAAAAGTGAAAACGTACAAATAAATTTACAATTATCTTCTCATTTTTTTACAACACGCTAAATCTAGTGTGCTAAGTGTAGATTTTACAAAATCAGAGAATTTAACAAGTAACCTGATTTTCTTTTTTAAAAAATCATTTCCTTTTTAGAAAAAAAAGAATTTTTATCTACCTGGAACAGTGTAATATTAAAATGAATTACTGTACAGAATATTAGGGTTTTACTACAGTGAGAAATCACAACTCAGAACTACTACCAATAAAATTCACACATTTACAACTTACAAGCCTTGCATATCCACTCAGTAATTCACTTGGACTTTCTTCTTTTTGACTGCATAGCACTGGCATTTGTTTCTAAGGAAGAGAAAAGCAATTCCAAAAGAAAATTTGTCCAGCCATTCACATTTAAACACAACAATTTTTCAGAGGAAAATCACATGGAAGCCAGAACAAAATTCATATATCTAAAACTAATCTCTGATTTTGGCTTGGCCTACTATTAATCATCGTAATATTTACCATTCCAAAATTTATGCCCAAAGTCACTGCTTCTCTACAACTCTACGATAACTATGTGGGGCTACACTGCAGCTTTATGAGTAAATACAATAAATTTGCAACCAACTGTGCCATGGGTGAATCACAAATGAATCCTAAAGCTGAAGTATTTTAAAGGATTCTCTGTTTTCTTGGGTGTCATAAGTGTGGATCTAAATGGCAGCACCTTGCTGCTCATATCACCTATTTTATCTTATTTATTAAGGAACATTTCTTCTTATAGCAAGATGCCCATCAACTTGAAAGACAGTGTCTGAATGGGGAGCCTCTATGTTGCCCAGATCCTAGGAGACCACTCTCTTGTTCCTAGGAGACCACTCTCTTTTGTTAGAGGTACAGACATTTCATAGCAAGGGTGCTGGAACTGGATTGGCCTTTGCTGCAATGCTGCCCACAAGTGCTGCGCTTTTTGTGTGTGTGTGTGTGTGGGGGGGGGGGGACACCACTGGGTGGGGCTACATCTGGATGACAGCAATGTCTGCAGAGGGTAGACTGACATTTGTTCACTCTGTCCCCTAGAACTAGATGAGAGCTGCTGAGAACTGAGCTGGTTTTAACCTGCACAGCCAACCTTGATTCTGTTTTTTGCAGTGCAATCCGAAGCAGATGATTCTATGAAACTTCATAAATAAAACTAAATCATCTGCAAAGCCAGTTCTGTGGTGGCAGAGATAAACATGTCTTTTATTTCATTCTTAACTGTTCTGTTAAACTCTGTTTTCCATTAAAGATATTTAAGTGACTTATTTGCTTCATGAATAAATTTGGAACACATTTTAGAGGAGCTAAAGATGCAGAACAGAAAAGTAAAAACAAACTCATCAAATTATATGCAATGCCTTGACACCAGTTTGTGGCTAACTCAAAGGTTTCACACCACACTAAATCTGAGCAACGGCAAACGTGGTGAGTGTAATCCTCACTTGAAAACTACTTTTTGCTGTCAAGTTTCATTTAATTGGGTAGCTTACCTTTTGCAGAGCTAGATGCCGATGCTGGTCTGGAGGATCTCTTGCGTTGACCATTCTCTACAGCTTCCTGCACTGCAGTAGAATCTTCTGTTCTTGAATTTCTTCTACTTGGAGTTTTAGCCTTTTCACAAGTCTCCTTTGGCTCATTTCTGCCAAAAGCAGGACAACAGCGATGCATTTACAGAAACAACATATACCGCAAGAAAACAGGATGAGATCCACAGCCATGAAACGTTATATAAACACAAAGCTGCCTTATACTGAGACAGACCATTGGTCTATCATGGTCAGTTTTTTCTATTCCAACTGGCAGCGGATCTCCGGGGTTTCAGGCAGACTTCCTTTCCCATCACCTCCCCCACCTGACCGTTCTAACTGGTAATACTAGTGATTAAAGTAGGAAACCCTTTGCATGAAAAGCAGATGCCCTGCTGCCGGGCCATGGCCCCACCTCTTAGTTTCCAACACAGCACAAAGTTTTTTACTCTTACACTTCTGGAAACTTTCACATGTGATAGTTCAGGTAACCATGGAAAGAAATATTTTATTAATAAAAAGATGGGACCAGTCAAAGATCATAGATTTATTGTTACAGTCCAAGACCAGCAAACAGTACAATAAAAGTACTGAATAATGAGTAAAAACAGTACAATTATAAAATAGAGTACCATCTAAAATTGTACATGAGTTTAAAATTCTAAGATCTAAAAGTTAATATTAAGATCAAATGTCAAATGACCCTATCTGTGCTTCTTTGTCTCTTCCCTACTTTGGTAAGCCAACCAACCAAATCTGGCGCCCATCCTAGTCAGCTTTAGATTATCACCTGCAAGCATAATTGACAGAAGTATCGTTCTGCTGCAACCAGGATAGGAATTGACAATAGGCATAACTAGAGTTTCCCTAATATTTTGGTATAGGCTGCATTCAAAAATAACATGTCCTAACATTTCATCAGCACATGCAGCCTTTCTTCAAAGATCTAGTAAAGCTGGCCTCCAATATAGCTGAAGGTAGGGCATTATTACTTAAAGGAGTAAAAATTCTCCTATGGATACTGTTATCTAAAAAATTAATATAAGGTTTCAAAGTTATCTTATTAAGTATAGTTACATCAAATACAGGGTTCCTAATCCTACTCACATCCATCTGCCATTCGACATCCAATATTCTTTGTTTTAAAATAGTTCTAGCCTGAGCATAACCCAAAGCCTGCATATACTGCTTAGACAGACTGTAATAGTTCAATTTGACCTCTGTCTTTTTCTGCCATGGGGAAACAAAATTATCTTGCATCATAGTATAAGACAGACCAATAGGTGAGAAAATCAGTTTTAACCAATAATTAAAGGCAATAATCCACAGTTTTGCCTGTACTGAGAGCAGGCGTGCTTCTAAATGAATTGCAGCATTTGAAACACTTGTTGAAACTTGGAAAATAGCTCCCAGTCTTTGTGGGAGGTAAGGCAGATTATTGCAACTAGGACACAGGATAGGTGTCCAAAACATTTTTTTTCTCTTTGTCACTTGTGTTCCATTGAGAAGGATGAACAATCAACATCAGTGGAATAATTACAGAGTATAAACTTAAATACTCATGTAAGTATTTGTAGGAACAAGCCCTCATCTAGAATTTCCTTATAGGCAAACATGGCCAAGGAAAGAGAAATTCCGTAAGTTATGCAACCTAAAAACCAAAACCAGAATTAATCTGTACTAAAAATTCATATTCTCCATTCTAAAATTACTTACATAACGCAAGTGATAACTGCAGAATTTACTTCCAAATCTGAAAGAGACAGACAGAAAAATATCAAGATGTTGATATCGCAACCCATGCTGGAAAGTCTTAAAGTACAGAAGCAGTTGAGTCAGGTGTCTTTTGATCTAAGAATGAAGGCATTAATGAGCCCAAGGCATACAAATTCACCAGATCTCTGTGACCCTTCCCCCTTTCCTGATCAGAAAATAAGGGCTGGAATCTAAGATGATATAGGACAAAATGCAGCTCTACGAAGAGCTCTCCACTTGTCAGTAAGATTTTTTTTTCAACTTATAGGAAATTGGAATGTCCCATAATTTAAAGCATATGGGCCCCACAGCAGCAAAATATGTACCGCTAGATTGTGCCAAATTTATTATGAAGCCTAACCACTTTCAGGAGAGGTCAATTTGTGAAGACAAAATCATTGGCTGTCGGCTGACCATACACAAGTATTATTCTGCAAATTGCGTAGAACAGAACTGATCAGGAAAGCATTTTATTAAAATGTACAGTAGTTTTAATGTCTATGAAGAAGCAGTTTTATTACATTATTTATTGTATTAGACTGTTTATTGAATTTTTAAAAATGTAATCCACCTTGCACCTCCATGGAGATAGGCAGATTGTAAATGAAGAGAATAAACAAACTTCTGTCCTCCAGATCTCTGTCTGGTAACACATACATACAAAGAGTGAGACCCAACACTGACAAAGTGCATTTTATTTTCCAATAAAACCTCTGACCACAGCCAATATCCACTAACCCCTCACCCTTATTTTAAAATAATTTGTACCACCAAATTCCAAACTTAGCTACGATTATCACAATATTATCCCTTTCCTTACTCTGGGCAAGGTTAAGCAGTTATCATGGTCCTGAGAAAATAATTTTTCATCTTCTCAGTATTGTACTGGTAGAACTAAGAACAGTCATCTGTTCTAATGCAGAAGCCAAAAGTAATTGTGTAAATGTAAAAAACACAACCGGGTTTTATGTGCATATCCATCCCCCTCTGAACTTTTCTGACATTTGTTCAAGTATAGTTTACCTGTTCTTTGAGCAGCGCTCTCTGGTGTTGGAACTGAAGTCTGGGTTGATGATGCTAAAAAAGAGAGATGAGGCAGCAGTGTGCTTAGCTTTTCTGTCAAAGGGATCTACCTATAAAAATCTGTTGACCTAAGCAGTAATAAGGAATTTTCGTATAGAAGTCAAGAAAAACAGGCTGCCTTGTTTTACACTGTAAATGATAAACATTCATCTGGCTTGTCCTTTTCATTCTGGCTTCAGGCCTGGCTATGGGACAGAGCCTGCTCTGGCAGCCTTATCTGATGATCTCCATCTGAATGTAGACAAAGACATGCCTCTTTTTTGCTCCTACTGGATTTATCTGAAGCCTCTTGATACAGTGGACCATGCTATTTTACTAGACACTTGGAGGCAGACATATTAGTGGATGTGCTTTGGACTACTTCAAATAATTTCTCATAGACTGCACACAAATGGTTGCCATTGGATACCAGTTGTAATCAGTGTGGGACTTATCCTCTGTGTTTCCACAGGGTGCAAATCTATCCCCACCCCACCATGCTACTGAACCTTTATGCAAAGCTCTTAGGACAAATCATTCATAGTTTGGGGTTGGCTATCACCAACATGCTGATGACACCAAGTTGT
Source organism: Eublepharis macularius (assembly GCF_028583425.1). Classification (NCBI taxonomy): domain Eukaryota; kingdom Metazoa; phylum Chordata; class Lepidosauria; order Squamata; family Eublepharidae; genus Eublepharis; species Eublepharis macularius. The sequence continues at coordinate 135,804,990 of NC_072794.1, forward strand.
GTCTCCTTATTAAAATATCCTGGTGACATAGTACAAGTCCTGAGTTGTTGCCTAGCTGCTGAGGTTAAGTGGCTAAGAGTGAAACTAAATTACTGCTGGAGAACCATATGAATGTAGTTGCAAAATCCTTTCTTGCAACTCAGTTTTATCTGGAAGATGGCTCTCTCTAACTTGACTCAGCCACTCTGGCTACCAGGATCCATGCCATGGTAACATCAGGTCTAGGCCATTGTCATGCACTCTTCACAGGCCTCCTTTCAAAGTTAACTCAGAGATTCCAATCAGTACAGAATGCCCCAGTTAGCTATTAGCAGGAACTAGGGGACGCATGCACGTCACTCATTCTTCAGTCATTCCAGTGAACGCCCATCATTTACTGGGTTCAATTTAAAGTACTGGCTATCACATACACAGCCTTTCATGGTTCTAGACCAGCATATCTCCCCCTATGCTCCACCAGAACAGCTTCGCTCATCTGAACAAGGCCTTCAGCAGGTGCCAGCCTGTAAATGAGCAAAATCAACCACTGTCTGTACATGTGTGTTCTTTTCTGTGGCCCCCACCTTATGGAATGACCTGCCTGATGAGGTCAGGAAGGCCCCCAGTCTCCTGGCATTCCACAAACTATACAAAATTTGAATTATTCAGGAGGGCTTTTTACACGGGCAATATTAGTATACTATAATTGAACATTTCAGAAAGATGTTTTGGTAAAGGGATAGGGACTGTGCTGTGTATAATACTTACCGTCTGTTGCTGTGAGTATGATCCTGCTATGTAATTTCTGGATTATTTAACACGTCATGAAAAACTTATGCTTTGTTTCAGACTTCTGTAATCCTAATGCTATTACATTGGTTACTGCATGTGCCATCTGTTGACTGTATTGACTTATACTGTGTAATACACCTTGAATCTCAGTAAGAAAAGCTGACTATATATAACATAAATAAATCAAGTTCTTATTCTGAACAGAATGCTTGTAAAATGGGTCTTATTGACAGCCCTTAAAAAGGCAATGAACATCAAAGGTAAGATTCACACACAATACTGATTAAAGAAAACATGCAGGGCTATTGAATAAAAGAAAACATGTAAGGCTCAATCATTACCTAGCTGTTTTCTTTTTCAGGTGAGAGGGTCAGTTCATTGGCCTATTTCCTAAAAATGCCATTTTCTGAAGGCTAAACTAACATCATCAACTATTTTTTGGACTTCCATGTAAAACACATAAGCTAAATAAAAATACGGTGGACCCTTGCTATTAACAGATTTGTGATTTCACTTGCAATTTAAATTATTCATGGTCTGTGTGATATGGTCTCCTTACTCCTTCCATGCTATCATCATAATTATTACAGCATTAAGTTTTGTGAGAGTATTCCTGAATTTCACCATTCATGATAATTCCAGGAACAGATCTTCCACAAATGACACAGGTCTACCAGCAAAGTACAGGCACAAATCAACATTTTTAAGTTTCAAGTGCCAACTTATTATTAGCAGCATTTTTAAAACACAGTAACTCCCACATCTTTTCCCCATATTCATTTCTTCCAAATCTACTGTTAAACCAGAGATCCAGAATAAAATCATTTTGTCTCTTATACAGAGTATAGCGTCTGTCCATTCATCACTTTGAGCTTGCTTATTATCAGAAGTTTATACTGGAAGCCTTGGGAAAACATAGTCCCTCCCTTCCCCCCCCCCTTTTTTCCAGAAAAGAAAAACATTGAAATGTTAGGGGAAATTGTAATATATGAAACACTTGTTTGCTGAACCTCAACTTGCTCTATTACTTTATTACCATAAAATGTATCGTGCATGGTTTAGTTGGTGGTGGAGAGTGCTCTCAAGTCATAGCTGACTTATGGTGACCCCTGCTAGAGTTTTCAAGGCAAGAGACTAACAGAAGTGATTTGCCATTGCTTGCCTCTGCATAGTGAACCTGGGCTTCCTTGGAGGTCTCCCATCTAATTCCTAACCAAGGCTGACCCTGCTTAGCTTCCAAGATCTGGACTGCCTGGCCTATAATAACTGGGATTTTTAGGTCAAGATGGGTAGCCATGTTTGTCTGCCTGTAGCAGTAGGAAAGAGCAAGAGTCCATAGCACCTATAAGACTAACAAAATTTGTGGTGGGGTATGAGCTTTCATGAATAACGACTCACTTCTTCAGATTTTTAGGGAATTTAAAAATGCGTGCCCTAATTTTATTCAAACAATTTTAAATATATCTGGAGGGGCAAGCTGTTGCACCTTAAATATCTCTTTAATTTTTGGTACTTGAGAAAATAGGAATAAAATTAAAGAACTGAAACAGGAAGCATCGATACTGTAATGTCCATTGAACAAGGCCTTCCTATGGGGCCCTGCTTGTCTGGGGAAACCTGCTTGTTTTAAAAAAGATAGAGACTTATGGAAGGGCCTTTTCAGCAGCTGCTCCAGATTACAGTATTCCCACTGATCAGGAGAAGCTGGTGCCATTTCAACAGGTATTTCAGAAAAACTGAACATATTTTTGCACTGCAAGACCTCTAATGTAGTTTACAATGATGCAGCAGTTTCAAAATTATTTTTAAGCTACTGTTTTATATATGTTGCGAGCCACCTAGGGCCCAAAAGAAACAAGGAAACAAATTAAACTGGCTAAACTGAACAAAAGGAGGTTCATTATCTAAGATTAGAGTGACCTAGATTCAGCTTTAGATTGGTGGGAAGACCACATTCAATCAAGCTTTGGACTTCTGTTTCTCTAAACAGCAGTCTTTCAACTCATAGAAAACACTTCTGAAATGGAGAACTCTAAAAGCAGCCTGCCATGTTCCATTAGTATTTACTGTTCAAAGAACACTAGAATGCCCATCCTCAAGCGTTCCATCACACAGAAATTAAACATCCCCACAAAATAACTGAGTGGCAACACACAGTAACTGCATAGCAACACTGAACTCTTCAATTAGTATGTCTTTATATACAGTAAAGTGTAATTCTTTATACATTTACTTGGGAGTAGGCTCCAGTGGACTGAATGACACCTGATTCTACATAAACATGTGTCGGATCGGGATGCATCGGGGTGGGTGGGTGGGAATGTTTAACCTTTTCTTCCCCTGCTGCGGGATTCATAGCCTTCATTGACTTCCATCTTATGCAAAACAAGCTGATTCAACTACACTGTCTTTTCCAGCACCTCATCAGAAACCTTCTTTACAGATAATGCGTCTGTTAGACTTTCTATGTCTAACAATCTGAGCTGCAAACTTACAAGATCTTCCTTCAAGTGTAGAAGCTGTAGAATTGTTGAAATGTCTCTTTTCCATATTTGAGGGGCTGAGATGATGGGCCATTCATCAATAAGATGATTCAGACATTCACTGGGGATTGGTTTAGAATTACCCTCACCTGGGCCATTACCATCCACAGTGAATAACTGTTTCAAATATCTTTTACTCACTGGCTAAAAAAGAAAGACATGCTTATCAGCCAAGCCATAAACACCAGAGGTCAATCAACCTGAAATGCTGGTGTTCAGGCAATCCTTGAGGCCATTATGCCACACAAGGAAGCTGCAGCAAGAAGAGGAACTCAACAAGAATCCCCTCCTCTCTTCCATGAGCCGAGCAAACTCTGTGAACTGAAGCTCTTCTTACACAAGACTGAGGGAGGGCAATTCCTGCGGATTCCCCTCCATTTCCACAATCCCATGTCACATAGCATGCAGCACTGTTCTGTAGAATTACCCCCATCCCTCAGCAGTAGCTTTACGAAGGGAGAGATGCAGGAGACTGTCAGAGAAAGAAGGCGGAAAAGACCTGTATCACGAAACTCCTCTGTTTACCAGAGCATGGATTTAACTGTGCATGTGGGGGAGGGGGGGTCTTCAAATTTCCTCAGGCCTTCACACCTCTAATTCATCTTTCCACACACATTTCTGTTTTCAGTTAACAGGGGTGGGGTAGGGGGGGAGAATGGCTCTAGATAATTAGAGTACATACCTATATTCTGTGATAATTCGTGATGTGTTTCTGAGCTCTCATCATCCAGTCCAATTCCAACCTGCTCTCCAGGTAAAGTACCAGGGTTACCATTAGTGCTTGGAATAGTGGGTATGACGTCAGAAATCACTGGAGGGGTTACTACTGAGAGCACATTTGTGGAAGAAGTGCTGCCCGGTAAACTAAGAGATACAGAGGCAGAAACAGTAGCAGCAGTGCCGACATTCAAATGGCCAATCCCAGAAGTGCTTTGTTTCAAAAGAACAGGTGCCAGAGGTGCCACAGTGTTACTTTCCAGTTCTACAGGCAACTGCTCCACTTCCAGACTGTTAGGGATTGGGACATCTAGCCCCTGGCCTTCCACCTCTCCCTCCGCACCGTATTGCTCTTCCCCCTTCTCAAAGCAGTCCGTGACTTTCTTACATGCTTTCGTCAGCAAAAACTGACCAATCCTGTCCACCTTCCCCTTCCCCTTTGCAGATGAAACTGGACTTCGTCTATTGATAGAAGATCCAGGGCTATGCGCACGGGGAGGGGAAACCATACCTCCAGACTGTGTGGCTGCAACAGAGCATGGATCAACAGAGGCAGAAGCCTGAGAATTCATCTCCTCTGGGTTGAAGTCTTTAACTTGTTGAATAGGAGGATGCGAAGAAGTGTTTGAAAGAGCTGTTGATGGGGAAGAGGGAAGCTGAATAGGCGTTGCTAGTGAATTAATAACCAACGACCGGCTTGTTGGCATACTTGAGATAGGGGTATTAGATGATGCACTAGGAGGTGCAGGCCCAGATGAGAACTTTATATTTTGGGGTAAATGCAAAGGACCAACAACTGCAACAGACTGTGGCATTAAATTAGAATTAGAAGTCATTGGGGTTGTGGGAATTGTACTTGGCTGAGAACCTTTCATGACCTGGATTATTGAAGATGAATTTATAAAAACTGGAGTAATGAACTGAGGTCGAGCATTAGACTGAACAGTCGTCTGTCCTTCAGAAGCCATTACTTTATTACCCACATTAGGCATGGTGACAACAGTAGACATTAACGTAGGCTGCAAATGAGAAGGCAACGGCGCTGACGAGTTAGACGATGATGTAATAGGGTTGGAAGTTACAAATACTGTTATCTGATTGGGTGGGAGTGATGTGGAAATAGAAGCTGAGCTAACAGGCCTCTGAAGTACTGGGGGAATATTCTGAGAAACATTTGAGTTTATGTCTCCCAGGTCTTGTTGCATTTGAGTTGAACAGGTTTCAGTGCTTGGAGGTAAGCTTAGGGAACAAGCAGGATCTTTGCTAGAAGAAGGATCCTGTGGAGGAGGAGGAGGAGGAATGGCAGTCATCTTTTTAAATTCCTCTGCACAAGTCACTGTTGGAGGCACTTCAAGGCCAGGGAGACCTAGAGGTTTAATCGTTACATTAGGAGCTCCAGAATGGTCAAGAAGCTGACTTAAGGATGTTGGTGCCTCACGCATAGCTGGAGAGAGCATGGTTTTGTTTTCTTCCAGGGTGGGAAGCTTGTTGGTTTCTACAGAAGAAGTCTCTCTTTTTTGTTGCTCTTCATGGACTAGGATTTTGATTTCTTGGCTTGGAACACCTTTCAGCTCAATGTTGCGCTGATCTTTGTTCATTGGGGCAGCCGGTGTACTTGGACATGCACTGTCTTGAGGGCCACTGAAGCTCTCTTTGTTGTTATCCTCCGGAATACCAGTCGTAACAGATACAGGTATTACAGGGTTCTGAACAGTCAACATTCCATTATTCTGAAAACTTCCAGGCATGGGCATTTGCATAGGAGAAGGGCCAACCATCATACTTCTCTGTAAATCCATGTTCTGCATGAGTGCTGAATTCTGCTGTGGTGTCAAAGCTAATTTGGCTGCTTTTGAATTTTGCCTTCCAGGGCTTGGTGTGGTTTTCCTACTGGATCCAGGACTGGACCTTCTGCTGTTACTTGGACTGGCACGCTTTGCTCCTCCAGTACCGGTTTGCTTCCCTGAATTAATAGCCAGTGTGTCCAACTTGTGTGTTTGTGGGGAGATAAAACTTGACTGAGTGTTCATTGTTAGATTTGAGGGTGCTTGCCCAATGGCCTTCAAAGTGGTTGGATTAAGACCCTGCTGATCAAATCCTCTATTAAGGTTAGGCCTAGGAGGCAAAGGAATATTAATTTGAGGCGGGAAAAGACCTGCAATAGAAGCATTGAGCCTCTCTGGAGATAAACTGATCTCTGATGGCTCTGTGCTTGGGGGACGATTATTGGGAGTCTGAGGATAGTACGGTCTTGGACTTGCCCTGTTTGGTGTTTTGGGTCTCGATGTCTGTGATGTAGTAGCAACATTTTGAAAATGGTGTGGGTGAGGACCAGGAAGAGAATTAGGTTGCTGTTGAGGACTTGCACCTTGGGAAGCTGACAATGGAGCAGATCCAGGTTTTGGCCCTGCCATCATTAACTGGTTTTGTGAAACCACTAAATGGGATGCAATATTATTTTGAGTCCCTGATGCTGGAGGTGCTTCAGACCCATTTCCGTCTGCAATTGAGGGTACTGATGGAACTTCTCCGAGTGGAGAACTAGTAGGGTTCTGTACATTATCTTGGTAAACTATCTTTCGTGCAGTATTCACTAGAGGAAGATTATTTGGCATAGGAATTCTTTGCTTGTCAGGAGATGGAGGCACTGAACTAGGACCTTGCAGACTAACCATAACTGACATGTTGCCTCCTGGCTGCATTGACATTCTTTGAGCCTCTATGTTCAGCGGGCCTCTCGGTTGAGGGACACCTTGAGGAACAGGAAGTCTGGCAGACTTAGGATCCTGTTGCATCATAAGCATCATCATCATCTGTTGCTGCTGCTGCTGCTGCTGGGATTGCGTCTGTTGAGGTGTTGGTGTAGGCTGCTGCTGCTGCTGCTGTCCATGTTGCAAAAGCTGAGGTGGTATTTGCTGAAGGGATCTTTGTTCCATTGGCTGTGACGGGTAGCCTGCAGAGAGATATAAGATGAATATTCATGTATTGGAAACATGCAACTTACATTTCAATCAAATGCCTTAGCAGAAGACTGGCAGATAACCAACTTAATACCTAGGTTTTTAAAAAAAAAAAAAAACTGTCCGAGGCAAATAAACGGGAAGCATTAATAAAACTAAAATTACTGAACATATAAAATATCAACTATTGCTAAGAATCATCATGGATTTCTACAAGGAGTTATTCCATGACATCACCCTTTGGCATTCTTTTCAAGCGTCAACAAACATGTAGATATTATACATTAGGATTTCCAAAAAGTATTCACAAAGTTACTGATTAACAGAGCCATCCTAAGCAGTTACACTTCTCTAAGTGCATTAACTTCAATTAACTTCAAAAGGCATAACTCTACTTAGGATGGTACTGTAAAGATTTGTAAGTAAATTTAGCAGTCGTTAGAAGAGGATGGGGAATGGACTGGCAATAGGAAAAAAAGGATGGGAGGACATGGGCAGTTTTTATGATAGAAAGAATAAAGCGTGAAGTCTCCTGAAATACTTTATTGGGACCAAAGATGTATAGATTGAGGTCAGCCCAAGTTTGCACACAATACCACATTATTCAAGAATGTATTAACTCAGGCAATGAGAAGAGTTCCAAAGGAACTCTTCATATTGTTTGAATAGTCAAATGAATGGCAAATAAAGTTCAAAATAAATGAAATGTAAGGCACATTTTAGGATTTTGGCACTTCACCAAATAGATGCAACTGACTATATCATATATAAAATCATCAGGTATGCTGCAGATCATTATGGAATAGTCTATAACCTGCAAGACATGTACACAATTTTTTAAACTCTGTATACATGCGCTAAGAAACTGGGACCAACTGCAGCTCCTTGCAGCTTATATACATGACAGTAAAAGATGTTATTGGGCACACATGCAGGAATCCTGGATTCACATTACTTATGAAAAAGCTTCTATGTGGCTTGCTGGAGATGGCAAGTGAAATCCCATTTAGAATTAGTGATAAGACCTATGTCAGTATCTCAAAGACACCATAATATTGTATTTACTGAGTATATTAAAACCATAAAGAAAATATGCTCATCACCTGGTGGTCTGTTTGCGAAGTCTGCAAGTTTATGTCCAGTGTTATCCAAATTTATACCTTGCTCTCCAGGCAATGATGGCTGATCTGCCTCTTCCAGACCAGCTGGGCGTGATTCTGAGGCACTAAAGACAGAAATATGTACGACTAATGCAAATGTAGTTCTTCAGGTGAAAAAATGACAAATTGATTTGACTTCTTAAATGGAAAACAAGTTTATGACATGCAGTGCATTTCCCTATGTGCCATGCTATAGTCAGACGTATACACAAAATGTTTATCTACCCCTCGGCCAGAAATGGCGATCACATTGTTTATTGACAGATTATGTAACCCATGGAGCAAGATCGCCTACTAAAATGTAGTAAGCAGATCTCAACTAATTAATGAGAGCACTCTCTCATGTGGTGAATGAGCAGTAAATGGTTGCCAAAAAACAACTAAAGGAGATTTCATGCAGGATTGCAATGCAGGACTCACAAAGGGGGGTCTGAAAAAATGACCCATCTAGTTCAGTTGTTTCAGAAGGATGGGCAGTTTTCCACTGCTTCAAACACCAAGAACCCTTTAAGAGGTGATGCTAAATACTGAACCTGGCATCTTATACATGCTGAATACATACTCCGATCATTCCCTCTGGAGGTTATACAGCACTTCTTCCAAGAGACCGCAAAGTATGGCTGGAACGTACATATCACAGCAACCTTGCTCAAGCTAAACAGGTATAGGTCTGGTTAGTACCCCAAAGGAAACCTGCTAGGAATCCTCTGCACACCGCCTTGAGTACCATGATGCAATGTAGGATATAAATTAAATGATCAAATGATTTTCCAGGTTATTATTTTTTTTAATTAAGGAAAACTACTTTATCAAGGAAGAAGTTTGGGGGCTCTAAGCTAATACAGAAAGCAAAAATTGGCACATTCTGTACTGCTTTCTATACTCATGCACCCCTGGCAAGCCATGGAAGGTAGACGCATTGCTGTCCCTGCTTATGATTGATGGTTTCTGGCCTGCCTCTAGAACTTAACACAAGCAAATAGTTCAACACATGGGATGGTACTGTAAAGTATTTCAAATGGAGAATTTGCTTTATATCAAAATGCCATGAACATAATTGTTCAAATACACATCTGTTAATGCCTTATTCAATATATAAAGAGGGACCTTAACTACAGTTAAGCCATATTTCAAATGTTCCAAAGGGAGGGTAGCTATTACGTTCAATGTAAGATCAAAAGATTTCCCTGTTTAAAAACAATCCAGTTCTTTCCTGTTGAATGTTTTGATTTACACTGCATAAGCCACCTTGAGTGAGAAAGGCATACTATACATAGACTGCTTCCACACACGTTGGATAATGCACTTTCAATGCTCTTTAGTGATCATTTGGAACTGGGTTTTCGTGTCTGGAACACAAAATCCACTTCTAAAGGATAACTAAAGTGCATTGAAAGTGCATTATTCAACATGTGTGGAAACAGCCACCATGTAAATAAACATAAATAAATAAATAAATGGGCAGCACAACAACCTTAATAATATGCTGTATCTTGGGATTATGAATGCAATAAATGTCTACAGCCTGGTTCTGTAAAACATAAACTTACTGGAAATCACCCCAATCTTTGGACTCAAATAAAATTATGGTTTAAAGGTTAAGAGTCTAAATTAACTTTGTTGGTCTGCTTCAACTAAGATGACAAAGTACCTCATGGCACATTAAAAACAGAGGAATGACAAAAAGACATTTATTGCCACATACTCTTTTATTAGCTACTGTGACCAAGAATTTCTTCATCCTGCCTTGGATGAAAATTAGCTCTTGCTTGCAAAAACTGCTGCAAATTAGAAAACTTTAAGGTGCTAGATGATTCACTGTTTAATTTCAGGTTTCCTGCCCCAAACAAACCATCTCAGAGATCTCACTTCAATTCTATCTACTTTAACCCTAATCTTTCCATGTTTCACATGGTTATTAGGTAAGTGGCAGCTCTAAAGCAAGTGAAGGTTCAGATTAGATTTCATGTCACTTCACAAAATTAAACCTATGGTGCTGGAGATTGAAGGGTTGAATTCCTGAACTTGAATTTCTTTGCTCTTTCCATTTAAATTGCCCTAAACTTTATGCCTTACCTGAATGGAGGTTCTCTCATTGAATTTGTAGTGTCTGATAATAATGAGTTGCAAACTATAAAGGCTCTCAAACTAATTCACAGCTCAAAGCACTGTGCTCTGTAACTTTTTTTCTGTTGACTACTATCCCCATTCATGGCTTTCCATAGCTATACACGACTCCTGCTCACCTGATTAATAGCATGTACTTTGACAGTTTTTGGGGCAAACACAGGAGCATTAGTATTTTAAAAGAAATGATTAATGTCTCTACACATTTAACTTTGTTGAGTAATATGATTTTTTTAAGTGTGGGAGAGGGGAATAAGGGGCAGAGAATTTGAGCCCCAGGGGCTGCAAAATGAAGTGTTTAGATGGATATTGGTGAGTAGTTGTATCATGTCCTCAGACTTCTTTGAACCAAAATTAGAGAAGGAATCATAGGCAAAATGTTATCCAAAAGGCTTTTTAGACTAGGGCAAGGTAAGGCTAGTATATTATGGCAGTAATAAACTTTGTGTGGAACAAATCCAAAGCAACAGGAGCTTGATGCATAATTAGTTATGCAATGTACTGAGATCTCATGACAAACCTGTGTCTATTCATGACAGGCACAAACACAGCTTGCTCTCATGCTCCATCTGCCTTGAGACTCAGTGAGAAAGGTGGGCTATAAATAAAGTAAATAAAATACAACAGACATAGGACACAACTGAAGGCTCCCTGATTGTGAAAGACGTCAATCAAACTTAAATTTGCTGCGACACCTGAGTGGAACCGTCTGAGCACTAAAGTTTGCTTCCCTCCAACAAACTGGGATAATAAACAACAGTTTAGTCCTATGGAGTACCTAATGCACAAAGGGAGAAGGCAGGAGAGAACAGATAAGGAGAAGCAGCATGTTGGATTCAGAGTAAATAGGCAATTTCCACTGAGCCCCCCTTCCTGCTGCAAAGCCCCTCATGCCACTCCTCAGATTCCCCTATGGTCAAGGAGAAGTATTTTGTGGAGATCAGTCTCTGCAGTGGGAGGGAGGAGGTGGGAAAGTTCCATTCTGCTGATAGACAATTTAGTCTGTATCCAACCCAGGTTTTGTGCTCGTAATGAACAAACCAAGGTGTGACGGGATGTCTGAATGCTTGGCTTCTAAAAATCAATCGCTGCACATATACCCAAAGTTGTGTATTATCACACAGTGGAAGATGCTGGTTAAGGCACTTTTCTCTTTATTCTGCTTCTTCCACTGTGACTTTCAGTCTCTTACTTTATTTTCCTTCTTACCATTCTCACTTGACTGAGGTATTCCACTAGCTAAACAAAATACTGGCCCTTCAAGAAACACAGAGGGCAAGGGTTAGAGGAGCCATACACTTCAAAATCTTTTTATATTAAAGCTAAAACCTGTAATTGTTGTGATGTGTTACAGAACTCTTACAGAAAGTAAACAAAATAGATCAATACCATCTTTTGTTCAGGTATGAAAATTTTCAGAAACCTGGGATTTTAAGAAAACCAGCAGCAACCTCTTATCTTTTGCTGCACCTTTACTATCTCGTTGCTTGCCACACTTATTTGAAAAAAGGACCATAAAAATAGCCAATATATTGAATGTAATATAGAAGATTATGTATTTGTAAACTTGCAGAAATTCCCATTTTGGCAAAAGCTTTAATCTTGAAATAACAATTTTCATGACAGCACGTCAGTATTAAGGTACCAACAATAACAAATGAAAAGAACTTCAAACACAACATTCCAGATCAATGCTTACTGATCAAATCTTGATATTATCACTTCAAGGAACAAGGGACTCTTAGTACTCAGATATTAATGAATATGGGCTTATGAGACAATAATCAAACATACTTATCCAATGGTAGTTGAAATTCACCCTCTGTGTTCTGTTGTAAGAAGAGCAGTTTTGTACATTTGCTTAATTTTTGTGCAATTCTACAATTCCATATACACACTTTTGTATTACATTCAGTATATTGACTGTTTTTTTACAACCCTCTGAGATCCCTTTTCTCCCCCTGCATTTTTTGTACCATCACACACATTGCCAAGAATTTCAAAGATTTGCTTAAACTCTCTTTGGATTCAGAACAAATGCTGTAAATTGAAATTTATTCAAATGTATGACCTCTTCTCTCCTCGCCCAGTACTTCTGGGGTCAGCTTCAGACTGTCATCTCCCCCTTAGGCACTGTACTTGGAAGTAGACCAGTGCTGTAAAACTGATCCAGGATTGAAACTCAATAGGGAGATGGGTGTAAGATTCAAGGTGTGTGCTTAATACTAAGCTTGTGAAATATTTTTACTTTTACAATGATGTTTCACATTGTTTCAGGTGTGAGTTTTAAACCTCAAGCACGTAAACTGGGGGTGAGATATTGTTGTCCATGAACATATATATTTTATGCTTCTAACAGCCACAAGCTATTCTTTCCACGACTAAATGGATGTGTATGTTCCCCTAAAAGCCTGGGGAAAAGTTCTTTGCCTCTTGATTAAACCTGTACTGAAGGGGCAGTATTTAGACTTTACACTAATGGTTCCAATACTGTTAAACTAGCTCTCTCATGGGAGCATTGCATCCCTAAAAACTATGGCAATCCAATAAAGATCAGAATAGATGCTCATGAAGCATCTAATGGCTTGGTTCTAGCAAGTAGAAACAGACTTAGCGCAGGTTCCACTTGTACAATATTTTGTGCAAAACTAGTAACTTTTATCTATATATAATATAGTGCCCAGAAATTGCACAAGATCTTGTGCAAGTAGAAACACGAATGGGGATACAATAAGTTTAACTTAGTGCCAGATGCCACTTCATCTTTTTTGTTTGCATTTCCACTTACACAAGAATTCTAGCACAAAGAAATCTTATGCTGGATCCAACCCACCATTACAATTACCCGTATGCACAGAGATCAGGGTCATAAACTCACGGTCTGTTCAACAGTTACACATATGGAACCAAGCATTGCCCCATTACATTGCAGCAAACTAAGCTAATAGTTTAGAACTTCACATTGACGTGCAGACTTGGAGCCAACTTAAACATGATGCTGGTCAAGCAAAAGAACTTATCCGCATGAACTTGCCAAGCATCTCATTTAAACTGCTCCATAACCCATACAAGGCAGCGGTGCATGCTTCATTAGCCCCCAGAAAACTACCCATTTGTGCTCACTCTCTCTGGCATGCTAACTAAGCACACACAGCTGCTTTGCACAGAAAGCAGCCCAGTTTAACAAGAAACCCTGCAAGTGTAAAGTTGCATGGCTGGATTCTTTTGCCTTGCCAAAACATTTAAATCAGTCCTTAAAAGACAAATTTCAAATATCCATACATAGATTACCCTACCTATGGAAAAACACCACATGATCATTATATGACAATTTATAAACACAGATAACCTTACTTTTCTTTAAAGACAAAATAACCACTGAAACAGAACTCAAAAGTGTTCTTTTAAGGTGAATTATATACCTTTTCCTATTAATTGATTATAATGAAAAGTACACCACTTCCTATTATTACACAGTCTCACTATTTTATCTACTTACCCGATAACCATTAAATGACTGCTGTATTTTCTGTCGCAACATTTGTTACTACCTATTTTATCCAAGTGTGCCAATATTCTGGAGCAGAGCCATTTTTTTATTTTTTGCTGGAAAGCATCTTTTGAGGAGACAAGTCTCTCACTTTTTAATTTGCTTTTTTTAATTTATGTTTTTGTAAATTTCAGTCTTAGTAAAATCAAATAACATGCCTCACATGTTTGAAAGCTGAGATGCTTTTTCAAAATCCTCATCCCAAGAAAAAATGTCATTTTTTTTGGAGGGGGGAGAAAGAAATTGATGTATTGTATAAGCCATCTCTCACAAATTGCCTCCTTTATACAGTGGCAGGTGGTTCCATGCTAAGCTTTACTCTTATGCCTTACTCCAGGTAGAAAGCAGTTAGGTCCACTAAATAACATATTAACGTAACATGAAAGCATTGTGTTTCTCTCTTATGATTTGTAGGAATAGCTTTTTGATACTGGAACACTGTATTTATTAACCAAGACTGGGGACCATGTTTAACATGCTGCAAAATACAGGAGTCAATATAATTATATGAACTGTATGCGGCAGTTTTATTAACTGTCACAGGCCATTTCCACACAAGTTGAATAATGCACTTCCAATGCACTTTCGCAATCCTTTTGAAGTGGATTTTTTGTTCCACACATGGAAAATCAGTTTCAAATGTTCACTAAAGAGTATTGAAAGTGGATTATCCAACGAGTGTGGAAGCAGCCTCAGTATAGGCATGTTAGCTCTGTATAACATTAACCTATAAGGATCAAGGCAAGAAAGAAGCTTCTTCCACTGCTGGTCTTGCAGTTATCACCGAGAAGTCAGAGGGACTCAGTGCCTCTAATTCTACCCTCACAACCACTGACAGTACAACTTTAAGGGGCCAGAACTTTTCACCCCAGGTCTAGAAAAAGGTGGAATCATATATTACATAAATGCATGTGTGCTTCCTGGCAAAAATGCCAAGAAAGACACAGCAAATGAGGTTAAAGGAGAGCTGGCACTTGTCAGAAAGGTGATAAGTAGTGTATGTTCAATGGCTATGATTTTATATTGTAGGAGGCACTGTGGTAGCAGCCAATAGCCTATCCAAAGCATTCCTAATTCTATCTCTATGATCCTGCATCACTTATACATTGAAATACTTTCACTATAGAGGGGATGTACATTAAGAGGAGAGGAAGCTAAAAACACTCTTTGGCCATTCATTGTGGCTAACAGGGCAACTAAAAGAGTCTCTTTGATGCTCCTTTTCTGTTGCTGCTTTTTTGCATTGTTTCTGCACCAGATATATGAAGAAGCTTTCCACCTGGAAAGTGACAGCTTTTGAAACTCTAGCTTAACAACTAACACATATACACATAATGAAGTAATTTTACCAAATAACTTCTTTAATTATTTTTTTCTTCTGCATAGAATGGAAGCTCCAATGGCAAAACTGCCACTGTGTTATAATCTATAGAGGTTTTGGATAAAATAATCATATGCAAAGCTATGAGCAATACAGATATGACAAACTGTTCGGTTGTATAGGAAACAAAAGTGTTTTTTAAACCTACTTAATTTGTTCTACTTGCTGATTATTTTTCTTCTTCCTTGGAGGCTTTTTCTTCTTGGGTTTATTGGCATTTTGATTGTTTGGTTTGCTGCTTACACCGAAATGTCCTGCTGATATATCACTTTGTAACAAATTTACCAATAATGGGCTTGTTAGTGTGACATCTTTGTTGACAGGAAAACCTGGATTTTGCCCACAGGAAATCTGATTTCCATTTTGGGCTCCACCAAAAGGAGCACTGAAAGGCATTCCATGTCCAGCAAAATGGCCCCCTGATGTATTGCTGTTATTTTGCATCCCTTGCAAGTGGGACGACACCAAGTTTCCTTGCTGCATAGAAACATCAGGTAGCATTTGTGTCAAGTTTACATCACTGCCTGTTGTAGTGGTAGTATCACCCAACTGCTGAGACATGTGAGAGCTAGGACCTGTGGGCCTCAGAACTTGTCCTTGAATCCCCATAACCTGAGAAGGATTGCTATTCGCAGGTCCTTGCTGGGTCATCATCTGCCCTGTGAATTGCACCATGTTTCCTTGCATATTAGGAGTTGGTCCTCTCATCATTTGAGCTGGCCCCGTCATGACATTTGACTGGCTCTGAGCATTAAATGGTTGTTTATTTCCTTGCATCTGATTGGTCATCATCTGCTCCATCATTGAGTTTTGGGGCAGCAACACCTGGCCTTGGGGTCCCATCATCTGATTGTGTGCAGTCATCATCTGCTGGCCTTGCTGGGGAATCATCTGTTTGGGTGGGGTCATCCTTTGTTGAACTGGACCAAGATTTTGGTTTTGAGGTGCTACCATCATCTGGCCCTGTGGCATAAGCTGAGCTCGAGAAAGTATCACCTGGTTTTGAGAATTTAGAGATCCCTGAGGCTGAATGTTCACCATCTGTCCTTGGGAGGACACTATTTGCTGGTGCATTCCCATGAGCTGAGATTGTGGTCCTTGTTGAGGCTGTCCTTGCATGCTGCTCATGTTTACTTGTGGAACTCCACTGGAGCCTGGCTGCTGGTTGTTTATATTTCCATGAAGTCCCATTAAATTGGTCTGCATCATATTTGCTGGGCCATGCTGAACTTGCATCTGGCTTTGGGAAGGACCATTTCCTTGGCCACCTTAAAAATGCATATCATTTAAGTTATAATAATATTAATTGAATTGCAATGAACATGTAAAGTAAAATAACTTTTAAAAAAATCAATATATTGGATGTTTATAACACTAGAAAAACTAGGAACAACAGATATGAAAGTAACAGTGACAGAAGCACTGAAACAGCTATTAATTCAAGTTAAAATTAAATCAAGAGAGGATTTAGCAGCAGAAGGGCATGTTTGCCAATGGTTTTCCTATATGCAAATCTCAGAGAGATTTAAACTAGACAAGAGACATTATGACTGAGTAATCTAAAAGTGAATTTGAAATTGCCCTCTGTACAAATGATGAACATTTTATTTCTAAAATGTACAAACTTTTGTTGAGCTTTGAGACAGAACAGCAAGTAAAAGAATATATGATTAAACAGGCAAACAACTGTGGACATGACATATTAATGGAGCAATGGGAAAATATGTGGACTCTATGCTCAAAAGTGGAAAACTCCAACATTACCTATAGTGGAGGAATGGTTGATAAAAGTTTTGGAGTTTGCGTCAATGGCAAAAATTACTTCACTGGTTAGAGAAAAGAGATTAGTTACATTTTTGACTGAATGGAAACCATTTATAGACTTTTTACATGAAATAGATAATAAGGACTTGATGACATCTGGATTTATGGATTAAGAACCATGAACAATACAAAAAGGAAGGCTCTTATGTCTAACTTAAAATAAGTGAGACTTTGAAAATGATGTATATTTGTTGTGGAGAAAATCAGAACTCAATTTGTAGTTTAGTTTTAGGGTTTTTTTTCTTCTTTTACTTGTGTCTTTTTTTACGAATGTGGTTTTTTATCTTCTATGTTTATTGTCTATAGCTTTTATGTTATTGTTTATAGTCTAAATAAAAAAAATTCTTCTGAAACAGCAATCAATTTTAATATTTAGAAATGCCAATTACACATGATTAGAATGTGCAAATTTGAGAACTGGCATGAAAAACTACATAAAAGTTAACTGCCATAAAAGATTATTTAAAAAGAAACTGTATTTAAAATCTTTTCAAGAAAGTTTTAAAAATAGTTATTGGACAAACTATCCTGTACAAAAGGAGAAAGAAGTCACACCAATTACAGCCTCTTTCTTCTCATCAAGAACTTTATATGTCCACATTTTAGTTAAGAGGGCAGTTTATTGTTGGGAGTCTACAAATGGTAGCAATGGCAGTCAATTTCTGAAAGTAGCACAGAATTTCTTCCCCTTTCCTCTCAAACAAATTTATGATTCTATGGGTTCAAACCAACCAGATTTTCCACTTGTGGAAAAATGTGGAGGGGTCTTCTTTGACCACCCAAAGGCTATACTGGAGATCATGGAACCTGAATGAACAAAAGCCATATGGGATGGGGAATGTAGTATGTAGAATTGGATGAGATTTAACAAAAAAAGCAAGCTGGACCCAAACCTTCAATATTTAACACAGCAGTTTGGTTGCACTAAATGCACAGATGTATGACTCCAGTTCAACAATTATAATGTACCAATCATTTGCAAATACTGAACCTTCTTTCACAGCCAGCTGCTGTAAATTAGGAAAGAGATAAGTCATCATAATATAATTAACAGACCTGCGTGTTGTACACTTTGACTTGTTTGTAGTTGAGGTGTTCCACTATTTGCAGGTGTTCCTGGTGCTGTAGAAGGCACCGGACTTTGCATGAAGTTCTGGTTTGTCTGTCCTGCAGGAAAGCCAGGTGGGAGACGCTTGGGCATTCCTGGACAGAAAATGACTTTGTCTATTATAAGCAGATTCTATAGATACAATTTTGGCATCTAACATCAAAGGAAAGCTAAACAAAGGACAATACAATCAGAAGGAGTAATAGGATACACTCCCTCCTTTTCTACTCTTTCCTTTGTCATCTTTCAGATTTCTTCCATCTCCTTTTCAGTGCTTCTTTCTCTCCTGACATCTTCTGTCCCTGATCCCCAATTCTATGCCACATCTCCAACTGGCTTCTATGTGTGCTCAACAGTGTTGATGTTCCAGCTACTTCCCACAAAGTCCAGGCAGTAACAGCTGCTCAAAGGGTAATGGGTGCTTGAGTTGTAAGGTGTCTGTTTGCTGCTTGAAACTACTTCCCCAGCAGCAATAACTTCACCACCAGAGGAGGGGGGACTCTAACTACAAGAAGTAAACAGAAGAACAGCTGGAAGAGATAGCAATGAGAAGAAAAGGGAAATTTATGCTCCCCCCGATTCAGCAAGGGAAATCCAATTCTTCCTCCTAGTACCTACCACAACCAGAATACCTACTTATCCAGCCTGGAAAAATGTTCTTTAGCTGTAGGAGCCAGTCACATTTTTCAGCCTTTGTAGTTTTGGATTTTAATGACTAAATTTTCTCATTCTTGCTACCATAAAATCTATTCCTAAACTCTTCATTTCTTCTAATTTTATGAAAGCGAATACAAAAGTGTTCTAGTATATCAACAAGTACGGGGGCAATTCTGGTTGCCATGACCACAATAACTTCTTCCAAATTTTTCATAATTCCATTATTGTTTTTAAAAGCTCCACTTATTGATATTGGAGCCAATATAGAAAGTAACTGGTTGTGAAATGAATTCAGCCATCCTTTCGTTACTGAGAGATGCGACGATAAAATGATAGCTGAAAATACTAAACATTAAAACGAAATTTCCAGGTGACCACATAATTTGGCAAACTCCACTTTCTATTTTTCTCATTCCCACAAATTCACAGTACATAGGCTTATGGAGTACCCTGTATTGACTGGAACGAGATTCCATTATCAGAGCCCCTAATTCTTGCACCAGTTGGATAAATATAATCACACTCTTACCTCGACGTTTTCTTGGCCCCCTACAAAACTGAGGTCTCCCACGTAACTGAAACTTTATTTATGAGGGGAGGGAGGAATGGATTTATCCTTTTCTCCCATGGCAGCCATTTGATGGTAGCATCAGCTACTCTCTCACTATTCCAAAAGTGCCTGGTGATAAGACACTCTTCCAACTCTTTAAATGCACAGCGACAGCAGACGATATGAATCATTATGTCGTGTCCACAAAAACTTCCACGTACGCATTATTCTATAGTTTAATGTTTTATGTTATCAAAAGTGAATCAACATAAGAGTTATGTAGTTAACTCAGTGGATGTGGAATAACTCTTCAGTTTGCTAAACAGAGTAGGCAAATCCATATTTTACTTAAATAATGACTTACCTCCTAACCCAGGATGTAAACCCTGTGGACCTTGGTTTTGCTGTTGCATGACCATGAAATTAGGAGGTACCGTTCCCGGCTGTACCAGAGGATTACGACCAGGAGAATTTACAGGCTGTTGAAACCCTTGCGGGAGGGCATTGTTCTGGGGAGGCCTTGGTCCCATTTGCTGCTGTGCTTGGTTTACTGTTGGGGAAGATGCGGGGGATGCCTGCTGAAAAGAGGAGGGAGAAGAGGCGGGAGACTTGTTGGTCAGGTGGGGTTGCTGCAGTGGCGTAGGGACCCGGGAGGGTCCTCCCTGAAGGTTCTTCATCTGAGGGGCAGTAAATTGGCCAGAGTTGCTCATCTGAGGAAAGTTTGTATGTGCCTGAGAAGCTTGTTGGCTTCCAAAAGGGTATGGAGGTGGGGGGTGGGAGGGTGTTTGTAATGTTGCTAAAGATGGTCTCGCTTGGAGTTGCTGCTGCATCTGTCCAGGCAAGGGGGCCTTTTTCCACCCCTGGTTAATTGTTAGTGTGCCCATTGTTCCTTGGGATGGAGTGGGTTGAACTGTTCCAGAAGGCACCTGGTTCCAAGCGGGAGGAACTGGAACCTGAGCTGGGGTTGTAAATGAAGGGCGAATACCCTGTTGTGGTTGCTGGTGCTGTTGAGGGGGGCGTGGCTGCAGTTGTTGCTGTGGCTGCATCTGTTGGAAGTTGGCTGGACTTATTTGCCTGTTAACAGGAACTGACTGCGCAGAATGGAGCTGAGGCATTACAGGTCCAGATGGATGATTCTGCTGTTGGATAGTTAGCCCTGATAAGAGTGGGTCCACTGCATCTATTAAAAACAAAATGCAGAAGTAGTGACAGCTGCAGCTGGTACAAGCAGAGATGACCGTAGGGGGAAAAAATCCTTATTCCTGGAAATGTTAGTCTGGGAGAACAAGCATGTTTATTTTCCATATTCTCTCTCACATAACATTCTTTAAGAGATCTTTGCTAGACTTCACATTACGAAAGAGATGAACACCACCAAAGCCAGAAAGATTACATTATAGGTTGCACTTTTTGCATTTTAGATATTTTGGGCCCACCATTTACATTGTCTTTTTCTATACATCCATTTATATTACAGCTGAGTGTAGAGGATAACACTTGAAGCATCTGATGAACTTTGCTCTAATCCACATTCGTTTATTCCATAATAAGTTAATTATGGTACCATTCAACTATTGTTTTTTCTTAATTAACATGGACTCTGCAAAAATACGGGAATATTCCAAGAACTGGAGCCTCTCTTTTAAAAGGTAATACAGGTCAATACTTGAGGCTATATTCCCAGATTAGCTCATGCAAGCAAAGGGAAAAGACACAGAGATACAATGGAATAGAAGACAATGGAATTCAGAGTTAGCCTCATTTATGTTTGCTACCTGGCTGAGAGGCCGGCCGAGGAGCCCTGGGCTGCAGCTCAGTGTTAGCTGAACTTGTAATCATAGGTGAAGACACATTTCCACTCTGCTGCATCATGACAGTTGCAGGATTATTGATTCGTATTAACCCTAGAAATATAATAATATTTATCAGTGTCTGCAATTGATCATACTGCAATATTAAGACATGGCACTATTCTGATTTGAAAAGTTTTGATCCTACTTTGACCTTTAGAAATTTTAATCTTCACACTGGATCCAAGATAAAAAAATACGTGGACTAGAAGGAAAAAAGAATGACTGCAGGACCATATTAGTTCTTCGGTTTGGAGGATCACCTAGTTACAAACATTTTTCAATTACATTTATCAAATATTGCCTGTGATGATGAGTTGGTTAAGTGCAGTTGTTGCAGTGGCTGCATTTGTTGGAAGTTGGCTGGGCTTATTTGCCTGTTAACAGGAACTGACTGCGCAGATGATAAATAGTGGGCTATCTAAATATGTGTATGGTTTTATATCAGCAGTTCTTCACATTAAGTCCCTAATCATAAAGAACTTTAAGGATAGTAAAGACCGTGAATTGAACCTGGAAGCAGATCAGTAACCAAGGCTGTATTCACTGCTGGTGTTACATGATTATACTGACCTATCCTGGTAAGGAAATGGGTAGCCACATTTCATACCAACTGAAGGTTCCAGGTTGTCTTCAAGGACAGTGACACAGACACTGTGTAATCCAACCTAGAGGTAGCATGGATTAGCATGGCCAGATCAGCCAAATCTAAGACAATTTTTTAACAAAATACAGCCAGGGGGGGAAAGCCCACACTATGCCAATAACTGTATGAGTTTTGCAAAGAGTAACAACAGATCTAGAAACATCCCAGGACTCTTTATATGCTATAAAGGAGTTTTGGATCATCTTGTCAGCAGATCTTCTAGAAGATCTTCTAGAAGATCTGCTGACCATCCTCATCTCTGTCTTGTTCAGATTCAGTTTTGTCTTGTTCCACTGACCACTGCAACCAAGCCATTGTTTAAGAAAGAGACAGCTGCATCTGGGGGTTTAGTTAATTAAATATAGAGCAGGATGTTACCATAACACGACCTGATCCCAAGTCTCCATTAAATGATCTCATTTAATGACCTGGTGTAAATATAGCACAGCAGAGGTTACCAAAATGGAATCAAGGCAGACCACAAGGGCCTAGACAACTAATAAAAGCTTCGACAAGATGGGCAGTGCCCTATCAAACAAAAGGACCTAAACCACAATGCTGTACCAACAGCAATCTTCTTCTCCAAGTGATGTAATAAAATGGAGTGATTCATAGTGTAAAAGACTGCTGACATTAAAAAAACAAAGTATGTTTTATATATTAATTTAAAACATTTATATGCCGCCTTTCTACATAGAGTCCCCAAGGCAAATAAACCTTATTTGTAGTCAGAGGTCATCCAACAGTATGATTAATGCTGTTCTTGATACAAAACCATGGGGTCAAGGGCAGAAGCAGCATTCAAAGTTTGCATGAGTTGCTCTGCCACCACCAGCACAATTACCTTGCACAGTAAATTTGACAAAGATCTAAATAATTGGGCAGGGAAGACTTTTAAAAATGAAGGTATTGTATCCTTGAGGACTTTAGGAAAATCCCCCTCTTGACAATCCTGGTCAAAGAAACATCAGTCTTATCCTGGCAAGATTATGCAGCCAGGTAAAGATTTGCTTTGCATATGATGGCTTCAAAACCACAAGGGCCATGACCCACAACTGTCAAGAACAGAAATCTAAACTATTCAAGCAATATTGATTAGCAATATTTAATGGATGCATCCAACACCTCAAGCACTGCATCTACTTTAAACCTTGTGTATGAATTGGTAGCAGTGTTGCAAGAAGGAAAGCCTTCAGTAAATGTGGATTTGTCCAGGGGTATGGATTTTCATTCCACTCTTACCTGGCCAGCTGGTTTCAGAAAGGATGAGTGGGGACTGTTGCTTAGCCCTGCTGCATTTATGCTTTGTGATCCCACAGGGTCCATCTTCTCTCCCATGTCATTTAGTATCTACATGAAACCACTGGGAGAGATTGCTGAAGGATATGAAATGAAGTGCCACCAATATGAAGATGACACCCATCTCTATTTCAACTTAACAGTCAAGCTGGTAGGCCTGTGGAAGTCCTGAACAAATGCCTTGAGAAAGTAACGGAATGGATGAGGGCCAATAAACTGAAGCTCAATGCAGACAAGAAAGAGGTCCTGTAAGCCAAAGACAAAGTCGCTCAAGAACTGAGGAGTCAACCTGACCTTGAGAGGGTAGCGTTCCTCCTGATAGCAGAGGTTCATAGCTTGGTAGTGGTGCTGGAGTCTTTGTGGTTGGAGACTCAGGTCTCCCCCATAGCAAACAGCACCTTTTCTTACCTTTGACTAATTCACCAGCTACAGCCATTACTTGAAAAGCATGAGCTGGTAATGTCAATCCATGTTCTATCACAACCAGGTTAAGAATATTGTAATGCGCTTCCTATGAGTCTGCCTTTGAAAATTGTTCACAATCTTCAACAGATTCAAAATACAGAGGCCAGGATATGGTCAAGGACTGGATACAGGGATTCTATTATTCCTGTACTGAAAAGTCTGCCTTGGCTGCCCATTTGCTTCCAGGCACTATTCAAAGTGCTGTTTTTTTCCCCTTTAAGGGCCTAAATGGCTAGGGTCTGGGGTAACAGAAAGAGCAACTTTTCCCATTCGGTTTAGCAGACAGTTAATAACCACAAGTGCTTCTCTCTGTGCCTAAAGAGGAGAGGCAGAAGGTGACTAGAAACCAGGATTTTTTCAGTAGTGGCATCTCATCTTTGTAAAGCTCAGCCAGCACTTACTTTATTATCTTTTAGGTGCTTGTGAAAGGCAGCGTATAATTTTTGTAAATAATTATAATTATAATTTTTGTAAATAAAAATAATTATTTCTGCATGTTATACTTATTCCACTCACACTTATTTTTACTAGGCATTTCACTAGGGCAATATTTAATGTTTTCATTTCCTTCGTTATGCTTTCTAATTTTCCTCTCTGTTTTAATAGTCTGATTTGCTGACAAAAGCTAGGCCTACTAGTGATCTAGGAAACCCTACTGTTCTTTCTAAACCAACTTATTCAAGGCAGTTGATGGTATCTTTCTAAATACAGTTGCCACAGGACTTGGGATCTTAATGTGGTGGTTTTCTATCAATGATGAGGAGCAGGAAATTTTTAAACCAATTTTTTTTTCCATGCTACCTTTTTCCACAGAAAAGTTTTCACTCCACTTATGTAAATATGGTTAGTTTATCTATAGTTGTTGGGGCTGAGGTGCTGCAAATCAATCATAATAGGTAGGCTAAATGTAGGACACGAAGCACTGATAAACCCTGGTGCTTGTACATGGTCCAGCCTTGTACATGATATATTTGCCTTCTTTTACTAGCATTATTTAAATTTTGCAAACAATATTTCCCAATTCAATTTTTTCCAGGAAATCCACGTCACTGCTTCCTATCACCTTCTACATCAGTACTCAAGACAACACTGCCCCACGCCCCACAAGGACCAACAATCCACAGCAGCCACTCCGTCTGCTTGAACTCTGTTAATGGATCTCCATTCGATGTTTCTGGCTTCCCTCACCTAGGTTTGCTTATGAACTGGTGAAATGTTTTCCAGGGTGTGACCATCTGCTTTAATACAGCTTCGTGGCCACAGGTAAGAGCAAGGTAGCTGGAGGAAATCAATCTCTCAAAGCAGCTTTTTAGAGGGAGTAACCATTCAGGGTGAAGAGTACTGACCTTTCTTACTCTCTTATCACTACACTTATTTAACACCTCCAAATCAAAAACAACTCTTGCAGCAGAGGACTTCATTAGAAACAATAGAGCCATTATTATTCTACCAATAGAACAGTACCAAACATGAGGTTCTTGGGACCCTCTCTAAAATGTGCTGTATACTGAACAATTAGATAGAACTCTACAGCCCTCTTTCTCTCCCTCTAACCTCTATTTTTGTTGCAGGAAAAATGTTTACTTCGTAATATATTTAAATATTTATATCCCACAGGCAGCTTCCAATCATAACCATTAAACAATCAATCAACAATAAAAACAACAAAAATGAACACCAGTGTTCTCATTCATCTCTCTCAAAAGACAGCTATATCACAAGTCACTAGCACATCAGGAAAAATTGGTAGCAGATTTCACTAAGTATTGTAGCTAATTTTTTAAAACTGTACTTGCCTTGGCTACCTTGCATGGGAAATCCTGTCTCCATCCGTACTGAGTTGCCTGGTCCAACAGGGCCATTAATCCTCACCTCTTGGCCTCTGTTTTGAGCTAATGCTAAATTGATAGCACCTTCACCTGAGAGCCAATGTCAAAATGAGAAGCAGAACATATGGATTAGGCAGATGAAGCAACATTTTAAAAGGCAGTTTAATTGATATATATATTTAAATGCATTTTGCTTACATTAAGCCAACTATTAGGGTAATAGAAGCTTGTACACTGCTATTCTTCCTGTAAAAGTATCATTTGAGAGTTCAAAATTATTTTTAAGGAACTTTCTCCAATCCACCATATTGTTATGGATGCAGAGTCCAATATGCACCGAGAGCTTCTCCCCAAAAGCATATGCTTCTCCATTCACTTTAATGAAGCATTCTGTTTGCTCATTTGCTCCCTCTGAAGAAATCAGTGTGCATGAATCTCTGAAGCGTCATCTCATCAATGAAGAAGCAGGATCCCACACAGCTTTTTAGGGCCAGGGGAAATTCATCAACCCCCCTCCACACTGCACCCATTGAACTTCTTCAAGCTATTCTTGTCCTCAAAGAACAGCACTAGGTGTGTGGGGGAGGTAGGGGAGCATTTTATGCTGTAGCAGGAGAGGGGAGACAAGAAAGTCATGCTCCAGTTACGGAAACCATTCATGTGATACAAGCCATTAAGTGAATCCTGGCCATCATGGAGCAAGTTTTCCTACTTCCTTTTGGCAATAGCCAACAATATAGATCAGGGACATGGGATACTTGCTGGTAATGCCAAAGCAATGCTCTGGTACTATGTCAGCATGCTCTCACACTCTCTTCCCCCTCAAAAGTCTATGAATACCAATACTGTCTAGTCTAAGGGGCATCAATTATTCAGGGTCTCAGATAAAAGTTTTTGACACTACCTACTACTTGCTCCTTTCAGCTGAATACTGAGGATTGAATACTGGGGCCTTCTGCATACAAAACAGATGCTGTACCACTGAGCCCAGCCCATCTACAAAATAAATGTAGCTTTAAATGTCTGTGAAAAATTTTGGGCACTCCTCCCCCACTGCACTGTTCATTGTATATATTAATCCAATCTATTGTCTCATAGTGTAATGAGATAAGTGGGCAATAAAGGAAATAAAATAAAAGGGACATCTAGAACTGACATGGTAAGTGCTAATAAACAATACAGTATGGGGAGAGAAAAGGGAAAATCATCACAAAGACCAACACCTGTGGCAACAGTAGTATAGCCAACCTCTAAGTCAGAAAATAAGAATTCTCGTGAGGTATACCATTATCTGATGTCGTCAATGATTAAAACAAATTAATGATAAAAACTTTATTTTGCTAATACTCTCAAATGCATTTCTAAACCATGCTACAGAATACACAAAGTAACTTCAACTACCTTCAATCTGAACTGAGAGAATCCCCAGATCTCGAAGTTGTTGATTGTTATTTTGAGCCAGCATTCGTAGACGTTCAGCTGCTTCACGAGGAATATTGAATGTAACACGTACACTATTCCAGGGCTCCACTTTCCTCAATTTTAACTTGTTAGAATCTTAGTTAAGAGGAGAAAAAAGAAGAAAATTAAGAAATAAACCAGAAAAAATTATTAGAGAGATTATTCTGGTAAAGTATGGATTAGCAAGGTCCTCACACTTATATACAATGCTTCTTATCATTCAATATACTTCTTTCCTGTAAGTTAACTCAACAAGAGTACCTATAGGAAGAACTCATATCACAACACAATCAAGGCAATAAGGGCTAGCTCACATAAAAGACCTTTCAATTAGTAAATGTGTATTTAAATACAACACAGGACAGCTGACAAATCAATTCCAGGTATGTTCTTCAATCAGAAAAGTTGCCTATTTACATGAACAAGAAATCTTCAGATCTCAGCACAGTGAACTTGTGCTATCTTGAAAACACATTTTGGAGCATTCAAGACATTAGAAACTGACACAACTGGGATTTCTCAGCTAACTCACATGGACAAATAGCATCCATAAATGAAGAAAGCAGACAACATAATGTCTGAAACAGACCTGTACTAAGCCTTCCCTGATTAAAACAAACCAAGTACCAAAATACTTCTACAAGGACTTAGTGATCACTCATAGTAAAATGAAAATAGATCGACATAGCCACATAACCTGGACTATTCAAACTTTCACTAAAAGTAATATAAAGATTCTGAACAGAGGTAGTGTTAACTGTGACTCATAACAACATTTTGACCACTAGACGTGATTGAACAATTTAATTGTTATATAAACATGATCTCTTATACTGGGTACAAAAAACAAACAGCCCATGATAATACAGGAAATAAGCAAAATATTACTGGAAAAGTAAAATAAAGTATCACAGGGCAGATTACGTAACACAGAGTTAATAATACTTAAGACACTAACATGACACAGAATATTTCAGTATACAAGCATAGAATACTTCAGTAGAGAAACCCAAATAATTTCCATCACATGGAAAGGGACATTCCTTTCATTTGGACAGCCAAAGCACAAGCTGATTACTTTGTCTATTCAATGCACAAAATTCTAAGAGTTTGCCATAATAAGTTTTTTCCAAGTCAAGAAACAGGTATCTTGAGTCTCCCCAAGGTAACTCAACTGCCAGGATTTATTCTAATCTGCTCAGTTCCATGCTTGGGATCACTGATAAAATGAAGTATGGGAGTGCAGTTCGGTTTGGAATTTGGATTAAAATACCGAAATTTGGCTGATTTCATAAAAGCCAGGTATTCCAAATCAAAAACCAGGTATCATGAATTTTGCTGAATTTTCAGGAAAAAAATGGTAAAAATTGGCCATTGTTTTCCATGGGAAAAAATCACTCTTAGAGTTATCCAGTGAGCTGGTGCAGTCATTTTTTCAGGGAATTCCAATTTTTTCCTCAGATTTAGTTTAAAAAGTTCAGATTTACCAATTTTTTGGTGCACACCCCTAAAATTAATTATGGCATAACTTAGTATCCCAAAGAACAGGAGATATCGGGGTGGGGGGGAGCAATGAAGTAAAGAGAAGTTCATCAGCCTACTCACAGCAACACGTATGATAATTTAATAAATAAATTAATGATACAATGTTGAAAGAACAATAAAATAATCAAAAACTTCCCCACTTCCTCCTGGAGCCTGAGGGCTGATGGATACAGTGGGGGGTGGGGCTGAAATGGGAAGGTGGAATCAGTGGGAATTTCATGCATGTAGAATGAGGCGTAGGATCTGATCACCTACACCTACTGCTTATGAGAGCCGTATTTAAAATATTACCTAAAACAGCATGGAAATTTCTAGAGTAATGCCATTTTTAAACAATGTGTTTTATTTTCACATAACATAATAAAAAGGCGATTCAAGGAATCTCCAGCTAAAAAATACAAGAGAGTAAAGTACCCATGTGTAAAAGGCCGGGCACATCGTGCAATATAATGCCCAACTTCTGTTTGAAGTCATCATCATCTATATTCCCTTTAAAAGCTACAAAGATGGTGGAATCTTCTGAAAGGCTGTCATGATTTACGTCATCTTCCTCCAGTCCAGAGTCAATATCCACTTCCAAGTCTTCCATGGTTGAAGAGCACAATGAGGAGTAGTTAACTTTTAAGCTAGGTATGTCACCCCAAACCATGGTTATGTGATTTGCTGCGGTGGAAGCTACTCAGGTATTAAGGAGAACCTATTTAAAAAAGTTTAAAAATATATATATATTTAATACATGTACAAACAGGCATGTAGGCAAGCACAGACTGTTTCTACTGCTTATATTTTATTGCTAATAGGTTTAGACAGGAGTACTTCTATTCATTTACCTCTTATGTACAAACCCGCTTCAACATATTTTGTTATTATTTAACTGTACTGACTAAATATTATCTGAAGCCAAATTTAAACATGGACAAAATACAAAGTTGCTATTAAAGGTACAGTTCAAATTACAGAGATTTTGCCCAATTCTATGCTTTCCAGAAAAATTACAACTCAGCACAGGATCAGGTACGAAAATAGGGAAACATTAATGCAAGGCACACCTTCCCCAGTTGCCTACTGTTGCTTGGGATATAGCTGCCAATGATACCTTGTGTAAGAGCCCAGGTGTCATCAAGCATGGCCCAATGCCAGTGCAGGACCAATACTCATTTAACTAAAGCTTTTTCAGAGGTTGGAAAGCATGGCTTCCTTTGCAGGGAACTGTCTACCATTACATGTATTATGGTACAACCCTCTACAGGAGTTAATACGGGTAGCACTGTCAAGGCAAAATAATTTTATACAATTACTACAACAGTTACCATGTGCATGGATCTATTAAGGAAGCAGATGATGTGCACATGGTTTTCCACATTATTTGGAAGGTATAAAAGCCAGCATATAGGGCACATTAGGAACACTTACACCCACTGTTTTTTAAAGACTTAAAGCACATCTGCATTGTGTTATGGCCATAAAACTTTAAGGCTGCAATCTTAAACACAGTTACTGAAATCAATGGGATTTAAGTATTTGGCTATACTTTTCTACTTCTGAACTGTTAGCTACTGAATACATAAAACATACAAAAGTGCCCTTCTACTCTCCACAGTGGACACACAGGTCAATCACACTACAAATCTGACATTAAAAATCACAATATTCAGAGACTAGTGGGAGAACATTTTAAACTTTAAGGGCATTCTGTTGCTTACCCAAAAGTCACCATTTTCCTACAAAGAATTGTAAAAGGAGAATCCAATGCAAAACTGCTGAACTAGAATTCAACAAGAAGTTTAACACCATCGTCCCCCAACCCAGAGGTCTTAACAAGGAATTTGGATTTTTCATTCATGACAGGTGCTAATATTTTACATATCCCATTCTTTACAAATGAGACTTAGGGTAGATATACCTCTATAACTTTCTAGTATGATCTGCTTTTCATGTTTTGTGCTAACCCTACTTTTCCTGTCTCTCAACAGTTGGGAGTAGTCCTCTTCTACTTTGAGAAGGGTGATTACTCTTTCACTGGATCTTGTTTTAAACTGGTCTTTTTAAAACCCCTCTGCTCATGCTCTTCCGTTGTGTACAGGTTTTAATATAAATCAATCTTATGGATGTACACTTCAGACATCTGACTTATAAAAGTTTATCTGGAATAATTTTTAAGTCTATGAACTCCTTTTTAAAAGTGACAATGGACTCTTATTTACCTGATACTTTTAAGTGAAGACACTGGGCATTGAACCTATCCATATGCAAAGCAGATACTCTCTCACTGAGCCACAGCCCATTCCTGGGTAAGTTTGTTACTTTAAGGAACTAGGGAACTGATGTGCTTGGCGGTATTGTCAGGATACCATTTAGTATGTATTCCCAACACTAGTGCCACTGCTTTCCCCAATACGAAGCTGTGTACAATAACTGCCTTGCTGAGGAGAGAATGGCAGTTTCATAGCAGCTCCAGTTGCAGCCTGACTTCTGGGAAGCAAGAATTCATAACAGACTGCAGGAATGTTAGGTTACTCTCGCCAAAGCTAAGAGAAAGTGACTAGTAGGGGAAAACCCTTACTTTAGTGAATCGGATTTCAAAAGTTCTGCAGCCACTGAGTATCGCAGCAGATGTTCTCAAAGGTTTCCACTCTTTTTGTCTTTATTTTTTTAAAGCAAAATAATTCCCCATTTTTCCCCTTTGGAAAAAATGAGAATGACATCTTTGTGAGTTGCACATACTGGCCGTACACTGAAATTAAAATACAAGTGAAATTCAATAACAGAGATAATGACAGAGTTCCCTAGCATATTAAAACAACAAACTTATTGTGATGTGGCACCTTAAAGACTATATTATAATACATTATTTCATGATCTTATGTCTATTTCATCCAATGTAGTTGTGAATACTAAATCAGTAAGATTTTTTAAAACATAGAATGAGAAAGGAATAACATTGCGAACAGTAGGTTTAAAGGCTTGGTTTGTAACACTTCTGCAGCACTGAAAAGTGTACAGATAAGGACAACAATAATTTACAACAATAAAAAGACAGCCTACCAGGAGATCCTGTATCAGAAGCTGCATGGCCATTTGAACTGACCATGAAAATTCGATCCATAATAGTATTCAGGTTCCAGGTCTGCTAAAGCAGACTGTAGGAGTCTGATCCTCTGAATTCTTTCGTGACAGATCAGAAGTTCCCAAGTGAATCTGTAAATATACCCAATTAAAATTAATCACCTTCTCAATTCTATCAAAGCAACTCCCAATATAAGTGCAAAGAAAACCTTTACTAGATCCTGGTATTTTTATGATAGTGCAGTGTTCAATGTATTTTCTTAAATATATTTTTAAAGTTTTTCTTCAACCAAGAGAACAGCACACATACTTTGTCCACAGCAGAATTCAAAACTTTAAAATGCAACATCAAATTAATCCTTAGGCTATGTATAGTAGGATCCTCAAGTAGGGAATGTGAAGTTTCAGGGAGAGAAACAATTGTTAAGGCAGGGCTGAGAGCTCAATCCGAAACAGGTCTACTCAAAATTGACGTTTTATTCAATGGGTCTTACTCCCAGTAAAGTGTTCTTAAGATTGCAGCCTGAATCTTTCTCATTCAATGAACCGAGAACTAGACATATTTAACATCCTTTTACAGAGGATTGATCCATACTGAATGCAGAGGAATAACATCATCACAGTTTGAGGATAAACTCAGATGCTTTGTTCTACTGATGCAACCTCATGTACAGTTTTAGGAAAAAATCAGAATCTCATTTCCAATCTCTCTTCCACTATTAGTAATGCTTAGTATGCTGACAGTATGGTGCAGGAGGTTAGTGTTAGGTTTGGGGCTAGAGAATTTAGAAGGGCAACTTCCAAAAGTCTGAGAAAAACTAAGTTAACAACAATCCAGTTTTCTATGGCTGTTGTGGGTTTTCCGGGCTGTATTGCCGTGGTCTTGGCATTGTAGTTCCTGACGTTTCGCCAGCAGCTGTGGCTGGCATCTTCAGAGGTGTAGCACCAAAAGACAGAGATCTCTCAGTGACACTCAGTGAGAGATCTCTGTCTTTTGGTGCTACACCTCTGAAGATGCCAGCCACAGCTGCTGGCGAAACGTCAGGAACTACAATGCCAAGACCACGGCAATACAGCCCGGAAAACCCACAACAGCCATCGTTCTCCGGCCGTGAAAGCCTTCGACAATAAATCCAGTTTTCTGATGACAATATAATCTGTCCAATCAATATCCAAAGAAGACAACATATATATAAAAAGTTGTACAAAAAAAGTTGGGTGCCTGACACATACAGAAAACTAAAGCATTAACTTTTCTTCCTCTGTGCAGATGACTCACTCAAGCTACAACGGTAAGCAAACTTACTAAGATTCATTTCTAAATAAATATGGAAGGACTGGACATTCACGCAACTTTAACTAAAATTATTTCACTGGAAAACCATATTTGTACATAATGCAACTGCATTATTCGCTGCTAGAGCTCCATGGGAATAAAAGTTCTCATCACTGAACAAGGCCACAGCTACCCTCCACTGTTTCCTATGAAGGGAAAATCCAGCGCTTTCTTCTTAGCCAAACACACAAGAGCAATCAAGCCCAACAGAATCAATGCCAAACCAAAGAATCCCAACAGCACTAACCTGGCAGCAGGCAGCAGAAGACATGCATGCCAACAAACAAACAAACAAACAAACAAACACACACACACACACACACACACACACACACACACACACACCCTGAAGCTGCAGCCGGTTTCAGCAGCTTGTTTTTGCCCCCTTTGCATGTTTCCCAGGCCAAAGGGGGGGGGGCAGAGAGGTGATTCTCACAGACAAATGGCATAGCTCATTAGGGGGAGCTCAACTGCTTGTCCAATCATGATGATTCTCTCATGCAGTCTATGAGAGAATCTTCATGACTGCCCTAAAAGTTAAGCTCCCCCTAATAACTACCAAGTGATGTCATTTGCCTCCGAGAATGGCCTACCTCCCCCTCCTTTTTTGCCCAGGAATCATGTGGAAGTAAGAAAAATAAGCTGTTGTGACCTTTGAAATGGTGGCCCCAGTTATTTCCAAATATTTCTGGGATTAACTGGGATAGAAATATCAGTATATCAGAGAATTCCAGATATGACTGTGATTCCTGAATACACCCAAGAAATACCTTCTTGGTATAGTGTTGAACGCCCAGACTTGGACAGCCCAGGCAAGCCTGATATCATCAGATCTCGGAAACTAAGTGAGGTCAGCCTTGGTTAGTAATTGGATGGAAGACTTCCCAATAAGACAAGGGTTACAGAGGCAGGCAATGGCAAACCACCTCTTAGTCTTTTGCCATGAAAACCCCACCAGGGGTCGCCATAAGTTAGCTATGACTTAACAGCACTCTCCACTACCACCATATTGTTGGACTGGATATATCAAACTGCACACACCTAGTATGCAGATCTCTGGTGATGTTAGAAACCCAACTGCATATACATTTTACTGGAGTGGACCAAGGAGATCTGCATGCAAGTAAATATGTCTAAGTTGCCAATCAAACAGTACCTACTAAGATAGTTCCAGTTGAGTAGCTGTATTGGTCGGCAGCCAAAGAGGTCCAATAGCACCTCAATGACCAACTATATTTCCATTTTAAGAATCAAGGCTCTCTTTGTTAGATCTGATGACGGGAGCTCTGACTCTCGAAAGCTAGTATCTCAGAAATATAGCGCCTACTAAACCTGTGCTGTGGGAGCATAACATACTGTACATAGGTAATAATCCTTTTTTCCTCATTAAGTCAACTACTTAAGAACTTGCACATGCCTACTGTTGCTGAAAAGCCTTCTACATAACAACTGAAGTAGGTGTCAAAGCTCAAATCCAAAAAGGCAACACCATTGCAGTTCTTATGCTGACGGTGGGGGGAGAGGAGTTGAATGACAGGGCTTTATATTTTACAGTTTAAATAATTACTTGAAAAATTAATGAATTATTGACCTAGAATATTAAATTTCTTCTCATTTACTTTTCCAAACCCTAATGTGATAGTAGGGAGGGGCAATTCTAAGCAAGCATACTCAAGTCTACTCAGCGGGGCATACCCCCATGAAAGTGTTCTTAGGATTGCACTATAACAGAAGGCCGAGTTTTATCTGACAGACCTTTCTAAACTGTGTATTCTAATCCACTATTTTGATTTCTCATCTGCAAAATCAATAGTCAGAAAGAGCAGACTTAAATACAACTATGCTTCTTAAGGTTTAAGCTAGAAGTTATACTGGACACCTCAGCACCTCTTTACTAAAGAATTACAACAACATTCGATTTATGTACTGTCTTTCAAAACAACTTAATGGCCACTCTGAGCAATTTACAAACTGTGTTGTTATTATCCTCACGACAATCACTCTGTGAGATGATGGGGCTGAGAGAGCTCTAAGAGAGCTGTGACTGACCCAAGGTCACCCAGCAGCCTTCAAGCGAAGGAGTGGGGAACCAAACCCAGTTCTCCAGATGAGGGTCCTGCCGCTATTAACCACTACACCAAATTAAGTACAGCATCTAATTGTTGGCGGTGTAATTTACAAGATGCATCTTGACTTAAAGCATATGCTTTGGACATTTCCAGTCATTCAGCCCTTTTGGGAGGATGTCATTGCCCATATTAATTTTGTATTAGAATACTCATTATCTTTGAGATGTTAATGTTTTTTAAACTATTTGCCTATCTCTTGGAACCTAACTGATGGTCAACAGAAATGAACCTTCCATGCACTTACAGTTGCTAAAAGTCACTGGAAAGACAAAAGCCCATTTTCTACAATTTATTGGATGGAGGACCTTATTGAAATTTGAACATATTGCATATAGACAGCAATTATGTATGGACTTATTTTTAGATATTTAGAAACCTTTCACAGAAGTGTATGTATAGATTCGCCAATAGTGTTTTTGTTGCCATTACTGGGCTTTTTGTTTCTTTTTTTGTTTTGCACTAATAAATAAAACAAGTTTGGTTTCTTGTGGTCCAAATGGACCATGGGAGGGGTTGAATGTGCAAGACAAAGAGGTAAAGATAGCACACACCTATTCTGCTTTAAAATGTTACTCCATAAAAGGACCCCACCTTATGTTATACCATAGAAGTTGATGTTTTTCACAATAGTTTTAAGTACTAAAAATTCTACAGAAGACGCTTGAGCATATAAAAAGTGGCATTTGCCCAGGGAGCTTCATCTATCTCCCTCTATCATTAACTTCTGCCAGTAGGTGAACTTTCTGATTTGTTTGGCATTCTCTCACTGACCCTCCTTCCTGCTTATGTGTTTGTTGTTTTTAATATATATGTAATTTTAAAGTTTGTTTTAATGTTTTTGATTGTTTGGTGCCTCGGTGACCGTAGAAAGGGAGAATTAAAAGTTTTAAATAAATAATAATGAATTCTACCAGCCATTACAGAATTGCACACAGAAGAGTCAACACAGAACTGTTCAAGAGCTATTGTTATAAAGGGAGCAGAGTCGCAGTTACGGTTTTCACTGCATTACTTGCTGTATGTATCATACTGTTTCTGTAATCTTGCTTAATTGTATGCAATGTAGTTTTTATACAGCAGTCTCTAATTTTGTAATCCAGTTTTTATTTCACTGTTTATAAGTAGGTAACTTTTATTTCAATGTTTCCTGTATATTGTTCCTATTGCACTTTTTAAAATTGTGTAATCTCCCTTTAATCACAGTGAGAAAGGCAGATTACAAATGAAACAAAACCAACAAAACTGAACTGGGAGAAAGAAATGACAGAATAGAATGGATTTTTTAACATTTATTTTTAAGCACTGTGGTTTTCCTTTGCTTTGATGAAATGTTGCGCACTACCTTAAGGTATTATTTCTAACAGAGAGATAGAAGCTTGCTAAAATAAACAGTTTCAGTTATTACACAATCTTACTAATAGCAGACAGGCATGCATTAATTCATCCGAGAGACACAGAGCCAAGGGCTAATATGTTAGTGCAACATTTATCTTTTTAAAAATGTCGTTAGATGCAATGATTTGGTAAGTTACTGGGTGATAAACTGCAAAGTGAAATCACTGTTAAGATGAACACAGGAAATTTACAGCCAAGACACTATTTTGGATGCAATTTTTTAAAATATATTTGTATTTATTTATGTCATTTAGAGTCTGCCTTTCTCACTGAGACTCAAGTTGGATTACACAGTGTGAGACAGCACCAGGGCTTTTTTCTGAGCTGGAACGCCTCAGAATGGCGTTCCATCAGCTCTTTAAAAATACCCACATGAATGGAGTCACATGGGTATTTTTTAAATGGCCTATTTTGGCCATTTTGAGCCTGGATCAGGCCCAAAACAGCCTAGATCAGGCCTCTGCTGGGTAGGGGAGGGTTCCTCCACCTGGCAAGCCCGATCCTGGCTGTTTCGGCCCCAATCTGAGCCGTTTCAGCCATTTGGGGCCCATTTAGGGCCCAAAACGGCCAGGCTCGGGTCCGAAACAGCCAGGACTGGGCCAGTGCTGGGCCAGGGATGGTTCTCCTGTGTGGCAGGGGAGTGCTTTCCCGTGTGGCAGCAGGCTGTTCCAGGCCGTTTCTGGCCCGTTTGGGGCCCAGAACGGCCCGGATCACACCCTAAATGGCCAGGTTTGGGCTGTTGCCCTGTGGAGGAATGCTCTCCCATGTGGCAACAGCCTGTTCCAGGCTGATCTGGGCCATTTTGGCCCAATTTGGGCCCGAAATGGCCCAGATCCAGCCACTGCCAGGTGGGGGAGTGCTCCCCTACGGTGGAGCAGCCCATTCCAGGCTGAATCAGACCACCACCCCCCATGCAGTGCAGGAGCGCTCCTGGGGCAGCCATGCCTACATGATAACATCACTTCCCGGAAGTGATGTCATCATGCAGACCCAGGAGTGCGCGCACTGTGCGCTCACATGTATTAAGAGGTGCACCACCTGTTCCCGGGAGTTGCCCCAGGTGAGAGTTCCCCCACCTCTTTCCCCAGAAAAAAAGCCCTGGTCAGTACAGATAATATCAAAGACATTTCAATAAACATGTAATGGGTATATACAGGCAAATATTTTTTTTAAAAAAGCAGAAATCAAATACAGAGCTGAAGAAATGTTGAAACAGAGGATAAGCAGTTACATGACTTACATATTAAAAAACATAGGAGCTACCCAGCTGGATCATACTTTTAGCAATAATAGTTATCTCATTATCAGAAGGAACTGATTTCATTCTCGGAAGCCAAGTGATCCCATTATCAGAAGCTACTGATTGCATCTACTCCCCCCTCCCCTCTCCACTTATATATCTGACCAGTTTCTTCTTACCCTCCATGCATCTGATGAAGAGAACTGTGATTCTCGAAAGCTCATGCTACAGTAAAGTTGGTTATCTTAAAGGTGCTACTGGACTCTTTTCTATTTTGCTACTACAGACTAACATAGCTAACTCCTCTGGAGCAATAACTGTGAAGTCTGTGGTTCCTCCTTATCCCTCTACTGATGGGTTCCCTATCTCCTTACTGATGGATCTCTTTAAACCACTTCCTTACAGTACAGCCTTCATATCTGAGTAAAAAGCCCTCTGGAATAATTCAGTTTTGCATCATTTGAGGAAGGCCAGGAGAGTAGGAGCCTTCCTAACTACCTCAGGTAGACCATTCCATAAAGTGGGGGTACCACAGAGAATGCACGTGTACAGGCAGCTGTCGATTTTGCCCATGTGCAGTTGTCCATTGTAATCCCTTTAAATTAATTGCTAATGCCTTTTTTGAAGAAATGTGTAACTGTCCATTCTCATGTGCACCCCTTTCCTTCATTCTGATTTACCTCTCCATTTGCTTTCAGATATGGGAGAGAGAGCTACTCCATGTTCTGTCATAACAGCTGGATTCTCACAGCAGATGAGGTTTTGCTGGCAGTAATTTTAGTCTCCACTGATGTCCAGAGGACAGGCTAACTGCAAACTGGGTTAAGTAAGGTAAAGCAGGAAAATACCACTGCCATAGATCAGTGATATCCTAGTAAGTGCAAACTGACCCACATTAGATAACCGCTGCTCTATCATGTTCAAATATCATCACTATAAATCTTTTGAATAGTCTAAAATATAACTGAAACAACCTTTCTGTAGCTTAATTAATGTAGCAAAATGCTCAATTTTAGAAAAAGTGCTTTTCCACAAGAGAGCCCTATTGACCTGGGTTTTCCTTTGTTCTCCTACAAACCTGTATACCAGCCTCATCCACAACGATTTTGACAGAGAAAGCTTATACCTCTCTAGGACTGAAGAATAACAATAGTAAATGGGCTAAAATCTGGCAAGTACAATCTATAGCCTTTTTAAAGCATTCAGTATCTAAGTAAGTGCATTAAAATTGCTAGAGTGCTATTTAAACATGTTATATACTATTTTGTTTTCCTGCCTTCTTCCTGATAATTTTTAATAACATTCTTTTTTTTTTTTTTTGAAAAAATTTTTATTGGGTTAGAATATTATTATTTTTACATTACATTCAATTTTCCCCAGATTTTTCATTTCTAACCCCCTCCCTTTCCCCCCCTTTTGTTGACTTCCAACAGCTTTCCCACCCTTTGTCCCTTTTCCCTTACTTCTATTAAATTCCTCTGTCTAAAACAGATATACATTCTCCATTATATTAAGCAGTACATCTTTAACTACTTTTCTTATTATACACCCAAACTGTACGTCTTTGGATAAACAATTTATCCCATTTTCCTGTTTTGAATATTTCTATATATCATAAACCTATATATCATAAACCATAAAAATCTTACATTTAAATCAAACAATTTTACTTGTTCTCTATATATTACTCATTCTATCTTTTTATGGTAATTCTATATAGCTCATCACATAGTCAATCAATTTAACTCTTCTGTACATTCAGTTTGGTGCATATGAATCTTATCAAAGAAAGAAAATATTGTTGGTTACTCAATCCTCGTATTTAAACCTTATCATTAATTATTTTCTATCAATATTCTATCTGTTAACCTATACATATCTATATATATATCAATCTGTTAATCTAACTGCTTATAACTTCACATTTATCTCTTCCTCCCCCGGTAAAGTCACCCCTCTCTTTTATACTTTTATTATACTTCAGTAGTTCTCAAACTGCCACAGTTTTCCTCCCACCTCCCATTTCCTCTCCAGATATTGTTTCAGCTTCTCCCAGTCTGTGTTAAACTGCCCTGAGTCCAGATTTCTCAGTTTTCTTGTCATCTTGTCCATTTCTGCCATGTACAGCAATTTGTAGATCCAATCTTCAATAGTTGGCACTTCTTGTATTTTCCATTTTTGCGCATACAAAAGTCTAGCTGCTGCTGTCATATAAAATATCAACGTCCTATGATGGGCTGGAATTCCCTCCATTCCCAAGTTTAGTAGCAGGAGTTCTGGGTTCTTATTTATTTGAAACTGTAAAATTTCACTCATTTCTCTTATTATTTCCCCCCAGTACTGCCTAGCTACCTCACACGACCACCACATGTGATAAAGGGAGCCCTCATGTTTCTTACATTTCCAGCATTTATTAGAAGTATTCAAGTTCCCTAGCGCAATCTTCTTTGGTGTCATGTACCAACGATAAATCATTTTGTAAATGTTCTCTTTAATATTAGTACATGTCGTTATCTTCATTGTAGTTTTCCACAAGTATTCCCATGCCTCCATTGTTATTTCTTTATTGAAATTTATAGCCCATTTCACCATCTGTGTTTTAACTATCTCATCCTCAGTATACCATTTCAACAGTACTTGGTATACCTTGGATATTCTTTTCTTGTCTTCTTTAAGAAGGGTCTGCTCTAGTTCCGAGTTCTCTGTTCGTATGCCCCCCTTTGCAGAGTCCGAATTGTATAAGTCTCTAATCTGTCTATACTGGAACCAATCATAGTTAGGTGATAGTTCCTCTTGCGTCTTTATTCTGAGTTTAGATACTTCAGTTTTAGTTATTTCTTTGTACGTTAAACATTGTTGTTCATTATCAACAGCTCTCGGATCTATCACCTCGTATGGAACCACCCACAAGGGAGTTCCTTCTTGTAGGTAAATTCTATACTTCTTCCAGATTGTATATAAACTTCTCCTTACAAAATGATGCAGGAACATCGAGTTGACCTTTACTTTGTCGTGCCATAGGTATGCGTGCCATCCAAAGATTTTTTTATATCCCTCTAGGAATTTTTAATAACATTCTTGACCTTCACCTTAAGTATTCATAATTTCTGGCCTAATCTCATACACATCTCTACCATTTGGTTCCAGGAATATCTAGATATTAGGAGGCACGAATATGTGTATGGAAACACTTGTTTAAGAAAAAGGTGCACAGATAAGGTACGATTTGTATAAAAAAGATAGTTAAACTTAAGCAAGTAAGTATATTCAGCAAAGTGTTCATGTGCAGGGAATTGATAGCTGCCATTTATATGAAGACAAATCCCGTGAAATCCAAAACTCAAGATCATTTTAATCTATTTTATAGAAAAAAATGTCAGCAGAAACCATTATTTACTTTCATTCTCACAGGTTACTGGTTTTTATCCAGCGATGAAATCAAGATATAAACACACACCATTCAATCACTAACCCTGCATTTTTTCTATATTTGCATTCTGATTTCTCAGTTTTTCTACAGTTTGTTTTTACAAATACGGGTATGTGAAGTAGGGGGTTTATATTTAAGACTGAGAGAAATCAGGTCAACAGCTATTTAACTAAGTCTCCACTATATACAAACACTGAATTATTGGGAATATCATTGCATATTGTATACCAGATGCATTATTACAAGTTAAATTGCCAAGTGACGGCAATAGTAGACTTACCTGAAAATTGATGGACCTGAAATTCTTCAAATTCTTCCTTTACTTCCTAGACATAATTCTAGCAGCACATACATGTTATTTAAACTACTCATTTCCTCCTCTAATTCAAGTCCACGGTAAATTAGCACTATTATCTACATATCTAGGTACATATCTAGGTATATACCATGTACATTTATTAGAGAGTAAGCCAAGGGGCCTGGATAGTAAGATTAGCAGGCAGCGCAGAATTTCCTTACAAGTTTTAAAGCTGTTTTCCTTAGTTTGAGTGCAGAGTTAAACATTTAAGAAAAAAGACCATAGAAAATGTATCCTTAGTAAGGAAAAATCATAAAACACAGTACAAAACTACATAGAAAAATTAGTTTCTTGTTATGAGTTTTCAACAATACAACCCCTGCTAGTTTCTCCCTTTGTATATAACACCCTATACTTCCAAAGATGTCTAGTTTCTAGAAGCATCACAGAAATCTGTCACATAAGTGTCATGGAAGATGGGCACAGGGGAACTGGAGAAAAATGCACTATTACACAAAGTGTCCAGCAGCAGCCAGTCTGATGTCACAAGAAATTTACAATAGGGCAAGATGGCAAAAACCACCTGATGGTTCTGCCCAATATCAAATATACTTGCTCAAAGCATAGAGGCTGTATTTTCAGGAATCGACATTTTAGTTGATACAACAGACCTCTATAGTCATTTAAAAACATTTATGGTGGTAGGCATAGCCTATGATATTTCATAGAATGACAGGTCATCAGAAGTACCTCCATTCCTTCCTGTTTATCTCACTGCCAATGAGTAATCACAGCAGATCAGAGATTCACTGTGAATGAACAAATGTGTAAAGAAGTAATACCCACAGTGCTCAGTAAACCCAATGTAGGATTTACAGCTATTCCACAAACAGAACGTTATAAAATAGTAGAGCAGGAATGACTGACAACAAAAGGTACAGAAATGGCAAGGGCATTCATTTCCAGGAAAAAAGCGTAATATTTTTCAAAAAGAGGGTTTAAAGAAGTGAGCTATACAAAAGTGGGATGCTCTTCTTGAAAACTTGCATGGAGTCATGAAGATGAGAGAAGCACACAACACAGGACAAAAGCAGGCATTATCTTCCTTACTCATTTTCTGTTTCCCTCTTTCACCTTTATAACTCTTACCAAGTTTGTCTGAGGAAGATCATCAGCCTTGAAGCTGATGTAGCAAGAAGTGAATGCAAGACCCACATCAACCGTGACATCCAATAATCTCACACCCATTAATTTCACTTAATGTAAACATGCTGGGGAGCTGTAGCCAATTGTAATTTCCCAGTTCATATAGGGAAAATAGAATACACAAAAATTTATCTCTAGTGGGAAAACCTTAAAATCAGGAATGTCTCTA
Source organism: Eublepharis macularius (assembly GCF_028583425.1). Classification (NCBI taxonomy): domain Eukaryota; kingdom Metazoa; phylum Chordata; class Lepidosauria; order Squamata; family Eublepharidae; genus Eublepharis; species Eublepharis macularius. The sequence goes on from NC_072794.1 coordinate 135,847,702, forward strand.
TCAGCAAAGCTTTCAATATATGTGAGTCTGCTATATGTACTGCATGCAAATTCTCCTTGGATGTTAGAGAGAAGGTAAGGAACTAGGGTGCCAAAAATTTGATTTTTAATTCCCAGTAAGTCATAATGTGTTCCTGCTGGGGTCACAAGGATGTGCATCAATTGCAACAGCTAGTTTATACCTACTGTTCCAGGGGCAAGTTTTACACTTTTGCAGTTTGGCTCTATGCACACTATATTTTGATGCTACACACTACTGAAGTTCTGTGCAATTATGAATATGCCCCGAAAATGGCAACTGAAAGAGTAATGCAAAGAGGAACATTTAGAATAGACTATGTTATAAAGTGCAAAAATTTAAAAATTTAAAGTTATCAGAGTTTAGGAAAAAAATATGAGGCAGCACTATTGGTAATGAATGGAGAAGTTCAGGTTGAGAGACAGAAGACGAAATTAGAACTTTGCTGAAAGAACAAGCAACACGTAAAAGTGCTCCATTTCCAAAGTATTTCAGACTTATACCAATTAATTACAGAAACTAACAGTGCAATCCTATGAAGAGTTACTCCAGTCTAAGCCCATTGAAGTCAATGGGCTTAGACTGGAGTAACTCTCCATAGGATTGCACTGCAAATCTCTTGTATTTGCTGAAGTAGGTATCATATTTTGGTACATATTTTATGTAGAAGATCAAAGTCTTAACAGTGATACACAATGAATTTCAACTATAGTATTTTTAACTTAATTTATGCCCACCTTTCTCCCCAATGGGTACCCAAGGCGGCTTACCTCATTCTCCTCTCCTCCATTTTATCCTCATAACAACCCTGTGAGGTAAGTGAGGCTAAAAGAATGAAATTGGCCAAGGTCACCCAGCAAGCTTCCATGGCACAGTGGGGAATTGAACCTTGGTCGCCCAGATCCTAGTCCGTCACTCTAGCCACTACGCAATCCTGGCATTCCATAGGACTACAATTCTATGACTACAGGGTAAACACTTGACATTCTCCAGTAAAATGGGATATATTTTCTGGTCCACATTTTTAAGACCATGGACCAAATACATATTTCTGATAATAGCCCTTGTCAGTCTTTATAGCAACCAAGATGTATTTGTCTATTATTGTTATATTGTAATATTTCACAGACTGGAATCTATTATTTTAACGGTAGACCATATTAATGGTTACAACTGAGACGTCTGTTAAATCTTATTTGTCTATTAACAGACTTCTCAATTGTAACAATCAACATGTTTTAACATTTAAAATGGTTATTATTGAAAAGGAGACACAGAAGAGAGAAGAAAGATAATGTCATATAAATTCCATAAATTACTTAAAGTTCCTCCCTACATACATATGTGCTGTCAAGTTGCAACCAACTTATGGTGACACCCAGCAAAGGGCTTTTCAAGACAAGTGAGACCCAGAGGTGGTTTGCCATTGCCTTCTCCTCTGCAGATACTTCCTTGGTGATACCCCATCCAAGTACAGACTCTGCTTAGCTTCCGAGATCTGTCAAGATCGGGCGATACCATGCTGTCATCCCTCCAACGTTCGTCCTCACCTCAAATGAATAACAATAATAAACTCTGATCTTCAGAAGCTTATAGATTTAATACATTTTAATGTTACATTAAAACTGTAACATTAAGGTCAACAATATGTTACAAGTGGGGGAACCACAAGGACTTACAAGAGGCATCTCATTTTCTCTCCTCTCACTATTTTCTCTATCCCTTCTCAGTTAGAACTCATAGCCTCTCCTTCTTTCCTGCATCATCCTCTTGTTCTCACCTACCAGTCAATCTACACCTTTATTCGTCCCCCACTTTTAGCTCCCCCACCCCCGCACGCCACACTCTCCACAGGAAAACTTTGGCAAAGTTGTGCAGTACCAACTGAATAAGGCCGCACTGCATGGGCTTGTGGGGGATACCTTACTTTCCCCTGTGGCCCCTTCCCCACACTATTTCCACTTTCCCTCCTCCTGGAAGTTCCTACATCCTCATCTTTCCTTGCTTCATTCTCTCCTTCCCACTCCCAGCCAGCCTACCTTTTATCTTCCCCTCATCATCAATCATACAGTGAGCTTCCACAGCAGAATGGGGATTCAAACCTGGGTCTTCCAGATTCTAGTCTGAAACTCTAACCACTACATCACACTGGCTTTTGTGGAGTGGCTACTGTTGAACAGCAAGCAGCTGTACCAGGGTGAGTCATGCACTCACGTGGTACCAAATCACCCAGTGGCTGAGTCCTCCCTCAAAGGCCAAAAGAGGTCAGGAATGGGCCCTGCCCTCTGCCACTGCCGTTTACTAACAGCAACCAAGACTGGAAGGTTGGCAGTACTGTTGTGACTGCCCAGTAACAGCCACTGAGGATATCTGTTTCTCAAAGCTACAGTGCTCCTTTTATAATTTGGGTTTTGTTGTACCCACCTCAATGTTCTTTTTTTTTTAAGAATTCAGATATTTCTGTGAATGTGAGGCTTTTTTCACATTTGTAGAAAGACCAATCTTGTCTGTTTGTGGTCCGAATCTCTGGATTTAAGTATCCACAGATGGGGACAAGTTGAAAATCTAAATATATAAAAGCCAAGCCATATTCCAGATGACTCATCTCTTATCCTAGTATGCCTCCAGAGGGCACTGCTGCAGTGGGAAGCCAAGGCGAGGAAGCCCATGCCTCTAGAGAGCGCACTGTGGCGAGAAGCATGGGCCGTCCCTCCCTCCTGCCACCTACCTTCACCAGGCAGCGATCGGGGCGGAGAGGAGGAAGCAATACCCAACTGCCCCCCACCTTGAACCGGTGGCAATGCTCGCCCCCCCCCCGCTTCACCTGGCCACGATCAGATGCCAAGGAGGCAGCAATGCCCGTCCCCCCTTCACCCAGCTGGGACAGGAGCGGAGCAGGGGGAGTGCCCCCCTTCACCCAGCAAGGATCAGGAGTGGAGCAGGTGGCAGTGCCCCCCCTTCACCCAGCTGGGATCAGGAGTGGAGCAGACGGCAGTGCCCCTCCTTCACCTGGCCAGGATCAGGAGCAGAGCAGGTAGCAGTGCCCCCCTTCACCCAGCCAGGATCAGGAGCAGAGCAGGCAGCAGTGCTCTCCCTTCACCCGGCCGGGATCAGAAGTAGAGCAGGTAGCAATGTCCGCCTGCCCACCCTCCCCTTTCTAGAGCCCGTTGTATTTTTCCCACAAAGGGATTTGTTGCTAGTTAGATATATTGTGGTACTGTTTCACACGTAAACTTGTACTTACTGAAGCTCTGCTAAAATGCCTTCCAATCTCAAGGTCATCAATTTAAGCAGTTTGCTTTATTTATTAGAAACTAATACCACTTTTCTGCGTCATCTTTCTTAAACCTCTACCCGGACTCAACAGAGCCAGCTATTAAGGTTCATCCATTTCCAGAGCATTTTGTCTCAATCTATATTATATAACCAAGAACTTGTTATATAATGGAATTCAAATATAATTCACTCATCATATAGGTGATCCAGGAATAAGTATACAATCTGCTATGTATGGGGTTGTACTTCTCTCAAAAAAGAAACCTTGCAGTTTGGAAGCACTTCTGGACTTCTCTCTGACTCTTAATATTCAGGTGACAGAGGTGACTAAACGTGATTTTTACCATCTTAGATTGGTCTACCAGTTGCAGTCATTTTTGGAGATGGTGGACCTGGTTACAGTCATAAATGCCTTGGTAACATCCAAATAAGAATATTGTAATGAACTCTATGTGGAACTATCTTTGAAGATGGTCCAGAAATGTCAACAGGTTCAGGATGCAGCAGCCAGAACATTAACATAGTTGAACATCTATCCTGTATCAAGTACATTGGCTCCCAGTCTGTTTCCAAGCCCAAAGTGATGCTGCGGACCTTTAAATCCTAGGCAATCTGGGTCCAAAACATCTGTAAATCTCTCTGCCTTCATAGACTTGCCCACACTCTGATCACTTGAGGCAGCACTACTTAGGGAATATGCACCTGGGGCGATATATTTGGTGGGGATCCACATAAAGGCCTTTTCAGCAGCCACCCCTAAACTTTAGAAACCCCACTCCCCAAACTATACATGTCCCAGTCAGTTGAAGACTTTTATTTCAGAAAACTTTTTAAACACAACATTATCTCTAGTTTTAAACATGTTTAAAAATTATTTTAAGAGTTTACTGTAACATCTATGGATATACCTGTTTCTTGTGTTGGCCTTTTTTTTAAAAAGAAAGATGGAATAAAGGTTTGGTCTATAAAGCTCACATTGAAACAAAATGCATAAACCAAAATGCCTGCTGCCACAGTGATATATACAGAGCTCCCATTTTCATCCAAATTAGTGCATAAAGCAGATACTGTTAAAAATAAGATTCCACAACTGGCTATTATTCTTAGCTATTACTAGATGTAGCAGTCCTGTTCTAATTTACCAGAGACACATGGCATTCCTTTCCAATATTATTTAACACACTTTTGTTGAAAGCAACAAGTTGGACTGTTACACTAAAAAGAATCTGAAGTTTTTATGTGACTGAATACACATTTTTCTTTTTACTACAGGATGACAGTATATACTTTGGTCACATTAAATATCATGAGTAAACTGACCAGCTTGCTTATTTTTTTATCTGTCACTTAACACTGAACTAAACACAGGCTTAAAAAGTTAACCCAAAGAAGTCTAGTCATGCAGTTCACCACCCCTTGGACAAGTAATAATGCCTTTCCAACAAACAATGTCCAGCATGCCACTTAGGCAGCCCTAAGGAAAACAATCACATGTGAATAAGCATGCCTGTTAAAGTGTGCATGTTTTGTATCTCTCTACCACCAATCTACGTCATACAATTTCATGTAAAGCCAAGATTTTCTCACACCAGCAAACTCTGTCAGATTGGTCATAGTTCTCCCAATACTCCAGGTGAAATTTTTATAAGTACCAACTTATGAACCAGTCCCATCTTTCAGATACTAATTTTCATTTACAAGAGCTAAACAAGAGTATGAGATACCCTTACAAGACCAGTCCTTGTGCTCTAATTATTTCAGGGGTATTTATTATTTTCAGGTTGTCTCTTTAAAGGAAGAGGAGGCACATAAAATATATATGCAAGCAACTTGAGGTTAGAATTCCCTTCACCAAATTTGATGTGCAGTAATCTTGCAGGTTAACCTTTTACAGCAGAAGACAGAAGGTAAGACTACAAGAACTTAGACACAGAACAGGCAGAATAATTACTTAGATATGATCTCCCCGCCCCCCCCCCCCAAGAATCCCCAAACATTCTCTTGGAGTTACCAATACTTATTTCAACAACATTTCCAGCCAATATTTATTATACCAATGGATTTGCTTATACCAATGGAGTTATATCAATGGAGTTATTATATTAATATGTCCTAACTACAGACAAAGTTAACATATTCTGGTAGTTTTAAATGTTGTTTTTAACATGTATGTTATTGATTCTTTATTTTATTACATAGACAAATATTTTATAAAGAAACTTAGTAAATTTTACCAAAAAAACCCCCAAACCACTTAAGGGTTCTGGGCCCCTTTTGATCATAGGGTCATCCCAGGACAATATACGTCCCTGAGGTCATCCAAGGATAAAATGTTCATGGGAACAACCTCAAGATCAAAGTCACAAGAACTATCAGTCCTCAGCTTGATAGTATACTAATTGCTCTTTAGAGTTTGTATTTCAAAAGGCATCTTAGGATACAGACTTTGTATCTGAAATATTAAGTATCAAACAGAATACTAACACTACAGCGGAAAGACCAATACCAACAAAGCTACTTCATTCCAGGACCACCTAAGCTATTGGTCTGTATGTCAAGCCAAGCACAGCTTAGTTCTAACTACTTTTCCTAACACCCAAAGATAGACAACAAAAAAAATTAAGCATGTTCTATGGATATAAAAATATGCTTTATTATCATATCCAATCCCAATAATAAAACTGGAATGCCAGTTTTATTATCATGATAGAATAGTAATAAAGGACACTGGATGAATTATTCTGAAAGGGGTCTTCAGAGCTCTGAAAACAGTGCGAGGCCTGCTTACACACACCATTTCAGGGATCTTGAGAGGGGATCAGCCCCATTATCAGCATGGGTAGCAAGTTATTTAGCACAGTGCTGGAAGACAAAATAACAGTTTGAAAGGTGGCTACGGGAACAATCCTAGGTCTGTTTGGAAGAAAAGAACCTTTTTATTTCGCGGGACTTACTTCCAGGAAACTGTTCTTGGGAGGGCAACCTATATCAATTATTGTCCAGTTTCTTAGAATCCCGTGCAAAACCTCGCTTGTCCGCCTTAAATCAACTCAAGTGGAGGGAGGGGGAGAGAATTGGATCTCAAGCGGGGCAGCAACCATCTCAAATAGCTTAGCCAGCGCACCATTTTACACCAAACACGGTGTTGTGAAGAAAGGAGACATGCATTGTGTTGTGCCCTGAAGCTGTCACGGAGAACCCAGAGCCAGGCCCTGATAGGAGGACCACTGAAGTCTGGCCTAACCAGCCGCTCATATTATAGAACCCGTCCTCCAACTTCCCCCCTCTCCCAAAGCCCTGCCACCCGCCGGTATTCACCCTCCCATCTGCCAACCTCGGTATTGCCAGGCCTGCCCAGGCCCTGCCCCCCCCCCGCCGACCCACGCCCCTTGTAAGCCTCTCCGATGGGAGCGCCAGGGCTCTGCCTCACCCTTCCTCCGAGAGGCCAGGCCGGCACCGCTGCAGTCCCAGGCCCGCTCGTGCCCCTTCCCTCCTCTTGCCCCGGGGCGACCCTGACCAGGCCCGTGTTTACCCCCCTCCCCTCCCCGGTGCAGCCCACCCGCTCGGCCCCGCCTCGCCTCGCCTCGCACACCATACACACAGGGCGGGAGGGGGAGAGACCCGCGCGCTCACCTGGCGGCGCTGCTCCCGTCCAACGCGCCCACCACCCACCGCCCAGAAGCGCCGGGCGGCGGGCAAGCTCTGGACTCCCGGGCGCGGGAAAGGGAAACGCGGCGGCGGGCTGGAGAGGGGTGAGGAGGGGGCCGGGGCAAGTCCGAACGCCCAGGGCAGCGACCCTCAGCCCGGCCACGGCTCCGCCTCCTCCTCGGGGAGGCCACGTGACACGCCGGCTGCGCGCGTCGCCTCGGACCGGGAGCGCGCCTCCGATTGGGAAGCGGCCGAGCGCGCGCCTCGCCTTCGCCCCCCCGCCCTTCCGCGCTGTCTTTCTCTAACGTGAGGAGGACGGGGGGGGGGGGGGGTTCGAGTGCTCGAGAAAGAAAGAAAGAGAAAGAAAGAAAATACATTGTATGCGTGAGTATATACACACACACACACACACACACACACACACACACAAACATTATATATGTAATGAAATGTATCTAAAACTGTATATAAAAAGAGGAGGGTATTATAGATATAATATAAAGAAAGGAGGGTATTTTTACCCTCATCCGCTACACAGAGAGAGAGAGAGCTCTCACGTTCATAGGCTAGTGTCCGTTTCCAACCCGGCACTGCAGGAGCTGCCTGCTATACACTCACACACACCATCTCAGGATCTGAGGAGCGAGTTTGTATACTTGCACACCCTCCTCAGGGGAGTCTGAGGCACACCTGTGAAGCACCTTTCCAAGAAGAAATGAAAGCTGCATTCTAACCCACATAATGCAACTCCAGTACCTGTCAGTTTGTCCTAAGTTGAAGTGATTGTATTCCTTCTAACGTTTTTGCATGAACTGGACAGTGTGGTGTGGGATATTCTGATACCATTTCGAAAACAAAAATATGCAAAACCATCCGTTGTGCCATTCCATTACTCCACATGCACATTGTTATTTCGTTAAAAACTATATTGAAGTATTGCTGGCATTGCTGCAGTTCTTCCGCTACTGTTTATGCAATCGGAACTGTGATAAGTCCATTTTCCTTTTGGCTCATGCATCGCTGGATCCAAGCCCCCCTCCAATTCTGTAGGAATTTTTTTTTAACAGTATGCATTGCAATCAGATGGTCTTGTTGGTGCAATCTGCTTCTCCCCTTAAGAAGTTCTTTCTGTATTTTTGCACAGTGCTTCCCTCATATCCCCTCTTGTGCTCCTTTTGGATCCGCTGCTACTAGAAATGCAGTTCTAAATTGGCCCTTAATCAGCTCTAATCAATCTGAACATATCCATATCATGCCAACATGTTTGCTAGTTTTTAAAATGCCACAAGGCTGCCTTGTTTACAGTAGGTACATTATCATTGCGCAATCCTAAAGAGAGTTACATGCTTCTAAACCCATAGACTTCAATGGATTTAGAAAAGTGTATAGATTTTTAGGATTGCACTGTGTAATACTCAAGTTCTGCCAAATTGATTATACTTTGTAATTTGTTGTTTACTTACATCCTGCCCTAGTAATCTGTGTAGCCTGAGAACCAGAGGTGCAGTGGCCACAGAAGCCTGAGTTCAAATGTGTTCTTAACTATTAAGTTCTGCTTAATACTCACAAGGACTTGTGGGAGAAATCTCATTTCCCTTCCCCCACAATCTTTCTCTTCCCTGAACTTTCTCTCTGTTTCCTGCAGCAGACAGTGGAAAAGGTTCCTACAAGATGCTCTTGGCCCTGGCAGATGCTCCATCTCAGGGTTTTCTGGCACTGGCACTGGCCCTGCCTCCTTCCCTCCCGCTGGCAGTCTCCACCCAGAAAAACAATGACCCAGTTGTGTGGTGCTGGCTGACAGAAAACAGTAGGGCCTAGGGTGGGGACTCGCTTTCGATGTAGACCTTCTCCATACCATTTCCTTTTCCCCTGCTCCCGACTACCCCCAAACAAGGCTGGTGCCAGGGTTTCTGGTGTCTGAGGCAAGATTGCACCCCTTGCACCATGTGCGCATGCTCCGGCCCTACGCGATGATGTCACTTGCGAAGGGGCAGGGAGGCAGCCCGCTTCCCCACTTGCTGCCATGCCACCTCGGCGCCCAGCTCACCAGGAGCTGAGCCGAGGCAGACAGCGGTGGTGAAGGGGCGGAGAGGCAAGCGGGGAGTTTTGGGGGGGTCATCGGGGGCCAGCACAGCACCTCCTTCAGAGTTCAGCGCTCAAGGCGACTGCTGGCACCGCCTCCATGGATGCGCCAGGCTTGCCCCCCAGTCATCCCGTACTTCCTTCTTTCCTTTTCACTCAACCAACCAGCTGACCCTTTTGCTGCTTACTTCCATCATCAGCTAATTTTATTATGTATTTACTTCCTTGATACCATGCCTTTCTTCATAATGGGGACCCAAAGCACCTTACATCATTTGCCTCAACTCCATTTTATTCTCACAGGTTAGGCTGAGAATGTGTAAATAGCTAAAAGCTACCTAGTGAGTTTCCACAGGAGAGTGGGGATTCAAATCTGGGTCTCCTAGTCTGAAACTAATCATTTCACCACACTAGTTTTCATGGGGGTGGCTTTTGTTTAACAATAGCAAGCTGCTGGGCCTGGTTGAGTCATGCAAGTAGCATAGTATCAAGTTGCCTAGTTGTTGCTGCCAGACCTGTCCCCAGCTAGTCCTCCCTCAAAGGCCAAAACAGTTCTGGAAAGGGCCTCTCACCTTGCCTTTTGTTGACAGAAATGAAGGCTTGAAGGATGGCAATACTGTTGTGGTTTCCTAGCAACGGCCACTGAAGACATCAATTTCTTAAAGCTACAGTAGCTCCTTTTCTCATTTGGAGGTGTTTTACCCCCATATATTATTTTTAAGATCTGTCCTGTCTGTTTACAGCTCCAATCTTCATGTCTGAGTATCATCAGATTTGGCCAGATTAATATTTATATATACTGAGGATGATGATGATTGATGAGTAGGGGTGTGCAAGCCAAAAAATTTCGGCTAAAGCCGAAAGCCGAAAGCCAAAAGAAGAATCTCTTTCGAATAAGCCGAAAGCCGAAATGGCCAGCCGTTTCGGCTTTCGGCTTTCGGCTTTGTTTCGGCTTTCTTTCGGCTTTCGGCTTTCGGCTTTTTCAATGGGAAAATGCCTCCGTCTTCCTGGACGTCTGGGGGAGGCATTTTCCCACCGAATCAGCCCAAAATTGGTGGGGACCTTCCTCTAACCCCTCTCTAAACCCCCCCCCCCCAAGTTTCAGACCGATTGGACTTTGGGGGGCCATGTTATGGCCCCCCAAAGCAGGTCCCCCTATCCTCCCATAAGAAAGCGAAGGAGCAGCATATTGTTAGCATGCTGCTGCTCATCTTCTTCATTATTTCCTATGGGGAAAAAATGAAGAAGCAGGCTTCCTTTGCCAGGGGTGGCATTTTGCATGCAAAATGCCCCCCAGCCCTCAGGGGCCCTTCTCCCACCCTTCCTCCCACCCCCCACCAAGGCTCAGCCTGCTCCCACTTGGGGGGGCCATTTCATGGCCTCCCCAAGTAGGTCCTCTCAGCCCCTAAAGTCCACCCCTTACAGCCCCACACAAACCCAATTCCCCCCAGCTGCCACACACAGACCCAAATCCCCACATTAGCCCCTCACAGACCCAAATCCAAACCCAAATTAACCCAAATTAACACAACTCACAACGTCAGAGAATCACAAAGGGCATGGCAGCAGTATCTTACACAAAAATAACACAACTCACTTAACATCAGAGAATCACCCCAAAATATTGCTGTCAAAAGCACTTTATTTCCTTAACTGCTTTAGGTTACACAGTAGGAAGGCACAACAGGGCATGAAAGCAGTGTACTACATAAAAATAACACAACTCACTTCACATCAGAGAATCACACAAACACAACTGCTGTCAAAAACGGTGAAGTGGGTTGTATTATTTTGTGTAGTACACTTCTATCATGCCCTTTGGTGCGCCCCCCCTGCTGTATATCCTAAAGCTGTTCAAGAAATAAAGTGTTTTTGACAGGAATTGTGCTTTTGTGATTCTCTGATGTTAAGTGAGTTGTGTTATTTTTGTGTAAGATACTGCTGCCATGCCCTTTGGTGTGCCCCCCTGCTGTGTAACCTAAAGCTGTTCAAGAAATAAAGTGTTTTTGACAGGAATCGTGTTTTGTGATTCTCTGATGTTAAGTGAGTTGTGTTAATTTTTCTGTGTGGGGGACTGCTGGTATAATGTGTCATAATGCTTCGCCTACTTGTACTCTGAAAGGGAGAAAATAATTTTTTAAAAACTTTATTTTGTGTTGTTCGTGTTTTATTCTTTGTTGTGCAGTTGGTTCCCATCATAGGGAACAATGGGGCAGGCTGGCCAGCCATCTCTGTAGGTGGTGGGGGAATTTGAGGGAGGGTGTCTGTGGTTCAGGTGCTCTTTCACAGGGACCAGCTGGCACTCAGAAGTGTGCCCACCATTGTGGCACCCCTGGGCTGTGCAGAATTGCCCAGGGAAAGAGAGTTTAGAAGTTCCCAGCATAGGGAACAAAGGGAGAGGGCTGGCCTTTGCCAGCCTGTTCCTGGGGTTATGGGTGTGGGGCAGGTGGGGGTGGATTTGGGTCTGTGAGGGGCTAATGTGGGGATTTGGGTCTGTGTGTGGCAGCTGGGGGGGAATTGGGTTTGTGTGGGGCTGTAAGGGGTGGACTTTAGGGGCTGAGAGGACCTACTTGGGGAGGCCATGAAATGGCCCCCCCAAGTGGGAGCAGGCTGAGCCTTGGTGGGGGGTGGGAGGAGGGGTGGGAGAAGGGCCCCTGAGGGCTGGGGGGCATTTTGCATGCAAAATGCCACCCCTGGCAAGACAAGCCTCCCCCAGCTGTCAGTGGTAGAGATGAGAGCAGAGCACCTACTTGGGGAGGCCATGAAATGCCCCCCCAAGTGGGAGCAGTCTGAGCCTTGGTGGGGGGTGGGAGGAAGGGCGGGAGAAGGGCCCCTGAGGGCTGGGGGGCATTTTGCATACAAAATGCCACCCCTGGCAAAGGAAGCCTGCTTCTTCATTTTTTCCCCATAGGAAATAATGAAGAAGATGAGCAGCAGCATGCTAACAATATGCTGCTCCTTCGCTTTCTTATGGGAGGATAGGGGGACCTGCTTTGGGGGGCCATAACATGGCCCCCCAAAGTCCAATCGGTCTGAAACTTGGGGGTTTTTTAGAGAGGGGTTATAGGAAGGTCCCCACCAATTTTGGGCTGATTCGGTGGGAAAATGCCTCCCCCAGACGTCCGGGAAGACGGAGGCATTTTCCCATTGAAAAGCCGAAAGAAAGCCGAAAGAAGCCGAAACGTTTCGGCTTTTTTTCTTTCGGCTAGCCGAAACATTTCGGCTTTCTCTGAAACGTTTCGGCTAACCCAAAAGAAGCCGAAACACTTTTGTTTCGGCTTTCTTTCGGCATTCAGAAAGCCGAAACGCACATCCCTATTGATGAGTAATCTTGGGCACTACTAAAAAACTAACAGTTTTGAGGAGATTCTTTTCAGACCTGGTAGTATTTTTGAACAGAACTGTGGTGCTAGTCAGTCAACTGGCAAAGTGCTATCTAAGTTCCTAGCAGGGTAAGTGGCCAGTCGGTGACCTGGTAGGTAATTCTGATTATACTGCATTTTAAAGTGTTCTGTATCACAGTTTCTTCCTTCATTACTTTTAAACAACCTGAGATTGCAGACAAGAAATTAAATCAGAAAATGTTCAGTTAACAGGCCAATTACACCAACATGTATAGGAGGAAGCATGAACTCATACACTATTTGGCTTTTTGCTCATAAAGTGGCATATTATAAAATGATTTTCATCTCTGAGTGCTGAACAGTGCAATATTGTGACTGCAGACCAATTAAAACAAAGAGAAAATGGACTGGAAAAAGGAAAAGAGATGAGGAAATTATTAAGGATCGGTTGCAGTACTGCTGATGGCCACTGAATGGGACTTAAACATACTCTGAATCTCACTATACAGGAGGGTTTTAATAGTCATATAGTGCTATATTAAATGTGGTATGAACTACATCTTAAAACCCACTTCCAGTTGAAAGCAGATGCCTCAGCAATAAATACTCTTAGTTTGAAAAGGTACAGGTCTCTTCTCAAATGAATAAACTGAGGATAGGTCTGTTCTCAAGTGAATAAACTCCCACATTCCATCTTGCATGAAAGGGAAAACTTACTTCGTACACAGCATCAAATCTTTGATCTATTCTGTTGATTAATTCAGAATAGCTATATAACGTGGTTCTTTATTCACAGCCACCAACCTGTATTATTATCCCCACTCAATACATAAATGTCTATTGACAGTGTGGGAAATTCCAACCATTCATCAATAATCTAGTTAGAAATATCTGTTAAAAGGCAAGTAATAGTGTGTACATGTCCTTATCTTCAAGCTCATATCAGCTACCCACCCTAAAGTCCGCCCACTTTTAGGAACTGACACTGTATTCATATTCTTGAGCAATCTATTCATAAGGCACTTTCAGATTATCATTGGATAAGTACAACTAGCATTTTCACTTAATAGTTTCTTCTATAAATGATCAACTGCTTATAGTAAAAAGAAGCTAGCATCTTCTTTCTGCACAAACTCTTAATATATTTCTTGGCCATTAAAAAATAAAATGCAAAGTTAAATCTACAACTGATTAACAATAATCATAGCACCATAATATTTAAAAGAAGTTTATAAGCAGAAATAAAAAACAGGAGCAGCTGTTGCCCCTAGTTCTGGTGTTGATGTTTGCTTTGTCCCTAATGTGCATCAAACTTGGGTCATTGTTATGCAAAAGCAAAACAAAAAAACACCTCTAGCCTGCAAAGAACAAAACCAGAGATAGAGGGAAAGAAAGGAATCACACCAAATTCAAGCTCTGGTGCAGATAATCTGGGAAAAAAATCTGAGACAAAGAAATATGAGGGGGGGGGAATCTGAGATGATGCCTCACCCTTGTCTATGAAGGGGGGAAATTCCCCCTACCAAGGGCCAACCAAATAGTACATTGTTTGAATTTGTCCAAATAAATTACTATCTTTTGCCTTTCCTCTGAGGAAATCTGTTCAATTTGCTCCAGGATTGGTGCAGTTTGGATTACACCTCCCCCTTTTGTTTTCGTGTCCAGAAATAAAAGAATATTTTCTCTCGCTTGCCCTATAACTGGGGAAAGAATCTTTAACCAAAGTTTGCTTGTGCTTGCCTTCTTGTATCTTGAAAACTGCCCAAACTGCCATCTTGCACAGGATAGGAAGTCCCCACCCCCTTGGATTTACTAGTTGCACCATCACCTGAATTTCTTTCATCGCTGTTGGATTCTCCAGTGGGTCTCAAGATTCACAGCTCTTTCTCCCTCTTGTCAGTCTTCTCTTATTCCCTGCTTCTTGTTCTTCTGTTGGAGTGGGGTAACTTGCTCATGCTCTTGGTACTTGGAATCAATCTCTCAATCAGATCTGCTAATTACTCTACATACCTTGTATGATTCTCAGTGAATAAAGATTATTTCTGATTTTAATATTATGTGGGCTTTCTTCAGCTCTTGTGGTAATGCTTCAACACCCAAATATCCTTAATGCTGACACATGGGTCATTACTTTCAATTGGTGTTTTTAGGGTTATTGGATCCTGGAGAACATTTAAGGGTACCACTTCTGGGACTATTAGCCTGTGATTTTGGCTGGGTTAGTATCTGAGCCAGCTGCTGTATGGGTGGAGAGTGAGAGAGGCTGCAGAGGAGATTTCTCCACATTGGTGCTCTAAAGCCATTTTAATGTGTTTGGGGGTCAATTTCATATAGAGAACACATATGTTCAATTACATGTGGTGAAGTAATAAAAAAGCACAGCAGCTGTAAAAGGGCACTGTATTTTAAGAACAGTAAAATAATAATTATAAAACATTATACATTAAATAAAATGCTAAACTTTTATGTGCCATAAGATTCCTGTTTACTATTGCTGCCACAGATTAACAGTGCAATCCTGTACAGAGTTTCTCCCCCGTATGTCTACTGAAGTCAATGGGTTTAAACTGGAATAACTCTGCATAGGATTGCATTGTTAGTATGTGGCAGCAAAAATAAACAGGAATCTTGTGGAACATTAAAGCCTAACAAAAATTTATTGTGTTTTAATTCGTTTTATTTTATAATGTAACTGAAATCGTGTTAGCCTTTGTTTATTTTTGCTCCTAGGACTGTGTATTGGTGAAAATACATGGCATCGTTTTTGATTTTCCATTAGTCCTGAATTTATGCCCCATCTGAATAAATAGATCTCTTATTTAATGAAACTGCTGGCTGAAAGTTAAGACCAACTCCATGTAACCCTAACTTGCTTTTTTCAACACCACTTAAACACTATTTTGGATGGGGAGGGGTGCTCTTGGATGGGGGGCAGAGACAACACCAGGCTCCCCTGCTTCTCAGTCCCCCACATTTTCAAGCCCCACATCTAGGCCCAGAGGGATCACAGATGCACCTTGTAAAGATACATCAACCAGCTGATCAATGGTAGCTGGCCATTTAAGTGTCAGTCAAGCACTGACGGGTGGCCCTTTACAGATAACTGTCTGATAATCAGCTGTTGGAAGCTCCACCCCGGGTGTTGGGAAGGGGAGGGTGTGAAGAATCGGGCCTGCTTTGGCTGGATTAAAGCATAGGCATGCATTGGTCAAAGTTGAAATGGATTATGGGTAAGCATTGCCAAACAGTGAAGAAATTTCCAGAGACGTGATGAGACTTGCTCCTCCCAACCCAACCCTGGTACAAGATCTGAGGCCGTTATGGGTGGGAGTCCCAAAGATTCAAGTTTATGTAAGCCTAGTTTCGGTTCTCAAGAGAAGCTGCCAGCTGGCACGTGCTCAGAGTAGTGAGGGGTGGACACGGTGACACAGCTGTAGCGTGTCATCCTCACTTGTCATTGCAGTGCCCTGATTGGTCCATGAGATCTTCCCCTGTTGCCAGACAATTTGGGATAAATTGGAGTTCTGTTATGCCTTTGTCTCAAGTCAGGTCTGGTCAGGGTTTCTTTCCATTGGCCACTTTTTCTTGGCAATTATGCTTTGAGACCTGGAAGCTGTATTATCTTTACAAGTTGTCGTCATACTCAGGCTGGCAAGATACTCTGCCAGGTATGTTTAAGTGTTAGGTTATGTAGCTTTTGTTGTTTTAGCTATCTTTTTCTCATACACTCTAAAAATTAGCATTTATTCACCTTAATAATAAATATGTATTTTACAGCTGTATGGTGTTTCATTGGTTTGTGGCTTCCATCTGAATCAGTGAATTGGCCAACTTTGGCACTCTGCTACCTTTGTAACTTTTTGGGCAGCGCTTAGCTTTGCTGACTCCCAGGTATGATCCAGTAAGGCTACATCAGTGTTTCCCAACCCAGATTCCACAGAACCTTGCGAGACCACACTATGTTGTCTGAGAAATTGTGGAATAAATAAATAAAATTTGTGAAATACTGTTACAAATTCCAAATATCCTGCAAAATATTGTAGTTATTAAGGTTATGTAAGCTGACTTGAAACAGAGGTGCTCTTTACAAATAAATTTTCGTGACCACAACGTAGCCGTAATTGAATTCTGCTCCCCACCATCAACCTTTTCTGATGTGTAAAAGTTTTCATAGGTAAAAAAAGTTTTCATAGGTGAAAAATTAATTCACAGGTTCTTCCTTGGAAAAAAGATTGAGAAACACGGCTACAGGCTTAGTTCCCCAGCCTCAGAACTAGGCCTTAGAGTAGTGGAATTAGTGGCAGTAACCAAGGCTGGAGTCAGGGGATCCTCTAGGGTTGCCAATCCCCTGCTCCCAGCCTCCTCCCCTGCCACCACTCACCTGGCCAGTAGGGGAAAAGGCATGGGAACAGGCTTCCCAGAGTGCGCTTCTGGTACGGTACGATGACATCACTCCCAAGAGTGATGTCATTTTGTAGGCCCCAGCAGGACTCCCAGGCTTCATGCTGGGCCCATTTGGGGCCTGCACAATGACATCATACCCAGAAGTGACATTATCACACCACACTGGGAGCACGCATGCTCAAAGCACTCACACAATGACATCAAGGGCATAAGTGCCCCCCCCCAACCAGGAGCATCAGAGGACCTGGCAACCCTATGATCCTCTGAGGAGGCACTTTCTGAACCAGCAAACTCTTTGTGTTCTCACATGTCCTTGACAGAGGAACAAAAATTGCTCAGAAGGCACAATTGGCCCTTTACACCCCATGCACCTATAGCGCTTCTGGGTAGAGAAAGGTCACTGGGTACGAGGACCCCAGGCATGACTAGGGCCTTTAAAGGGCTTGAGGGAAGAGGCTTGTGGAGACAGATCAGCTCTGGCTCCCAGCTCAGAAGAGAGGAAAGGAGTTGCAATAGGGTAGTGCCCAGCCCTTGCCTGTCTCTGTCTCGGGTCAAGAGCTTAATTGGACCCTAGTGTGTGATGGCTAGGGTAAGGCTTGAGAGATGACAAAACTCAAGTGTTTTGCTGCCATTATTCCTGTTTTTATATGTGAGAATTTATCTCACGACTGGACCCAACTATAAAATAGCAACAGAACATCAAAAAATTATTGATGTAAAAAAAATAGCAAAACAGCTAGTTTTGATTAGGGGGTCTGAAAGTATAGGCACAGTTAGAACAATCTTGAAGGGTACTGTTCAGAATCTGCTCACGTATGTTCAAATGGTAGATACGTGCCTATGGGTAGAACATTTTATTTCAGAAATGAAGTACTGGGAACATACAGTCTTTAAACTTACTGCACACTACTAATTCTGCAATTCATTCCAGTGATGTACTTATGAGTTATTGGTTTCAGGATTACCACTGTAACAATCCAAAACGGAACAGCATACAAGATATACTTTGCAGTCATGTAATACAAAAAGAAAATTGTCTTTATTTCAGCCTTTTTGTTATTGGTGGGAAAATGCATGGATACATTTGTTTTCTGTACAATTAAAGTCACAGTTATTACAATGCATTTTTGTATCTGTCATTTTCAAATAAAAACAATACAATAAACATGACATCTTTACATTTGTATTCATGAACTCTGTTTTTTCAAAGTTAACATTACATAACTTTTGTGTTTTTTTTAAAAAAAGAAATCTTGCATTTTACCTTCAGGGGTAATTAAACATTTTGGTTCCCAGCAGCAAAGTATGCATATGTGGTCAACACACTTGATCAGTGACAGAAAGTACATGGGGGAGGGGGATACAGTCCATTGGGGGTTGGTTTGTTAATCTTCTCAGTCTGTGGGCTAGATCTGGCTGGCTTTTTTCATTTGGCCTCTCATTCTCATTACAGTCCCCACCCTATGTGCAAGTCCACGATCCCACGCACAGCCTTTTTGGTGGCCAAAGGGGGTATCTTTGGCCATCAAAAAAAGCTGGTAGGTCCAACACTGTATGTTGTTCAGTCACTAACACTTCAAAACAAATTTTGCTTAGAAATAAGAAGACATGAACTAAAACAATGTGCAGTTCACAGAATTTTCCTAGAAAAGGAGGCACCTGTCCTGTAGAGCCCTGCTGTATAATGTAGTCTGGGAACCCCTGTGGAATAGAGGAGATGCTGTGGAAGAATTGCATAACACTGAAGGCTTGTTCATTGTTTTATGCCACTTATACATGGATCGTGCCCTTTCCCCACTAATCTCAACTAACTAATATGAAGGAATAGCTCGAAATATGCCTTGAAACAATGCACAACACACAACCTTGGTTGCAAGATGCAAACACAATTTAAGAAATTCTCCAGAGGAGTTAGCTGGGTTAGTCTGTAGTCGCAAAATAGTAAAGAGCCCAGAAGCACCTTTAATACTAACCAGCTTTATTGTAGCATAAGCTTTAGAGAACCACAGTTTACACTATTGTAGTTTATGCTACAATAACGTCGGTTAGTCTTAAAGGTGCTACTGGACTCTTTACTACTATCCAGAGAGGGAGAGGAAAATAGAGAGTGACAGATGAGCTGGGAAACAGGATGGTTTGTGGAGCCCAAACTGCTAGTTGGCTCAACTGTCCAAGAACCAACATGGATGATTTGATGATAGCTCAGACATCCGAATCAAATGCTTATCACAACTTTTGGATGATTAGTCAGTAGTGGCTTGGCATGAAGTGTTCACCTGAGCCTACAAAGGTTTGATTAAGTCCACAAAAACAATACCAAGCTGGAGGTGAACGGTTAAATCTGTTGGCATGGTTTGGCAATGCATGCCAAAAGATACTGAAGGGGGAGGAAAATTGGGAGAGGGCCAAGAATGGAGAATAGTCTTTGTCAACATTTCTGCTGTCTTGCTCCCATTTCCAGCATAGAAATGGTGAGGTAATATACTGATAAGTTTCCGATTAGCTAGTTACTGCCTTTTTGGTTTCTTTCTATAATCTGAAAGACGTATAGCTGTGTTCTAATTAATTCTTATATACGTGTGTTTTGGCTTAAGTAGAATTTGCGCTGTTCTTAAATATCTTTTCTCTTAAAGAGATCTGATTAGTGTGATCTGACTGCTTTCAGCCCTCACCTATGTGCCTAGTTGCTTTACCATGCAAAAATACTAAGACCTAGCCAAGCTTCAGAGGCAGCTCAAGATAAGTCCATTCCCCGCCCCCCCCCTCTCTCTCTCTCTCTCACACACACACACACCTCATCTCTAATGAACTGACACTGGAGGGGATTGGGGAAGATGCTCAAGAAGATCTTCAGGAGGGAGACTGGGAAGAAAAAGATTTATTTAAAAGGGTTGGGGACACCCCAAAATGAATGTACCAAGCTCTCTCATTTGCTCACTGGGAAGAGAAAGAGGTGGCCAAGAGGATAAGTCCTTGATAACTACTAACCCCAATTACGAATTCAGAGTTATGAACATTGTTTAGAGTTCCATCTCCCTCTATAACCATGTACTAAACAGGTGAAGAAATATTGCCTCTTAACTACCTTCTATTAATCTGATTTTAGTACATTCTAGGCAATGGCTCCTGCACGTATAAACTGGACGGTTGCATATAGTGAGGAATACAAAGGTATTCCCATGCATGAGAAAAGGCAGGCACTTTCCCTATCTAGTAAAGACAGACACTTAGGCTGTCCCTGCAGTGACCATTGGAATCAGTAAATAATGAACTCTCTGCAGGCTGCTAGCTGTGAAGACCAATGCATGACCACATAGCAGTAATCAGGAACACTAAACCAGTGGTTTCAGGCCCTCAGCACCCTGTGCTATTGTTTAAATGTGTTCAGGAGTAATACAAAACTGTTGTGATCTTGAGTGAGAGCTTTTAAGATGAGCACTTAACAAATCAGAGCAGCTTTCTCTGGAAAAATCTTGTGAAAAACCACCTTTCTAGAAATGTATGTTCTTTGGTAGATATTGGTATAGATTCAAATACCCTTATTATCCACATAACCTAAATCATGTTTGACATACTAGTTAGACTAGCACCAGGGAGACCTAGTTTCAAATCCTCAGTGCCCTGAAGCACACTGTGACCTTGGACCAGTTACTATGAGCCTATCCTACCTCACAAGACTGTTGTGAAGATAAAAGGGGAAAGGGAAAATCATGTATGCTGTCTTGAACTCTTAGGAAGAATCATATATCTAATTCTGAACTAAGACCGCAGCAGATCATTAAATCTACATACTGGGGCCAGGAACAGAATAGGGAGAGTTTCCCTGGGTCAGCCTCCAGTTTACAAAAAAATCAAAAATAAGGGGAAGAGAAGCCCCCACTTGCCCCCACGATGGGGACCGAAGGGGAGGAAAAAGGGGAAGAGAAGCCCCCACTGTATGAGCCAGGTAAGTAGTACCAACAACACAGCCACTGTGGAGGGGAGAAAGAGCCACTGCCCACCACCACTGTGACATCAGGCAGGTGAGGCGATTGTGCTGCAGACAGATTGGCAGGAGAGCAGGAATGACCATAATTGCAGCCCCCCACCACCACCACATGAGCCACCCAGGCACAGGCATGCAGACAGAGAAACTGCAAGAGGGCAGCAGAAGGAGGGAGGAGTGGGAGCTGCTGCCAGATGAGCCAGGGAGGCAGAGGTGGTGGTTCTGCAGGTGAGCAGGCTGGCTGGCAAAAAGGTGGCCCAGAGAGCAAGTGAGGAGTGGGATGCTACCTACAAGAATCTCAGGTCCTCCACTTTTATATCTAATTCTGAATATATTCCCAGAATGTGTATTTTAAAAATACACACAATGGAGCCATGTACCAGGTTTGTAGAAAATTAAAAGTAAAAAAAAAGGGGGGCTCCTTAAAATTCCCCACAAACTGAGAATGTCGCCTGAGATACTCTAGCAAAATCTTGCAAGATCACAGTCTGCACTCTGGGGTTGCCTTAGCAACCCAAATGCTGTAGCTTGGGTCTGGGCAACCTAGCAAAATGCTAGGGGAAAGCAGTAGCAGCAACAACTGGGAGAGGAAGAGAAAAGCAGGGTAAAGCACAGATACAGAGAGAGTATGTGCATGCTAAATGGAGAGAAGAAAGAAAGAATGGGAGAAAAGGTGAGGACTCAGAGAAAAGCTCGGGAAGATAGAAAGTGGAGGGATGGGATTTCACTCCCCTGTAAATCCCATTGATCCGCAGCTTCTAAAAAACCTTGGTTATTCTGCAACCAAGGAATTTAACAAATGCTAAGGCTGGGAACAAACATATTCCTGAAAGTTCTGATTCAAGTTGAAAAGCAAATCTCTAAAAAAGCTAATGAAAATCTATCCTAATAATTTTAATGTTTTACCTAGCAACTAGTTATATCTTAATGCCATCATTTTTACAGTAGAAATACGTCACCTAAATCAGTCCAGGTTCCCCTGCCCTATCTAACACATCAATGCTGTCACCGTTGACCTGTTGGCTAGCTTACCTGCCACTTACTAATGATGGTTGTTGTCAAAAAAGCCTTCCCTGTGCTGGTGGGCAATGCATGTTCATCTTAATGTGTGCTGCATGGCCACCAGCCATGTGACCATTTTCAAGAGGTTCCAGAACTCCGTTCCACTGCGTTCCAGCTGGACAAAAGCCCTGGTTTTCTGTATGTTCTGTGCTCAAAGATGCATTGTGCCTTGCCATGGAGGCTGCTGGTCACAGAGGTCAGGGCACCCAGTGTCAGGCATGGAAGGCAGTTTTTGACCTCATTACATAGCTGTCCCCAAATGCAGCACTTTACTTTTCCCTGGAGAATGACAAGCATTCACATATATGGAAGAAAGTAAAAGGAATAAGGAACACCACTGGAGTGAAAGTTAAACCTGTACCTAGTGGGCAGGAAGGAGGTTTCCCCAGGTATTGTTCTCCAGGCTGCTATTTAGAACAGAGTCTTGCCCTAGCAGCATACTCCCACTCTTCCATCTAAGCAGCCCCATACCTGGTTCACACATGCAGGAGAATTAAGTAGCAGGAGGTGATGGAGCATATAGATTCTATATTATACGGGTCATTCTATATTATAGAATGACCCGTATTACCTCATGTTTCAGCTTTGAATCTTCCTTTGCAAAGAAAATCTCCCTGAACATAGAAAGCAAGCACAGCAGGGAGAAAGAATCTATCTATACCCACGCCCTGCCCTGTGCTGGTTTTCTATTTCCAGAGATTTCTGCTTGTAGTTTGGAGTGCTGCAGTTCATTCTACCATGTCAGCAACCTATCCTTTCATTCCTTTCTCATTCTCTTGTATGTATAAACAAGGCCTATGACTAGGAATGGCTATGGCGGGAGGCCTCCTGGCTTCTTGCCTTGTTGCTTGCCAGCACCTTGAGTGGGGGGCAAAGGCCTAGTGGTGTGTCAGATTTGCACCTGGACACTTCTGGTAAAAACCATAGAGGTCTTGCCATAGATTTTTTGCAAAATGCTAGAGCATCTGCCATGTCAGTTATAATTTTTTCCTGAAAGTGACATAGGCACGCCAGCACGCTGCCCTGCATTTCCTCCTGGGGGTTGCTGGCTTCATCCTGGTAGCCCTACATATGACTATTTCTTGGTCATGCTAGAGTATGGCATCTAGAACATTGGGAACTGGCTTTCATATAGCTAAAAGCCCACTTTGTACATGAAGCTTAGTCACCCAGCTGGGTGACTTTGGGTCAGTCACAGCTCTCTCAGAGCTCTCTCAGCCCCACCCACTTCACAGGGTGATTGTGGTGAGAATAATAATAACACACTTTGTAAACTGCTATGAGTGGGCGTTAAGTTGTCCTGAAGGGCAGTATCTAAATCGAATGTTGTTATTATTGTGTTAGACAGATCAAGAAAAAGAAATGCTGGATCAAGAGATGGTGCATACCTATGAATGTGGATGAGCTTCAATCAATCTCTTGCCATTTGTTTGTCAAAGATAAAGGTTTAAAAACTGTAACCTTAGACTACATTTAGGTGAGAAGGGAATTAAACAAGGTTGCATTTTTGTCATGCTGGGCCTTGCCTTGGTTGAATTGCCTTTGTATTGCCCCCCCCCCCAAATTCTAAAATAAACTGAAATGGACTTGCAGCATTGTGGACTCAAGGAACAAACAGCAAGGCTACAATGAAATAACTCAGTGCAAGGTAGCAGTGATGTGCCTGAGTAATTTCTGCATTAGATTTTGCAGTGTTATTTCACTGGTAGAGCTATTCTGGAAACCAGCACTAGGAAACTGTGTATCATTTATTCCCCAGTAGGGATGCAGCCTGATGCACAGCCCAAATCCATAGGAAGCTATGTTGAGTACTGTGTCAAAACTGTTTGATATGTTATCTACATCTTGTTGAAATTAGTAGCAAGACATCATAAATCTGATGCCACGAAGAGTAAGTATCACCTCCAGACAACAAGGCAAAAGGCTATAAAATATATAAATGAATACATAGATATATTATTGGACCATGTATGGTGATACAAATCTCTTA
This sequence comes from Eublepharis macularius, assembly GCF_028583425.1. Taxonomy (NCBI): domain Eukaryota; kingdom Metazoa; phylum Chordata; class Lepidosauria; order Squamata; family Eublepharidae; genus Eublepharis; species Eublepharis macularius. The sequence goes on from NC_072794.1 coordinate 135,871,511, forward strand.
AATCATGGGAAATATTCAGGAATGCCCAAGGCTAACCTTTGCTTCTTATTCACATCTGTTTGGGAAACAGACATTCAGAAAGGAGATAGTTTATTACTAAGTGTATTAGACACAGACAGATAATCTTCCTGATTCTCAACATGCTGGACTGAGGATATTCTGTGTTGGCAAAGTATCTGAGGATTAAACTATTTGTTATCTTTATGGGTAACACCAAGAGAGCTTATTTATGCCACACTCAAAGTAGTTTCTTCACCTGCAACAAGAACCCAATTCACCCTGATTCTGAAGCATAGTAGGAGGTCAAATGCTGGATCACCCACCAGTTTATTACCTTAATTCATGAGTCAGGCAGGCTGTTGTGTTTTTTAGGTACTTCTGTTTACATCTGTGTGTTTATATTCACCTGACAAAGAAATAAAATCACAAACGCGAACTGAAAAATTGCAAGACCGCTGCAGAAATTAGACGGGAGGAAGATAGGTTTGTGATATAACATAAACCAGGCACTGTGAAGCCTCCCTTTACAGATAGATCTTCCCCATTTAAACTCAAATCTACATGACTGGTTTTTGAAACATCTTGCTGTGGGACAAAAGAAGTATGTATATTTACAGAGCAGCAAAACTCCAATGGGTGACTTTCTTCTCAAGTGCTCCCACTGCTTAATTTAGAAATTTCTCTCTGTGGTACATTAAATAGATAGAATCAATCCTAAACAAAATGATACCAAAATTAAACTTGTTCCCTATGTTCCCAATATAATAATGCCTGAGATTCTTATAACTCAAGATCAACAGACAACAACAAAAAGTCTAAGGGCTATATTGTGGATTTATCTGCCTTTGTTGCTGCTTTGTTTCAGTTATGGAAAAACAGAGGGGTCTATTTAGCAATGTAGAATCCCACAACAAGCACTGTTTGTTCCACACCAGAAGGAATGATAAAGGGACTGTTTGGGAACATGCACATTGTATTTTGGGGGAAAGCCTTATTTCATGAACAAACTCATCCAGGAGTTGCTATAAGATTGTGGCTCCTTCTGCGTCCATACTTCTTGGGTCCTTCACACCAATTATGAAGTTGTTGGTTCTTCTGGCTCCATGAACTAGAGAGAGGACCTCAACTCTTTCCACATCTTGACCCTGGGCTCTCAAGTACTTCATATCTTCTTCAGGAAACTCACCTGACAGGGAATTTTAGAAGAGGCTATTTTCTATACAGCATCTTTTATGTCCCCCTCCTTTTCATGCATTAGAACCATTATGCTACACATTAAAGACCCCAACACAGGGGAGGGGTGATAAGTTTCCGACTAGTTCAACAACAAAAACCAAAAAAGCACGCCTAAGACGGAAGGAAATCAACCGTGAGGTATAATGAAAATGCAATATTTCATGAAAGTTACACGTTACAATACAAAATCCTAAGGACATACAGGAATAAAGACAGTGTACATATATATCAGATAAATTTTATCAAAGTCCAAAGGAAAACAGAGCAAAGTTGCCGAAATGATAGTTCGTCCAACTGCAATCAATAAACCTCCCAAATCCACGTGGCGAAAAATAAACGCGCTGTGGAACAAGAGGCAGGCGCTTGTGGAGCTGCTGCAAGGCAAGGGCTTGAGCTGCTGCGAGAAGGAGGGCAACGAGCGTCAGCCGGCCAAAAAATTCCTTTTTCTCATTTCAGACTGAGGGTCCTTCTTCAGGCCACCAATCTAGAAATTAATATCAGACAGTGATATCCCCGCTATACATACTGAAAAAAGCCCCAATTGGGGCTGAATTGCCCCAATATATTCCCAGAATGTGGATTTTAAAAATACACACAATGGAGCCATGTACCAGGTTTGTAGAAAATTAAAAGTAAAATCTAGCCCCAATTGGGGCTTTTTTCAGTATGTATAGCGGGGATATCACTGTCTGATATTAATTTCTAGATTGGTGGCCTGAAGAAGGACCCTCAGTCTGAAACGAGAAAAAGGAATTTTTTGGCCGGCTGACGCTCGTTGCCCTCCTTCTCGCAGCAGCTCAAGCCCTTGCCTTGCAGCAGCTCCACAAGCGCCTGCCTCTTGTTCCACAGCGCGTTTATTTTTCGCCACGTGGATTTGGGAGGTTTATTGATTGCAGTTGGACGAACTATCATTTCGGCAACTTTGCTCTGTTTTCCTTTGGACTTTGATAAAATTTATCTGATATATATGTACACTGTCTTTATTCTTGTATGTCCTTAGGATTTTGTATTGTAACGTGTAACTTTCATGAAATATTGCATTTTCATTATACCTCACGGTTGATTTTCTTTCCGTCTTAGGCGTGCTTTTTTGGTTTTTGTTGTTGACACATTAAAGACCAGCAGCTTCCTACCCTCCTGTTTGGGAACTGCAACGAACAGTGGAGAAAGGGGCAAATGTTCATAAGATTCCATACTCAATGGAGAGGGGAAGAAGGCACAGCCCATGCTGGTCATTATCAATCTATTCCCCCAAAATACGTGCCTTAGAAAAGTAACGTTCAATACTTAATTGCAAAGCAAATGTTTTGCAAGTGGAAGAAAGCAGGTTTCCCAATTATTTCTCAAGAGAAGGGAGGGGGCAGAGAAGAGCAAAGAATAATGAACTTTTAAGGAAGTAACACTGATCTTAGAGAAAATAAAGTTTTGCATATAGATCTTAACTGACTTCCAAAAAACGCTCTCTGCTCTTGAGATGGTAAGTTTCAATTCAGAGGATATCAAAGGAAATCCTTTTCCAGTCTGTCATCTCTCACATTCCACCATGCACAGAGCCTGCAAGCATTGCTCTCACCCCCAAAAAGCACTGGGTGCCTCATGAAGCCTGCAATGCCACCTAAGCTATGCCTTTCAGGAATTGACAAGTATCTGATAACAGAGTGGAGATGCTAAGCAGGGTCTACAGTGCCAGGGTGAAATCAGCAAGAAAGCTCCCATTTTCCCACTGGTAGAAGTAGAGATGGCGTGGTGAAAAAACTGGCTGGATCCAACCCATACTTAGGATCTACTCCCATGTCCAGATGAGAAAGATTACAGAGTAATCACAGGATTGTTACAAAAATTCTTCCCTTCTTTATGTGTAAAATAATATAAAAGCAGAAGAGAAACCCAAAATTGAAGTTCCACATTTCCCATACTTACTGTCAACTTCCAGGACATTAGGATGAAGCTGAGGATGAAGTCGGCCTAAGGAAAGGCTCTCACTCAGGTTCTTGTTGTATGTTAAAACATTTACTAATACCTGTTTTAAAAATAAACCCAGGTATTAACAGATTTGATAAATCATTTCTGCTGGTGGGGAGATGATCATGGCAGAAGGCAGAAGGCACACCCAGGATCCTCGTGTTGGAGGGCATGTCTGCACAGTGGCCTATGCATATGGTATACACACGCATGCACATGTGCTTGCATGTACTAAGTGCGTGCTCAGAGAAATGGGTACAGAGATCTTACAACAAGCACTTATAAGGGTAGACCGTTATGTGAAAATGCCATGCAACTTGTGGAGGTCAGGTGTGCTGAGGGGGCAGGGTCTGCTGCAGCAGTTTCCTGCACATGTACACTTTAAACATTTGGTTGCATGGAAGCCAGTGAACAGGCTGATAACAAGCACCTTGCCTCATATTGTGGCGGTGAAGCCTTTGATACTGGTTGGCTGAACTAATACGATAAATGCAAAATGCTTATGAACATTTCAACTCTTAAATTCCGAGAAGGAAGGAAAAGTAAAAGTTTTTGGTTTGGCAGGGATTAAAACGTCACATATACACTAGAAACAGGAATAGATTGGTAGGGTTGGCTAAGATCTAGGGCAGGATTTCAAGTGGTAAGAAAGCTAAAAGACAGGATGTCTGAAGGAAAGGTACAGAGAAGCAAGGCCCTAAGAAGAGCCAGACGGAAGGGTAGCTGAAGGAGAAAGTGGCTTGAGAAAAGAGCAAAGACAGAGAACAGAGGCAAGGAGGGACTAGTAACAGAAGGAACTTTGGGATGAAAAAGCATCCTGAGCTTATAGGTAAATGAGCTGAATGCTATGGGGAGATGAGAGAGTGCTGGACAGGTCCAAATGCCTAACAGACAGGGGCCAAAGTAAACATTACTTTGAATACCGAGGCTTCAAGGAAATAATACATGGTGTTGGAGAAAGGAGGTGCCAAGGAGAAGGTAGGACTAAGATACAAACTCACAGGGCCTAGGGCAGTGGTCCTTAACATTTTTGGGGTCACAGACCCCTTTGAGATGAAAGGTATGGACCCTCTCCCCAGAAAAAAATCATAACAATTGTATGTTACCTGACTGTGTACAGTAACATCCCATGCCACCCCACACTTGTTTGGAGTGAAACAATACCTTAATAATATAATTTGGCATTAAAAAAAATCCCCCCCGCAAAAATATATAGTCATCTGCACCCCCCCCCCCAACATATAAAGCTACAGCAGGATGATACCAACTTGCACCTCCTCCCCTATATATGGTGGGTAGAGAAGAATGAAGGGGGTCTGAAAACCTATGTCTAGGATAGGATGTCATTGGATCATCATCCAATGATGTCACTTCCAACACAACCTGGAAGCAACGGCATCAGATGGTGACAACAGGCACCCTCACACACCATTTCTCCAGCCTACCTCCTCCAGTCAATCTGCTTATGGTCAGTAGGCAGAGACATGGATTGCCAGGAGATTGTCTACCACAAGTGGGGACCTAGCAAGCCTAGGGCGGGGACCTACCAGATCAGTGTCATAGCATTTTTATTTCTGGTATGAACTGGAAATAACATTATAGTATCAGTGCAACACTCTAGGATTCAGAGTTTTGGGTGAATCCTAGAGCATCATGCCGATGCAATGACATCACTTCCAGTTCGAAACAGAAGTGACATGGTGGCATTGGCACAACACCAAACTGCCCTGTCAAGTGGCAGGGTGGAGAATGGAGGGTCCAGGCAGGAGTTCTCCCTCCCAGATCAAGTAAATGGAAACCCTAGGGCCTACTCATGTGTTTCCTAGTACTCATTTGATTCTTCCCCTAAACACTTCTGCTTTGCTTTACGTCAGTGGAGCAGGAAGCATCAGCTTTGGATCTAAAGAGAGTACCAGTTCAGAAATAAATGTATCTATCACTGTAAGATGTTTGGGAACTTTCAAACATTTTGTAATTGCCCCATATAGCAGCAATTTTGAAACCATTCCTGCCTTCCACAGCAGCCATTTGTGACTCAAAATTCTAACTATGCACATAGGCTTTATATGATTGGAGACCTCTGTGCTACTTCTTAGACGACATGCTACAGTGTTCAGAACTGACCTGTGTAATGCTGCTCAATGCTTTTTCTCCACCATTGGCTCCCAGACAAAGGTAAGTCCCACACATTCCTTCTGATGGCCGAACAACAGTGGGTAGTAAGAAAGACAAAGGTCTCTTACCAGGCTGAATAAAATTCCTCTGTAGGAAAAAGAAATTCACAAAACATTATTAAATACATTAGTGATTTTTTTACCCGCCAGGGGACTATCTTCCCTTTGATTAACTTCATGTTTCCAAGGCAATAAACATTCTTACCAGATTTCCAGATAATTGCTTTGAACATATCATTCAAAGCACCTACTTGGATAATATCATATCAAACATATCTAATAATCTTCTCTGCGGGAAAAGCAAGGCCATTAATTAATTACATACCGTACCCACTACAAACTGACTGAAGGGGCTTTCCAATTTAATTAATTTAATTTAATTTATTATATTTATATTCCGCCCTCCCTGCTTTCGCAGGCTCAGGGCGGATAACAAATACAAACATGTTTAAAAACATTTAAAAACATTAAATAATACATTTAAAAAACATTTAAAAACATTAAATATAACAATTCATGCTGCCCAGTGGTTCATACATGCCTCTGTGTTTGCATAGGGGTGATGGTTTAACCCCCCCTTCATGGGGGGGGGCGGGCACTGCCCGGCGTTAGCCATATGCCTGGCGGAATAGCTCTGTCTTACAGGCCCGGCGAAATGCAAGCAAATCTTGCCGGGCCCTTGTCTCGCAAGACAGAGCATTCCACCAGGTCGGGGCCAGGACTGAAAAGGCCCTGGCCCTGGTCGACGCCAGGTGGGCCTCCCTAGGGCCAGGGACACTTAAAAGATGTTTTCCGCCAGAGCGGAGAGTCCTCCGGGGCTCATATGGTGAGAGACGGTCCCTCAGATACGTCGGTCCCAGTCCGCGTAGGGCTTTGTAGGTTAACACCAAAACCTTGAACCTGATTCGGTACTCCACTGGCAGCCAATGCAGCTGGCGTAGCACCGGTGTAATATGCTCCCACACCGGTGCTCCAGCAATGACCCGCGCTGCTGCATTCTGTACCAGCTGTAACCGCCGGATCAGGCCCATGGGAAGCCCAGCGTAGAGCGCGTTACAGTAATCCAACCTAGAGGTGACCATTGCTTGGACCACTGTAGTCATGTCACGGGGAGACAAATAAGGGGCAAGCTGCCTGGCCTGCCGAAGATAATAAAAGGAAGACCTGGCAACTGCAGTGATCTGGTCCTCCATCTTCAAGGAGGAATCCAGAATCACCCCCAGGCTCCTAACCCTCGGGGCCAGTGTAAGTGCTGCCCCATCAAGTGTAGGAAGCTGGGGTCCCAAAGCCATCTCCCCACGACCCACATACAGGACCTCCGTCTTCGTGGGATTCAATTTCAGCCGACTTTGTCTCAACCAACCAGCCACAGCCTCAAAAGCACGCTCCAGGGCATCAGGGGCCGATCCAGGCTGCCCGTCCAACAACAGATAAAGCTGGGTGTCATCCGCGTATTGGTGACACCCAAGCCCGAAACTCCGCACCAGCTGGGCGAGGGGGCGCATATAGATATTAAATAATAATGGAGAGAGTATCGCTCCCTGTGGCACACCACAAACCAGTGGCCTACGAGATGACACCCTCTCCCCGAGCGCCACCCTCTGTCCCCGATCGTGGAGAAAGGAGACCAGCCACTGCAGTGCTGTCCCCTGAATCCCCACATCGGCAAGGCGGTGGGTCAAAAGCTCATGATCGACCGTATCAAACGCTGCTGACAGATCCAGCAAAATCAGCAGTGCTGATCCGCCCTGATCCAGATGTCTGCGGAGATCGTCTGTGAGGGCGACCAACAATGTCTCGACCCCATGTCCCGGGCGGAAACCAGACTGGAAGGGGTCTAGGGCTGAGGTCTCCTTCAGGAAATTCTGCAGTTGCTTCTCTGCCGCCCGCTCAATCACCTTCCCCAAAAACGGAAGGTTGGAAACTGGTCGGTAATTGAGCAGGTCAGCAGGATCTAATGATGATTTCTTCAGAAGAGGCCGTACCACAGCTTCCTTCAGCGCCTTGGGAAAAACCCCAGAGCTCAAGGACAGGTTTATAATCGCCTCCAAGGAATTCCGAAACCCGTCAACACTGGCTTTCACCAGCCATGACGGGCACGGGTCCAAGGGGCACGTGGTAGGCCGTACCACCTGCAGAATCCTGTCCACCTCTTCCCCGAAAAGAGGGCTGAAATGATCTAATATGGGTCCCGAAGACGGCCAAGGGGCCTCTAGTTCATTTACTGTATCAACTGTGGCTGGTAAGTCGCGGCGGAGAAGCAAGATCTTATCAGTAAAAAAGCTCGCAAAAGCCTCACAGCTTATCTCCAAATTCAACTTTTGATGGTCTCCACCTAATTGGGAGACCAATGAACGGACCACATTAAATAATTTAGCTGGGCGAGAGCTAGCTGATGCGATGGAAGCTGCATAATACTCTTTCTTCACAGCTTTCACCGCCATCTCATAGGACTTCATAAACAGCCTATAAGATGTTCTTGCTTCCTCGTCCCGAGATCGCCGCCACACGCGTTCAAGTCGTCTTAGCTCCCGTTTCTGTTGCCGCAGCTCCTCCGTATACCAAGGAGCCCGGCGATTCCGGCAGCGAAGAGGACGACGGGGGGCGATTTCATCGATGGCCTCAGAGAGCCGGACTTGCCAGCCGGACTTGCCAGCCGGACTTGCCAGCAAGCTAAGCACTCGGTCTTAAGGACAAACTCATCATTACTCAGGAAATTTGTGATCCGATCTTTTAATGTATTTTTACTCAGGGCTTTTTTTCAGCAGGAGTGCGGTGGAACAGAGTTCCGGCACCTCTTAAAAGTGGTCACATGGCCGGTGGCCCTGCCCCCTGATCTCCAGACAGATTGGCGCAGAGGCCAATCTAAACTCCCCTCTGTCTGGAGATCAGGGGACGGGGCCACCGGCCATGTGACCATTTTCACCGAGGGCAATTTAAACTTTAAAAAACTCCCCCCTTGTTCCAGCTGACCCAAAGTGTCATTGTGCGGTCTTGAGTTCCACCACCTCTTTTCCCAGAAAAAAAGTCCTGTTTTCACTTCTAAAAAGGAGTCACATTTGGGAGGGAGGTGGTATAGCTACAGATCATGGAGTTGGGGAGCAGTGTTTAAGCCTTTCCTACACACTGTTTCCTGACAGAAATAGCTCCCCTTCAACTTCTATTAGCCATGGAAGGGGGAAAATACAGATGTTTCACTAGATTTTTTTCCTTAATGGGATTATAGTACCTGCAGCAGAGAGAGGGATTTCTACCAGGAATTGCACAGGGGAAAGAATTACATCCTCCTTTTACAAGCTGTTTTTAAGGTAAAAAGAATGCATCACATATTACATGTGGCTTGGTCCCTGAGTGTGTATAAGTGCTGTCAAGTCACAATCAACTTATGATGACCCCAGCAAGGGGCTTTCATAGCAAGTGCAAAACAGAGGTGGTTTGCCATTGCCACCTTCTGCAGAATCTTCCTTGGTGGTAGCTCATCCAAGTACTGACCCTGCTTAGCTTCTGAGATTTGACAAGATCAGGTTATACCATGCCACCTTCCCTCCCTGGCTTGGTCCTTAGAATCCCTTTAAGGTGTGTAAAACAATTTTGTGTGCAGAGAATAGTATCATTTATTTAGAGTAAATGGTTGCACCATCTCAACATTCAAGGTGTATGGTGTACTTTTCTATCTCAAATGTACAAGTTGGGAGACTGCTTGTTCCAAAATGACCCCATGTCAAAACCTACATGCTTTTGGAAAGCTTACACAGCAAGAACCCCACTCCACAGTGATACTGTCGTGTGAAAGAGCATGTCAATGTACATGCTGTCTTAAACACTCATTCACCCAGTTCAGCAGTGTCTTCCAGGCAGGTGCATGGGTGTGCAGGGAGGCTTTTGGTGCACACAAATTTTTTATATCTTGTAAAGACTTTCATATGCCATACAAAGGATGAGCAGGTCCATTAGCACAAAGGGATAAGTAGCTGGAAAGTTTAGTGTCAGTTAATTTCCAGCACCAAATCATGAGTCCTATGGGACTTCATGACTTCAAATTATTTGAAACCAAAGCCATCATTAAAAGAAGAGTCTCCCAAAACATCCTTATCTGCCTTTATTATTTTGTACTACTCTTGAGGACTTCATTAAATGAGATGTGGAAGGTCCATGACTGGGTTTCCTGACATCTTCACTGTTCTCAGAAAGCAGCCACTGGGTGACCCACTTCAGATCAGGGATGTGGCAATCATGGGCTTAACCCTTCCTCTCCATGTCATTTCCCCAGGAAAACCAAGTGCCTCCAAGCTGACTAAAGCCTGGGTAGGGAAAATAGATGGCCGTTTGTTTTTCCATGCTAGGTTTTAAAGCATCAAGGGAAATTTTATTTCTTTGAGGGAAATGGTGCAATAGAGAGTGTTAAACATCCATAAACCCCTGTCCCAACATCATGGCTCCAATCTAAATAAGCTCCTGCCCCATGACTGCATTTTGAGAAAATTGAAGAGATCAGACTAAGCAGACCGAATCTTGGATTAAGCCATCATATACAGTTATTCCTCCTTCCATTATATGAGCCAGATTATAAAGTATTACCAAGGTATGGTTCCCTGTGCTATTCACCCAAGAAAAATCCAACATCTGGCTGTTCAAAAGGATTCCAGAAGAGGTCATTATTCCACTTCCGAATGGCCGGTTCAAGGAACTAAAGAGAAAAACAAAGTAAGCTTGTGAGAAACTAAACCCACCAACTGATTCGTCTGTCACTTTAAGCCTCCTAGTTCTGCTCCATATATTCTCTAATACGTTTTTCTTTTGCTCAATATCCTCAGAAGGCAATTGAATAAGGGCAATCTAGCAGCACCTGATACAGTCAACCATGATATTTTGGTGGATTGACTGCAATCACTGTTTGGGATAAAAAGGGTCTGCTCTCTACTGGTGGTTCTTGCTCTCAGGAAACAAAGAGTTATGGGGCAGAGTCAGCTAGTTGAGACCTGATGTGTGGGGCACCACAAAGATCCATTTTATCCACAATACACTTTAATCTCTTGTAAGACCTTTGGCTGAGATCATCAGGAGTTTTGAAGTGGGTTGTCACCCACTATGCTGATGACACCCAGCTTTAGATCTCATTATCCAAGCCCCAGAAGGCTGCTGTGAACATCCTAAGCCAGTGTCTTGAGGCTGATGTTGACTTGTAAGCAAACAGAAGCTTAATCCGGACAAGATGGGGGTGATTCTGGTTGGGAAGGGAGAATGTTTAGCTGGCGTTGATTGGCCAGACTTAGAGGGATCAAGCTTTCCATAGCAGAACAAGTTAAGAGCTTGGGGGTGCCCCTGGACCCTGCCTTGTTAATGGATAAGCAGGTTGGTGCTATTGCTAGGAGTGCCTTTCTTGCATCAAGTTCAAAAACTGGCTCCTTATCTAGACTTTGCTGACTTGGCTATTGCTGATCCATGCTACACTAACCTCCAGATTGGACTGTTTTAATGTGCTCTTTGTTGGGGTTGCCTTTGAAAACATCTCCGTCAGGTCTCCTCTGACCAGCCCAGTGATGCTGACTCAGAGTGCTCAGAGTAAGAGCCTGAGGGGCCAAGGCCAGGGAACCTGGAGGACAAGAGGGATCAGGGAGGGCCTGACAATGAAGAGGCACCTGCTGACCATGCTCCAGCAGTGCCAGAGGCCACCCTGTCAAGAGAGAACTTGCCACAGGCTCTGAGATAGCCACCAGGCCTCTGCTGGGCAGGACATGAACCTGGGCCCATAGCCCCTCAGGACCTGCTCCCACTTCACAAGAGCAGCAGTGGGGAAGGCCTGGGGTGAGGTAGTGCAAAGGAGGCAGTTGCCAAAGAGCAATAATTCTGAGAGCAATAATTCCTCGTAGGCTCTTGGCCAGAGCATAGCACAGCCTAGGGTGGTTAACCTCCAAGTGGGGCCTGGAGATATCCCAAAATTACAACTGATCTCCAGACTACAGAGATCAGTTTCTCTGGAGAAAATGGCTGCTTTAGAGAGAGGATTCTATGGCATTATGCCCTGCTGAGGCCCCTCCTAGGGTTGCCAGTCCCTTGCTCCCACCCTCCACTCCCACTTAGCTGGCTGGCAGGGGGAAAGGCGGGGGAATGTACCAGCTGGTGCATGCTCCTGGGTGGCACAGCACACTCCTGTGCTCTGTAGTGGGCCAATTTTGGCCCCAAACGAGGCTGTGGAATGTGGGAGCACTGCTGGGAGGGCCCCGAAGAGCTTCTGTGCTTCACAGTGGGCCAATTTAGGCCCCAAATGGGCCTTATTCAGCCCCAAATGGGCCGAAGTCATCCCACTGTGGAGCGTGGGAGTGCTCCCAGGGGTGGTATGAGGCTCTGCGCAATGACGTCACTTCCCAGAAGTGATATCATTGCACAGCCCTCGAGCATGCATGCGAACACATCTGCAAAGGTGAGTGCCAGGTCTTCCACCTCCCGCCCGGAGGGGGAGGGGACCTGTCTAGGCCTTCCCCTTTCCAAACCATGCTGTCTCCAGGCTCTACCTCCAAATCTCCAGGAATTTCCAAATCTGTAGTTGGCAACTCTGGAACAGCCTCAGGAGTTTCAGCACCTAAAAGCAGGGCAGCTGTGCCCAGTTACCTCCCAGTCTACTTAAGGCAAGGCCTGGGGGGGACTGCCTTGCTGAATCAACTGGTCTGCAAGGTGCAAGCCCAGGGCTCCAAGCTTCTAGTTCCTTGCCTCCAGTTCCAAGCACCTTGCCTCCAGCCCCAGTCAATGCTCCCAAGTCTCACTAGCCAGGCCTGAGGCCCTACTCCAGGGAAGTCTCAGCCAGGCCTAACTACAGAGCACAGGACAGTCTTGGAAACTTCAGTTGGCACAAAATGTGGCAGCAAGGCTCCCCTCTAGATCTGATCTTTCAGTGGAAGGCTGTTCCTATGTGGGGAGGGAATAAAACTGCAGGAATGGCCTGCAATCCTTTCCTTTGTTGATCCACCCACTGTTTACTGCTCTTTATTTTTAAATGATTTTATATTGTGTTTCATTTCCTTGGTAATTGAGTTTCGATACCATTGGAAGTGACCTTGAAAACTTTTTTTCATTGAGGTTTAAATATATTGAATTACAAAATAAATATGACATGTACCTTCACATCTTCTTTGACCTTCATACATTGAAATCTTTGAGTCAATCATGAGTCTGCCAGGAACCACTGAGCCCTAACTCCAACTGCCTAATGGAGATCTAAGATAGTATTTTGCATAAGGCACTGGGCAGTAATGGCTACTGATGACCATAGTTAACAGTCTGTGGGTAAATCGGTCCTGTCTATGACACACTGTACTTAAAAATAGAGACCCACCTTTGATCTTGCACACAGAGAAAGTAAACTATCTTACCTTACAATTGCAACAATGTAGTCATCAGGTCCCATAACAAGGACCTGGCTAGCAGAGGGACCACTTTCTATGGAGAAATGTGGGACGTGATGATCAGGGGGAGAAGACTGGGAATCGTTAATCAGTTGACGTAGCAAGTTTGCAGTTGATTGACTGCATCAAGAAGAGACAGAAGAAAGAATGGTGCATTTTAAAAACAGGAATGCCCAAGTCCAGTCATACAGCTTATTCACAAGCCTTATGGTTATCATATGGCAAACAAGAAGAGGTCTGGGTCTTCATTCTAATAGAAGAAACAAAATGGCCATGGCCAAGCAGGTTAAGAAGCACTGGTAGAAAAAATCAAAGAGAAAATTGGGAGCGAAAGGAAAATTGTATTTGGGACACCAGCAACAAAGTCTTTAAAAACACTTGGAAAATGTCAGTCTTGTACTTCTTAATGATTAGGAGAGAAGAACAGGGATGGCTGTTTAGAAGTAGAAAGTTCTATATTAAGGGACCCTGAATGGTGGAGCAAAGACCTGAATGACCTCTGATTTCCAATGTAATTCCAGTCCAACTCTTGGTGGTGTTTGGGCTATGGGAACATAATGGATCTTGAATATAATGAAGTGGCAAACTAGAATGTGGACCAAAAAGCCTGAAGGAAGAAACTATATTTTGTTCTTAATCTGTACAATACCTAACACAATATTAACAAGAAAACAACTCAATAATAACAGCTATTCTGCTGTACAGACTCTCACCTACAATTACTCTTAGCCTACATCCAACAATCTCTTCTCCTTGACAGTACTCCCACATGTCAGTCTAATAACTAGTATTCTATTAACCACTGGTTACTAATAAACATTTTATTAGTACTTTGTTACACATAAACAGATTCCAGACAGGTAGTGAAAGATTCTGGGAGTCACCTGATAGCATTAACACTGCTCTCTGTGGTGGTGGGGGGGGGGGGCATTGCTCCACAGAAGAGCATCTGCTTGGCATGCAAAAGGTCCCAGGTTCATTATTTGGTATCTCTAGTTAAAAGGATCTTGTAGTAGGCGATGTGAGAGACCTCTGTCTAAGACCCTGGAGAGCAATTGCCAGTCTGACACTGCTGACTTTAATAGACCAATGGTCTGATTCAGTATAAGGCAGCTTCATCCTACTACATAAAAGGCAAGCCATATTGGTGACAACTCACTTTTTATCCCCGTGCAAGCACACTCTCAGCCCCCTCCATGGGGATAAAAAGTGAGTTGTTGGCAACAAGACTTGTCTCGGAGGGAAAGCTTGACGTGGCGGCACAGCCCTCTGGAGGCCTTGAGGAGGCCGGTGTGGTGGTGGGAAGGCCTGGAGCAGCAGTTCAGCCACTGCTGGGCCTTGGGAGGGCTGCACTGCCACACCAGGCCTCCCTGCCATCTGCACCAGGCCTATGAGGGTTGTGGAGGCATCAGGGAGGCCCAGCACAATGGGGTAGCTCTCCCAAGCCCTGCAGCAGCCACAGAGGTGGTGGGGAGACCTGGTGCAGTGGTGTGGCCCTCCCAGGGCCCTGCAGCAGGGGCCCACCAAATCAGTTTTTAATGCCCATTGTATTTTTCCACACAATGGGCTCTGTTGCAAGTGTATTTATATTATAGTTAGCTAATATTCCCACATTTCATTTGCAGATCTGAAAGTGTTTTTCAAGAGCACTTTTGAGAAATTTTACCATCTTATTTGTCTTTAGAAGCTTGGCAATATTAGGTTATGCAGTTTTGATCCACATATTACACTGATCAGACATTGTTCAAGAGCATCTCTATTAAAAACTTTCTTGAGGAAGGTTAACTGGCAGCTTGCAGCATGGTTCCAGTCTATGGAATCATTTTATCTCACCCCTCTGCCCCCACCTGGAATGACTCATAATTGCATTTGTAATGAAAAGATTAGTTGCTAAGGGTATCTCCTACGCATTTTGTTGTATTGCTATTTCATATGCATTCTAGAAAAGAAAAGTGTCATTGCCAGTCTATCTCTTCAAGGGATCTTTCAGGATACTTCAGATCCAATTTCAAAGCAACGACTAAAACTTTTATACAGCTTGACCAACAATGAATGGATCAGACATTTCCAACTCCAACACTATTCCCTGGCGAATAGACTGACCCTTGAGAATACAGAAGTTGGCCTGGCAGTCTCGGAACTAAGTGGTGAAAAGGATGCACACATTAACATGATTTAAGTACTTTTATTTATTGTTATAATTTAGACTTACCTCATCATTTCTTCTGCAATATGAGAGACGGACGCATCATAGAAAGGATCCCCCAAACTGCTAGCAAGAGCCAGCACTATTTTTAATGTCTACATTAAACAGAAAGGAAATACAAATGACAATATGAAGGTTCAGCTAAAGTTATGGATTTAATTATATGAAATGACAACTTATTTAATGTCACTGGATCCCAAGATAGTACTTCCATTTTATTTTAAGTGTTCAATTGATGAGATGGACTTACTTGGAACTAATTATTAATCCCTCAGCAAGTAAAATATGTATTGTGGCTAATTAGAAAAAAAAAAAAAAGAAGCACCTTCAGTGCTTAATAGAATCTGGAAACTGCACAGAGATTAAGATATTGTGTTAGATGTCAGGCTATGACTCAGAATTACATAGACTACTTTGATGAAAAGTGGTCACTGTTTATTATTTATTGAAAACATTTATATTCTTCCTTTCTGTCAATAGCATCTGAGGCAATTTATAATTTAATGAGTGAACAGACAAAAAAGTAAGGAGTTTAACTCTCAGGCTATAAGTTGCCTTCACAGGGGTTGATGGAATGAGCTATCTCGCCTTCCCTTCAGAGCACAAGCTTTGAAGACAGGAGAGGGACTGCCTCAGCTGGTTTCCCTCAGGACCTTGATGGTTCCTTCAGGAGATGGGGGTGTGAATGTTATGTTTTGAAACAATGGAGCATGGCTGCAATTATTTTCTGCCCTCTCCTTTTTCTCTCACAGAGGAGGAAGAGGGGTGATTTTTTTATTCTCCCTCCATGTGGCTGTGGGATTCAAATTTGTCAATTTGAATCCCACAGCCTCCATAATCAGCATTTTAGAGGTTTCAGGAAACTGCTGGGGGAGGGAAAAGAGCAGGGAAAAGAATCACATCCTCTCATTGTGCGCTGCAAACCAAAATGACAAATAAAAATGGAGAAAACAAGGAAAATATGAAGTTGGCCCACACAGCCTCCCTTTCTGTTACAGAAGTGAGAGGCATTTCCTCCCATGGCACTTGTTTTATGTCTAACCTTCCTTTATGTCTAACCTTATGTCTAGCCTTCCAACTTTCTTGCATAATCTACTACATTATTAGGGGTGCTTAACATCTCAAAAGGGTCTGTGATGCCACAACGATGCATGTGTGGAGGCCACTGTGTATTCCATCTTATGTGTGTTCACACAACAAAACAGCTGACAGTCTACATGAAGGATATTTCTCTGTAGAAAAAAATTAAATGAAAAAAAAAAGTCCTTTACCAGACTTTTAAAAATGTAGTTGCTCAAACTTGCCGTATTTTTTGTTGGGTTTTAATCTGTAAAATTACCTTGTGAGTTCTTTTTTGATTGAAAGGCAGTATTAAAGTATTATAAATAATATTAAAATAATACGATATGCAATGTAGATTTTTCTGAATTAGCCAAGGGCTGTATGAATATGTGTATAAATCATTTCACTTCTGCAAAGATATATGGAGCAAGGCTGTCAAAAGGTGGAGCTCGGGGTACAAAATTGTGAGGACCCATGTTGCCCTGGGGGTTAGGAGAACTGGGCAAGGTGCTGTTGAGCGATAAAAGCAGTATATCTGTTCCATTAAAACATCTTGGGTGTGTGCTTCCAAATGTGAGTGGGAAACCAGAGGGTAACTTTGGCTGGGGGCCCACTGTGACTCTCCATAGCACTAATGGGGAAACCCTTCAGCCTGGCCAGTGTTGTTTCCACAAGAATGTTTATGTTTGTTTGTTTGTTTGTTTATGTTATTTATAGTACATCTTTCTCACTGAGACTCAAGGTGGATTACCTAATGTGAAATTAGTACAGTCAATATTAAGGACATTTCAATAAACAATGCCATAAAGTAAGTAAATGCATGTTTACAAAGACAAAACATTAGCAAAATCCAATACAGAGTTGAAGAAATGCTGAAACAGAGCATAAACAATTCTAGGACTGACATTTGACAACACAGAACTACCTAGTAGAATAATACTTAAAGCACAGGTAGTATAAGAACACATATTTAAAGCAACAGATAAGATGTAAGGCAACATAGTGGTGAAATCTATGGTCCCTAATTTGTTAGTGAAGCTTATCTTTGAGACTCCCCTTCCTACAATACAGCCCTCCTATCTGAGTAAAAAAGCCCTTTTGAATAATTAAGTTTTGCATTGTTTGCAGAAAGCCAGGAGAGTGGGGACTCTCCTGACTAGAGATGGGCACGAACAGCAATACGAACTAAAAAACCCTACGAACAGCCCAATCTGCTGTTTGCAAACAAGCTGTTCGTGAGGCCCCATTCTAACCGAACAGGTGGTCGTTGCCAGACAGTCTGGCACCTGCAAGCAATTCCCTTGGCAACTTAGGCAGGGATTGCCTGAACTCTGTCTGAACTCCTGCTGTTGCCCTAGAAACCCCAATCTAAGCCCAATTTAGCTTGATAGGCAGGTCTTCCTTCCAAGTGTGGACTGGAGCTCCAAATTTGTTACAAGAGGAAAAGACCAGGGGGGAGGGGGGCTCCCAGCTCTGGCTTTCAGGGGGAGAGAGCTGCTGTTAGTCAGACAGGGTGAGTGCATTGGAGCTTGAATTTTCTTTGTGTGTGGTGGAATAGGGATCTACCCCTTCAGGTTCCAGGGTTGCTGTCAGGCTCTGGGGCCAAGCTATTATTTATTATTGGTACATTTCCTCCTGCCTGCTCAGGTAGGGTTTCTGGGAGTGGTGTGGTAGGGATCTTGATGGCTTGAGGAGAGCCTGCTGGCCCCCATGAACAACAAACATATTCATGGACAGGATAATGTTCGTCAATGTTCGTTGTTCGTGGATGGCAACGAACAACGAACACCATGGTTGTTGTGGGTTTTCCGGGCTGTATTGCCGTGGTCTTGGCATTGTAGTTCCTGACGTTTCGCCAGCAGCTGTGGCTGGCATCTTCAGAGGTGTAGCACCAAAAGACAGAGATCTCTCAGTGTCACCTCTGAAGATGCCAGCCACAGCTGCTGGCGAAACGTCAGGAACTACAATGCCAAGACCACGGCAATACAGCCCGGAAAACCCACAACAACCATCGTTCTCCGGCCGTGAATGCCTTCGACAATACAATGAACACCATGTTTGTTTTTCTTTTCTGTTCGTGCCCAGGCCATATCTACTCCTGACCTCTTCAGGCAGGCTGTTCCACAGGGCAGCGGCCACCACAGAGAATGCATGTGTACAAGCAGTTCTTGCTTTTGCCCATATGCAGGGTGGTACCTGCAGGAGACCCTGGTCAATGAATGAAGCTGCTATTGGGGAACATAGGGAGAGAGGCAGCACCCTAGGTATGCTGGACCAAGGCCGTGAAGAGCTTTGTATGCCACAGCCAATACTAATTCTAATTTGTTACTAACTATATTTCCAACTATGTGTCAGATAAATAGCTATAACCAAGTTTGCTAACGATAAAAGGCTATGAGGGGCTTTTTGAAGCCTTATAGAAGGTTAGATTAGGAGTACTAGTAATAAACAGTATAAGAAATATGCCATAAGGAGGTGTTTTAGCCTATATATGTTTGCTAAAATAGGATTGACAAGTCATTCATGGTACAGGAGGAAAAGATAAATGAGAAGATGACAAAGAAAGAGTTCATATAATTTGTTCCTCCAAAAATTGAAAACCATACCATCTCAGAGTAAAGGTATTTTAGTGCAGATATTTACCATGAATGACTTGAATGCAGCTATATCATTTATATCATTTTTATATTTTAATATATTATTTGTTTAACTACATTTATACTCAGCCCTTCTACCAGAGGCAACTTACAAAAATGTAAAATACATCTTGAAATATATTGTTATTCCTCATTAAATATAAGGAGTAGTTCATCAAAGTGCTAATAGAAATGTATGCAAATTGATGAGCATACTGAATGCTGAATCTACATGTGAGGCTTTCCAGAATATTTATTATTATTTATTTTTTATATATTAGATTGTTAGTCCACCCTCCCCACCGGGTGGGCTCAGGGCAGAGCACAACATTTTAATTTACATAAAAACACATAAAAGCAGATAAAACGTTACAATAAAATTTAAAACACTACATACAATAAAAACTTCTCCTCAGATGGCGATGGAAGAGTTACTTCATTTCAGACATGGCCCATATATTCATATCTATAGATATTATATAGGGTGGTGGACAGATCTTTTCAAGTCAAGTCAAGTATGGCCAGCGGGGGCCCAGCCTAGCCTCCGCCATATGCCTGGTGGAACATCTCTATCTTACAGGCCCGGCAGAAGGAGAATAAATGTTAATTAATTCATTTATGAAAATATTTGTACCCTGCTGTTCCTCTCAAAAGGGGGCATGAAGTGGCTCCCAGAAGCAGCAATTATAGATACTAATTACAACAAACGGTTAGAAAGGCCAATCTAAGTGGATGCTGTAATATTTTCCTTTTAGCGTATTACTAGTTGAATAACTCCAATTTCAGTTCCAGCCTATAGGAACACATAACCCACAACTGAGGAAGTGTCATCATACAACTCCCATTTCAGGGAACTGTGAATGAGCAATCAAGGCTAAACTATAAGCTACAGTGGAAATCCATGACCAAATCTCCATATAATTTTTGAAAAAATTAAAAGCAGACATGAGAAAAAGGCAATTGTCAGCACATAATTCTGATTTTGATGGGGGCTGCAGCACTAGAAGGATTCGACCTTTCCCCATCTCAGCCCCTGCACTGTTTCCTTAACATTTCCCCCCTTCCTGGAAGCTACATTAGCCCCATAGAAGGGGAAAGACAGACGTTCCTCTTGTATCTGTATTTTTTTTCCATTATTGGGGTTAACAGTAGCTCAGGGAAGAGAATTTCTGTCAAGGAAATGGAACAAAAGATGAACCCACCTCCTAGCACTACAACCTCAATCTAAATTGGAGCTCTTGGCAGCTATTTTTTATGTTAAAGAAAACTTTTGGAGAACCCCTTGTTTTATATTAAAGAAAACGTTGAGCGTCCACCTGTAAAATGTGGCTCAGATCTAGGGGGGCAAATTCCAGGTGGGGACCGGAGATGTCCCAGAATTACAACTGCTGTCCAGACTACAGAGATCAGTTTCTCTGGAGAAATTGGCTGTTTAGAAAAGGGATTCTATGGCATCATGTCCCACTGAGGTCCTTTCTTATCCCAAACCCTGCCCTCCCCAAGTTCTATTCCCAATTCTCCAGGAACGTCCCAATCCAGAGTTGGCAACCCTACTTGGGCCTCAGTTGCTACCATTTAAAGACACTCCCTCCCTGGATAAACATCACTAAATTCTCTGTAAGAATAACTGAGAACAGAAGGCCCAGTTGCAACATTACCAAAAGCAAGACACACTGATAGGGGTGTCTTACCTCTGCCATCCAGTGGAGGATGTTTTCTCTGGCTACCTGGCTGGTGATATTGAAACCTTCAAGAATGTTGAGAGCTGTGATCAGTGCAGGGCCTACATGTGGAGGTGATGGACTGAGAACAAGATGACCTGTTAAGGCACAACAACAAAAAGAAAGCTGCAGAAAAGCTAGTTTCCCCCCAACTTTTAGCCACAACCTAAGGAAATATGGAACTAGGTTGGTGAGTCCAAGGGGGCTTTAGAATTGTAGCACCATTCTGCTGCCATTCTACAGCTTGGAAACTAGTTACAAGAAGTGCCATTTCAAAAGCAGTTTGTGATATGATAAAGGAATCCTTTGTTCAAAGGGTGAAAAAGCTGAAACTACCACCAGGTTAATCCAAGTTTTTTGCAAAAGCCAAAGCAGCTTATGGGATCCCTCCTTTAAAAAAGAAAAGAAAAACCTCCTGGCTAGATAGTAAAGAGTCCAGGAGCACCTTTAAGACTAACCACTTATTAAGACTAAAGTTTATTGTAGCATAAGCTTTTGAGAGCCACAGCTCTCTTCATCAGATGCATGAAAGAGAGAGACAAAGAGAGCTGTGGCTCTCGAAAGCTTATGCTACAATAAAGTTGGTTAGTCTTAAAGGTGCTACTGGACTCTTTGCTATTTTGCTACTACAGACTAACACAGCCAACTCCTCTGGATCTCCTGGCTAGAGAGTCTCCAACTTGACAATTACGGATGTGGTGATAGTGCTTCTCCAACCTATGAACTCCATGCTGGAGCTGATAACCAGAGTTTACAGTGTCTAGTGGCTTGGCCATTCAAAAATAGTGCAGACTAGTCAAAAGCTGTTGGGGTAGGAACCTTAAGCAGAACAGAAATGGCTCAGAGATAGAATATGTGCTTTACATGTGAAAGGTCTCAGGTTCAGTCTTTAACATCTCTAGTTAAAAGGACCAGGTGGTAGGTAATGTGAAGACATGAGACCCTGGAAAGCTTCTGTAAGTCAGAGTAAACTTTATAACCAATGGTCACTACAAGGTAGCTTCATTTGGTTATATGTGCTCCAGCCACATGCAGTGACAGAGAGATCTGTTGTCATAAAGGAATGCAGGATACGTTAATTAACACACAAGAGGCATTGGTCTCTTTCCTAGGAACAAAGCCATAAACTTCTTAGGTTGCAGGCTGAAAGGAGATGGGTTCCACATAAATAAAAATTATGGAGACAAATGAACCAGACAGAGACCACCTTTTCCCCATCTGCTTTGTTTTATTATTTGTATATTGATTTGAATTTTTGTTTTTATTGATTTTAACTGTTCACCGCCCAGAGCCCCTGGGGATGGGCGGTATATAAATTGAAAAAATAAATAAATAAAGATGCAAGACAAACCACTGTTTTGGATATTCTGACTACAGGGACATGCACCACTTTATGACTGGATAGAAGGGCTATGGTGGAATCAGGGAAAACTCAGCCCCCAGTTCAGGATAGGTCAGAGCCCCCCCCCCCCCCGCGCAACACACACCCAAGGGGAAAGGGTTAAAAAACTTAGCACACTCTTGCTCTTGGGCTAGGAGAGCAGGGGATGGATCATCAAAGGGTCTATGAGCTGTTTAATCTAAGCAGTTCTTCTCTTGAAATGTTTTGTACTTGAGCTTTCTGGGGTTTTAGACATAGGTCTTTCACATCACCTACTTGATCCTTTTAACTAACGATAGTATGGCTCATACCTGGGACTTCATGTATGTAGAGCAGATACTTTACCACTAAGCAAATACCCCACCCACAAACGTAGAGGACAATCTATATACAACACATACCACATTAGCTATGAAAGGTCAAGCTGCATACATCTCTCAAATATGTCTTTTCCATTTAAAATAGTCAGGGACCACTCACTCCACTTTTTAATGCTAGAATTCAGTCCACAGTATTAGCATTCAGACACTACCAGATCATCTAAATATATTTCAGTGACAGAAGTACACATTCTGCAGCATTTCTACTATAATGCACTTAAATGTTTGAGCTAGGGCCTTAGATGGTCCATATCAAATCCTATTTATTTCCGTCAGTCAAAGATCTTTTTCAAGAATAAATCAGGCCCAAAGAATAACAGCCCTATGCACCTGTAACTGAATTCTTTGGATTCATTCTCACAGGATTCCCATCACAAGTAAGTGTGCATAAAGCCACAAGCTAGGAGTGAAGATAGAGTATTGTAAAAGCAGAGAAGCCCAGTTTAAATGAGATGCTGCGTAAGTGTGAAGTCCCTGAAAAAGGACTTTTACCTCACCAGTATCATCTTTAAATCAGGTCTGAGACAATGGTATGTTTTGAATATGTGGATGAGGATAAAGAGGACACTGATAAAAATACGTTACTTCACAAAACATCCATGTCATTTCACAGGGCTTCACTCCTCTCAGATTTGCAAGTAGTTGAAAACTGTTGGAGAGGTAGTGTGCAATTGCAAAAGAACCCCAAAGAAGGACTGGGGAATGGTGTTGTCAAAAGATCCGATTCTGGCTTCAAGGATACCAGCACTTCTGTTATGATAGAAGGCTCTGATTCCCAAACCCACCTTTTCCATCTAAAATTGAGAGACTTTTAAACAAACCACATGGTGTTTAGAAAGCATTAACCCAGATGTCATAGTTTTGTGATAACAAGTCTTTTTACCTTGGTATACTGTATGGACAGGATTTTCCACCAAGACAGTGTAGTTACTAAAGTCTTCTTCTGACAAGGTACCACCAAAATTACGAACCTAGACAGAAGATCAAAGCAACCAATTTGTAAAAGGCTAATCAAAAGAACAATTATAACTTTTTGGGCGGGATCCAACTAGCTTTTCCACTGGTAAAAAAGGGTGAAAGTCTGGCAGTGCAATTCTAAGAAGAGTTATGCCAGTCTAAGCCCATTTAAATCAATGGGCTTAGACTGGAGTAACTCTGCTTAGGATTGCTCTGTGGGATCCCTTTGGGCTACCAAATAGGCTATTCTAGAGATCATGGGACATGCCTGAACAAAAATCATGTGGGATAGGACTAGGATGCTGTAGTAAAGAGGAAAATTATGTGAGACTGAGTGAAAACGTAACTACTACTATTTTCTTGTCAAAATATCATTCAGAGATTCCAAAACTAACAGAAAAGGAATTCACAAGGTCATAACTTTTTATTCTAGATTAGGGGTTTCTTAATCTATATTCAGAGAACCATATCAACCTGTCTGCCAAACAACTTTTGCACATTACAGAGGGTACTAGAGCGAGTTCTGGGGCTCACCAGCCAGACCTGTAGGGCCTCGTCTCTGTCCTGCATAAAATGAGCACACTTGACAGTGCACAATATAATATGCTTGTTACAGAAGATCAGTAGCGGTTGGCAAGTTGACTTTCAATAAGGATACTGGTGGGAGGAAATGGGCAGGGTGGGAAGAATGTTCACTGGTGCACATGTCACTTCCAGTAAAAACCAGATGGAACATAGAAGATGCTCTGTCATTTTGCAAAAACTCTATGGTGTCCACCATGTCACTTGCAATTTTTACCAGGAGTGCTTTGTGCATACCAGCACACCATTTCCTCCTAGGGATTGCTGGCTATGGCTTGAAAACCCAGTCTTTTCAGGATTTTTGTCCATTATGACTGCTTTTCTCAATAAGAATCCTTGATAAGCCTCTGAGGAACCACAGAGTCGCCCAGAAAACAGTCTAAAACCACTATTCCATGTTAATTAATCTGAAACATCAAATTCTTTTCACATTCACATAGGCAAGGCAGTAGGGTTGCAAACTCCAGGTTCAGAAATTCCTGGGAATTGGGGGTCAAGCTTAAGAAGGGTGGGGTTTGAGGAGGAACAGGAACTCAGTGGGGTGTTATGCCGTAGAAATCTCCCTCTAGAGCCACCATTTTCTCCAGGTGAACTGATCTCTGTAGGCGGGAGATCAGTTGTAATTCCAAGAGAACTTCAGGCAGAATTGCAATAGCCAAAACAGAATATATTATTTGGTTTAACAAGAATACGCTTAATTTTGCTCATATGTTCAGGGATGATTGAAGCACTATTTATAAAAATTCAACGTTTAAAAAAAATTCAGTGTGTTTTCACTATTGTACGTATGTGTGTGCGCGATGCTCTCAAGTCAGAGTTGACTTATGGCAACCCCTGGTAGGGTTTTCATGGCAAGAACCTATCAGAAGTGGTTTGCCATTGCCTACTTCTGCAACCCTGGTCTTTGTTGGAGGTTTCCCATCCAATTACTAATAGAGATGGGCACAAACCTGAATACGAGCCAAACCCCCCCATGAACCGTGGTTCGTGGAAGCTTATTTCCACAAACTTCCACGAACTGGTCTACTGGTTCATTTGATTCGTATTAAAGGGAAATGGCCATTTAAACTTTTCCTGCTGCTTGCAAGCAGCGGGTCCCTTTAAACTATCAGCTAGCAGGCGGCAGAGGGGGATCCCCCCCTCACCACCTGCCAGCTGATAATTTAAAGGGACCCGCTGCTTGCAAGCGGCGGGGCCCTTTAAACGCCCAAACCCCCCAAACTGGTTCAGGAACTTCCCCCAGTTCGTGGGAGTTCATGGTTCCTGGTTCGTGGAAACCCACAAACCACATGGTTTGAGTTTTTTGTGGTTCGTGCCCTTGTCTAATTACTAGCCAAGGCCAACCCTGTTTATCTTCTGAGATCTGACAAGATCAGGCTCACCTGGGCTATCCAGGTCAGGGTATGTCAATATATATTTTTCTTGTAAATTGACCTTGAGCTTTTCACAGACAATTCAGATTAGAATTAAAACTGTTGCGAGGAAAGAGCAGTGGGTTGAGGTGCTCTTGTTCCCCACTGTGCCACAGGTTGAACCTGTGGTCACTGTCATATCTAACCTGGCCCAAGGATACTGATCAATGGATTTCTTTCAGAACTGAGAAGAGAAATTTTGATGGACTTTGGTGATTTAATGCATTTAAATCATCGAATGTTGTAAAATTTCTATTGGCACAAGAGTGAGATGGGGGTGATTTCACCTCTTGCCCTTTCCTCCCCACATGGTGGTCTTCCCACTAGTCCTGGCATTGTTTAGGGAGCGTCAAAAGGGCATGCTTGGCGAGATTCGGTTTCGTTTTCCCGGCCATGTCGGACGTTCCTCTCCGCAGGCTCGGGGGGAACTGTCTGAGCAGGCTGACTGGGCGGTTGACCCGCGAGGGTTAACCTCCAGGGCTCCCAGGGAGGGAGCCTGGATCCAGGGCGCTGCGGGAAGAACCCCCTGGAAGCAATGCAGGGGGTAAATTGCCCGTTTGCCCCAACGGAGGCCGGCAGACTTGCGCAGCACCGCGTGTGCGGCCGGGCCATGGAGAACGGCAATAAGCAGATTTAAGGTGAAGACCTGTAAGTAAGTGAATCCCTTCTGATTTTTAAGCGTATGCGAAGGATCGGTGGGAATTGAAGCTAAAAGGCGCAGACTTCTTCCCCTGCACCGAGTTTCGGAACTAAGTTGGCGCCCCCCCCCCCTAAGATGGCGACGAGAAAGCAGAGCCCAGCAATGAGTAAATCGGTGACGGCAACGCTACAAGGGAAGGGGGAAACGCTGGAAGAGCTGGTGAGACGAGCAGTTTTCGATGCTGTGCAGCCTTTTGTAGCGAAACTGAATGAAATGGGGCAAAAGGTTGATTCTGTGGAGAGCGAGGTGAAAGCCATTAAAGAAACAGCGACCAGAGCAGAGCAGTCTGCACACGAGAACGCAGTACTCATGAAAGCAACAAGTAAGGAAGTGAAGCTTTTGGAGAATCAAATAATAGGATTACAAGTGGACCGTGCCCAAACGGTATTGTGTCTTCAAAATGTAAAAGAAGAGCAAAGTGAAAATTTAAAAGATTTGGTGTCTGGACTTTTGGCGCCATTCGCAAAGGCAACTAAAGAAGAGATTAAAAACGACATCTTGGAAGTCCGGCGGATATCTTCAAAGTATGCAATGAAGCGGCAGCTGCCTCGCGAGATTATTATTGACTTTTCATCTAAGAAGACTCGGGACACCATCTTATATAATTCGTATAATGTGGACTTGGACTATTTGGGCAATAAGGTTAAAATATTGAAGGATGTTCCATTTTTGGCTCGTAAAAGGAGATTCAAGTACAAGGGACTTGCGGCTTCCTTGAGGAAATGCGATATAAAATATAAATGGCTGTTTCCAGAAGGCGTCTGGTTCAGATATAAAGATCAAACCTACAAGATTACATCGGACGTGCAGCTGACAGAGTTTTTGTTTAACCATCAGGAGTTCCAGCAGGAAGAAAGTTCGAAGTCTGAAGGGGAAAGTGGGGGGGAGGAGAGAGCGGGCACAGCTGCTCCAGCTGCGCAGAGAGAACTGAGACCGAGACGCAAAGGGGGGGGGGAAGAGGTGCTGATCCTGATTATAATTTGTATTGTATAAGACCTACCAATCTGATAGCATATTAGAAAGTTAACTCTTAAGAAAAATTGCAGTATGAAGGGAATACAAGACATGTAGAGTATTGTCTGTTGTTTGTATGTTGATTTGTCCTTTTCCCAGTTTTCCCTTCCCCCCCCTTTTTTTTCTTTCCCTTCCCCTTTATACTTTTGTAGTTTTTTGTAGTTTTTTATGTTAGATATTGAAAAAATAAAAAACTTTATAAAAAAAAAAGGTCATGCTTGGCAAAGGGTAGGCAGGGAATGAAGCTTCTGCCAGGAAAAAGCTGGTAGGCTCCAATCCAAAGTATTAATATTCAAACACTGCTAGAATAAATATATCTCAATAATAAAAACACACACATTCTGAAGCATTTCTTCCATAATATCCCTAAAGTTTTTGAACTGCCATACCGTTTAGAGTACTGCCTCCTAAATTTGAGCCCAGTGCTTGGTAATTTCTAGAGCTCAGTTTTTAATAATTTGTCATCATGTTAGTGCCCATAGAAAGGTAATTTCTAGAGCTCCTTGTCCATGGCAGCCATATGTCCAGAGGATTACCAAGACAGGATTGTATAGAAGGACAGTTCATCCCAATTTAAATTAAATGTGTATATCTGAGGCCAAACTAGACACAACAGTGCCTCCCCACCTGTTTCAGCATTTGAAAAGATGTGGGGGGAGGGGACAAGAGTGCTTCATCCCACCACACTGCAGGATTGGGCTCCATGGCATTTTTAAATTGCTTTAAAATGGAAGTGTCCACAGGTCAGACCCCTGGATGCTGTCGTATCAGTTAGGCCCTTAGTCACTCTCACTTGCAATGCCCTCCCCCACCTTCTCCTCTCTCCTCAGGAAATAAAGAGTGAGTTCCTGTTGATTAAATAAATATACAGTACAAGTTGTGTGTGTGGTGTTTGTTTTTTTCAAGTGCCAAATTATTTAAGTCAAGAAGCTTATGACAATTCACAAAACAAACTGCCTGAGTCTGGAAACTAGGAATAATTTTCTCCCATAAAGACAGTGTTCATATATCCTAAATCAGCTGCAAGGTGAACTATGCAGTTTGGTAGCTTCTTCTGGAACTTTATAACTGAGCTAATGGATGTTGATTTTTTCCTACTGATGTGGTGATTTTATATTTATATTGTTTAATATGGAGTTTCTTTCATTGCTGAATTTTTTATCTTCTTGTTGTTTTATCAGATGACGTTACTTACACTGTAATCTGCCTTGAGTCTTAGTGAGAAAGGTGGACTATAAATAATGTAAATAAAAATAAATACTTTATTTTATGAAAGGATTACATTGATTTGCCTTTTATTTATTGCTGTATTTATGGCTTTTAAGTGCTATTTTGTTTATTTATTGCTGCTTTTAGTATTTTATGGATTTTAATTCACTACTCTTTATTAAACAGATGTCATGACAAATGTATGCTTGTCTCTGATGGGATTATTCCTACTCATTCCTCTCTCTTCCATTCACACCCAAAGCATGACTAAAAACTTCCTGATTTGGAAAACCTTCAGTAGACAACTTGAATTTGCCAGGACTTCATCCCTTTGTAAAATGCCTTGGGAATCAACTTTTGATTCATTAAAATGGAACCGAACTCATGAGTCATCCTCTTTCAGGACATTTTTATAAAGAAGCAAAATACAGGCTATGGGACATCAATGCCTATCTAGAATCAAAAGATAAAACAATCCACACACTGAAAATAACTGAGATGACTCACCTCAGAAATGATCTCTTCTGTCACATTTCCGCTGTAGAAAACTGAGACCCCTCTTGACCCGAGCAAGTTTAAAAGAGCAGCCAAGTCTGGTCTTTTCATAAATGTACCAGGCAGCAAAGGCTGTCCATCTGGAAGGAAGGTCTTTCTGAACTTTTCGGAGTAGTTGTGCTGTTGCCTCACTTCTTCGATCGCCATAGCTATAGACAACCGGGGAAAAAGACCAACAGAAGAATAAATTACTACAAAAGATTACCAGTTCAACCTGGGACAGAAATCACGGAAAGGTGAGCTCAGTGTTGTCATAAAGCCTCTCTTTTGTTAGCCTTTTGCTTCCCTGTTCCATCTTAATGCCACTTACAACATGTCAGAACATGAATTTCACAATATCTGTTAAGATCGATTTACCACATAGTTGCCATATGGCTGCCACATGGACTTTTGATCAGATAAGAGCCGGGAATTCCACACCGGGAACTTAATTCCATGGCCTGCAGTCCCAGTTCAGACTAGGGACTGAGAAGGGGCTTCAGCTTTCCACTTCCTGCACGTTGTTTTTCCAGTCTGAAATGGTCCTCCTGAGTAGCTAGTCACTGTTGGGCTACTCTGGGCTGATCTGGGTTGGGAAAATGATGCTCGTAGAAGGTTGAAGCCCCTTTTCTCCTTGTGCTGTGGTCCCAATCCAAACTGGGCCCATGTACTCCTTGGAATTAAGTTCCCAGTGGGGAAATCCATCTGTTGAAAGCCCTAAAGGCAGCCTTGAGGTTTTTGTAACATGTGAATCAGCCCTAACGGCAAGTAGGATCATCCCGCCTTGATCTCACCACACACAACAGAGACAAAGCTTCAGAAAGAAACAAGCCCCTGTTTTCACCTAGCTTGGCCTCAAACATAATTTAATTAGGAGTACTTGAATACAAAAGATCTGGCCATCTTGGCAATGAAGCCTTATCAAAGAAA
Source organism: Eublepharis macularius (assembly GCF_028583425.1). Classification (NCBI taxonomy): domain Eukaryota; kingdom Metazoa; phylum Chordata; class Lepidosauria; order Squamata; family Eublepharidae; genus Eublepharis; species Eublepharis macularius. The sequence continues at coordinate 135,901,007 of NC_072794.1, forward strand.
GAAGTAAAGCCTGCAGTAGCATTTCCAGCTAAAATATTCTTAGTCCATAGTGATCTATTTTGGACAGGCTAGATTCAGCATTCTGAGATTTAATTCTTACAGACTTTGAGGAAGGAGCTGAACCCTGAAGAATGACAACTTTCACACAAAAAAATAACCAAAAAGCAAAAATAGGAAGAAAATAGGAACAATTAAATATCTGGGACATAAGATAAGACTAAGATGGGTAGCCATGTTAGTCTGTCTGTAGCAGTGGAAAAGAGCAAGAGTCCAGTAGCACCTATAAGACTAACAAAATTAGTGGTAAGGTATGAGCTTTCATGAGCCACAGGTAAATTCTTCAGTTCTGAAGAATTTCAGACTAATTTTGTTTGTCCTATAGACTGTCCCCAGTAAACTGGGACAATAGAAACATATGCTAATTTGGAATATAGTCTCTACACTTGTCAAGGAATTTGTTTGCTTTGAATAACTGAGAACAAAAACAACCATCATATTTTATTATTATTTAAATTATTTTTATTTCATTCCTACTATCGGTACACAAATGGCGCATGAGGGTTTTTCAGCATTCTTCTCTGTTCCTGCAGCCTCTTCCAACATATGGAAAGATAATTCCTGTGGACACTGGACTTGTGCAGAACAATAGCCATGTGGGTTGGACACTGCAAGGAGAGGGGGTGAAACTGTCCTATTGTTTGTCCCCCTCAGTGGAATTCTACTGGCATAAGACACATACAGACGGAGCAGTTTCACTCTCTTACTCCAGTCCCCTAATTTTTCTGGCTGCTCCTCTGCACCCATTGGTACATTTAAGCTTCCCAATGGACCAAATAGCAACTCACCAGGGCCTCCAAGTCAGGAAGATTTAAGCCCTCTCCTACCTGGCCACCATAATCATTATACAAATCAGGTCCCCACGTGCCTGAGAAATAAGTTTCAAAAATCACTGGGAGCTCCAAATATGGAACATCCCACATCTGGTTTAATTCAGGGCAGACCCAGAAAGGCTGTACTTAGAGAAAATATATTGCCTAAGGGCATCTAGTGAGTTTAAGGCTGAAATGAGATTTGTACTGGCAATTTCACAAGCCATTTTGCTACTCCAGCTCTAACTTTAATTTTGCTTTGCACCTCGTTTCCATGAATGCACTCACCTAAATCGTGTGTGACATTGAATCCACCCTCGGCCACATCTGCAGCAAAGCCCAGCAACTCTCTCCAGGGCAGTCTGGCAAACAAGGAAACATGGGCATGACTTGGCAATCCACAAGTAGCAATCCAGTAGTTAAGATAAGACTGGCTGAAAATGCAACCCAGCAAATAACTGAACAGAACAGAAACTAGCAAAAGCTAGATTTTGCATCGGAGGGGCTTATTGAGCCATTTCACCCACTGCATGGTGTGACAGACAACCTGTTCTTGGCATAGTGTGTATGACCAGTCTCAGTTCCCTTAACAGTATGCCTGTATGAAACACACATGTGCCAGTGCGTTTGTCATATTCATGTTTTATTTCTGCGTGTACAGGTAAACCCATTTTATAGGAATACCTTAAAATATAATGTATGAAATGGATCAAACTGGCACTAATGGTATAATTAACCTGGATGAAGTGAGTTCATCTGTACAGTGTTATTACATGCATTGTTATGACATATTTCTTTCAGTCTTCCCACTGGAATTGGCCATGGGAATGCGAAAGTATGGGAAATGTTCTTACCTTCCATAAGACTGATGTGCTTCGTGGAGTCCTTTGATCATGCCTGGAACCCCAACCAAGAGACCCGGCTAGACAAAATGGAAAAATACAATGAAAGAGTAAAGAGCTCAGGTTGGATTAGACTGAATTAGTTAAATGGGATATAAAATTTTGAATGCGTTTTTGTAGATCTCTAATGGAAAACAAGAGGGATGATGTATGGAGGCGATGCAATTTTAATACAGATGTGCCCTAATGGAGTTGAAGATACCAGAAATGTCACCAACAGTGCAATCCACTTCCCTGAGAGTACAACTTCAGTAGGATTCTGAGTAGACCTGCTTAGGATTTCACTGCAAGTGTCCATCAAAGTTGGGATATGCCTCTGTTCATAGTGTTTATATTATTATGAGGAACCAAAACAGGTACATTTTAGAAGATTAATGAAGATTTTTACCAACAACTACCCTGCCCCAAAACAGTAAAGGCTCTCTCACACCTTTGTTTCCCAAGCCTTTCTAAGGCCCTCTTCTTGGATGCTGAAGGGGGCTGTCTCTCGGAAATCAATCACACGGCTCTCGTTCTTCCTGATGTCATGAACCAGCATTACTCCTCCACTGCAACAACAGAGCCATACAAGAGTGAAACATATATTGAGAATATCTTTCCAGTTATGGGATGACTTCCTACATTGTGCTCCAGTACAAGGAACCTGCTCCATGTACTTACAGCATCCTAAAGCTGCCCCCAAAGTACACTGACTTTTATTGATCATTACGGTATTTTATGGCTTGTGTGATTTAATTTTATGTATTTTTCTGGGTATGTATTGATCTTTAGTGTATTTTACTGTATTATAAACCACCTTTTCATTGAAAGAATAATTTACAAATATATGACCTACCAATGATCTGTTTAGGCTTAGTTTTCCATTCATATTCATGATTTGAAAGAGGACAAAAGTACCCAGTGACGAGCCAGGTGTATTTATCCTTTATGGACTAGGAATGCCAGTTTATCACTGTCACAGTTCATTGGTAATACACACAACATCAGGGCCATTTCCACATGGGGACAAGCTTAGGTGGCTTCTCTGTTGCTGCTGCAGCTACTCACACAGTACAGTGGCAATGGGGTTTCCACATGGCAGGTTTACCCACAGTTTACCTGCCATAGTCCCCTGGCAGCAGATAACCAGATGCAAATAACCTGTGTAGAAAAGGCCCAAGCTAGCTAGAACTGGCTCAGCATCAGCCCATCTGGAAGAAGTAGTCCACCACCTTTTCATTTGGGAGACTGTTAATCTCCTCCAGTTCTATACCCCTGGTGGTATTATGATCAGTAATTTGGTCTTTGCGATAATAAGAGGTTCCTTGACAAAATTCAGGTATGGCTCTATGATAACATTTTTATCAAATAACTTTGCCCTTCTGAATATCCTACCATCTTTCCTCATGGGTACCCTCCTTCTAGCAGTTTCAATATGTGTCACCACTAGCTGTATAACAAAGGCATAAATCAGTTTCAGTTTTTTAAAAACACTACATATCTACACCCAGTTACCTAAACAAATTATGAATAGGCTTGGGTTGTTGTGCTGTTGATGACCTGCAACAAGCCAAGCCTTTGTGGTGTACTGGTGCCCTTCTTCATTGTGCCACTCCCAGCAGATGTATGAGTGGCTTGGCTGAAAAACTATTCCTGACTCTGAGCACGTGACTCACTCACACAGGCCGTCGTCACATGGGCATCTCTTCTGTTAAATTTACAGCATATAGCGTCCTACCTGTTATCGGCACAGTAACGTTTCTTTGGGTCACCTAACAGCTCTTCGCGCCACCAGCTGTCCACACTGAAGCACTTCTGTTCTGTTCTCTCTAACCGCGCAGAAGCAGCTCCTGCCCCCCCCTTTTTTTTATTATTCTGGCGTTTAATTCCGCTATAACGGAATAACAGCATATAAACATTCCGTTAGAGCAAAACATTACGCCCTTTTGTTTTTCCAACTTTGAAATTATATAAATAGCCCTTTGCCCGCCGAAAACTCCCTGTCTGACGTGATCCCCATCGCTGAAGACTCTGCCATGGCGATTGAGTCATTTTTACTTCAGCAGAAAGTTTGCATTGTGTTATGTCGTTATGGCGTTATAAGGACATAATAAAATAAAAAAAGGGGAGTCGCAGGAAGAAATGGATTCTGGGATTGAAGGGAGGGCATAGGACATTGCGAGGCGAAATACATCGATGTGAGGCATTCACACTGAGGCACAAAATAGCGCGACTATCAAGCACAAAACAGAAGAAAGAAAATCGCTACAGTGTTGGAATAAGGTGGGTGTTTGCCGGGAAATAGCGCCATTTTAGCGCTAAATAAAAGCCCGTGTGACGACGGCCACAGTACACCTCCTATACTATAGCTGTGTGAGGTAACATCTGGAAAGTCTACAGTAAAAGCACACACTCCTACCCCAAATGGGAGCAGACAGAATTGTTTCATATCCCTACCATTTCTAGGCGATCAGAGTTTTCTATACAGGACTTAGTATGAACAGGAAAGAAGCTTAATATGTATTTCACTACTTAAGCTGTAGGTGTTCACCTGATACTTTAATCCCCAATTAAAACTAACCAAATTGGTGCATTAAATCAACTGGCAATCTCAGTTAGCCTTATCCTTTATGGGGTTTTTGGTATTTTTGTTTTTAATCCTGAGCATGATTTTTTATTAAGCAGCTTTGGAACCAAACTAGGGCTTCCAGTTTCAACAAAAGTTTTCTGAAATCTCATCTGACAGGCCATTATCGAGTAACACTGTTTATGTAATATACCCTGAAACTTCCTGGTGTTCTCACCATCTAAAACTTCAAATTGCTCTTGCATAATGCCTCTTTAAAACAAACACCATGAGAGAGGAAGAGAGAAAGGCAATGGCTCTAGGCCAGGTTTATAGACAGCAAAGTCTGATGAAATGATTAGTTAAATTTGGCCTTAAAGAGTGCAGAAATCATAAGGTTTGCATTGTTTAATGCCAAGGATAAGCAAATTATATGCCAGATTACAGGACAAATGCTCGTCTTTTAGATAAGGTACATATCAATTCTTCCATAGTTTTATTTATTTAACTCTTTATGTGGCAAGGCCAGTGAAGTTCCAAATATTTAGTTTTGGGCTGTATAAGATTGTGACATCACCAGACACACTGGAAAATTTGAACTAGGATCACGAAATGAAGCAGGAGAGCAACTCACAGAATTTTGTGAAGCCAACAACCTGTTCATTGCTAATACATGCTTCAAGCAACCAAAAAGATGATTGTATATGTGGAAATCACTGGGAGACCAATACAGGAACCAAATAGATTATATAATTGGAAGCTGAAAATGGAGAAGCTCTATTCTCTCAGCTAAAACAAGACCAGGAGCTGATTGCAATACAGATCATGAGTTGCTAATACAAAAAAATTAGAATAAAGCTAAAGAGAAACACTACAAGCATCACAGTGCCAAAATACAATCTAAATAATATTCCTGAAGAATTTAAAGACCAGATAAGGAACAGATTTGCAATACTAAGTTTAATTGATTGTGAGCCAGGAGAACTATGGGCTGAAACCAGAGATATTATCAAGGAAGAATGTGCAAAGACTATTCCTGTAGCCAAAAGAAAGGAGAAGCCTAAATGGATGACTGAGGAAATTCTTAAAATTTCTAAAGATAGATGAGAAGCAAAAGCAAAAGGCAACAGAAATAGGGTCAAAACTCTAAATGCAGCTTTTCAGCAGCTTGCACACAGAGACAAAGAAATCTAATATAATAACCAGTGCAAAGAAATAGAAGAGAACAACAAAAAAGGAAGAACAAGAGACTTGTTCCAAAAGATCCGAGAAATCAAAGGGAAATTCAAGCCACGGCTTGGGATGCTGAAAGATCAACATGGAAATACAGTATCTAATCAGGACAAAATAAAGGAAAGATGGAAACAGTACACTGAAGAACTATACAAAAGAGATGGAAGGATGACAGATACTTTTGACGAAGAATCTTTTGATGAAGAACCAGAAATCCTAGAAAGTGAAGTAAAAGCTGCACTTAAATCAATTGAGAGAAACAAAGCACCCGGAGTAGATGGAATACCAGTAGAGCTATTTCAAGCCACAGAAATGGAGTCCATCAGAATCTTAACAAAAATCTGTCAACATATATGGAAAACAAAACAATGCCCCATGGACTGGAAACTTTCAGTCTACATTCCAATTCCAAAAAAGGGGGATGCCAAGGAGTGCAGCAACAATTGGACTATTGCGTTAATTTCCTATACAAACAAAGTGATGCTCAAAATTCTATAGCAAAAAATCTTACCATATATGGAATGAGAAATGCCAGATGTTCAAGTTGGATTCAGAAAAGGAAGAGGCGCTAGAGATCACATTGCAAATTTATGATGGCTAGTGGAACATACCAGGGAATTTCAGAAGAAAACCAGTCTGTTTTTTACAGCTTACAGCAAAGTTTTTGACTGTGTGGATCCTGAAAAGCTATGGAGATCCAGTTTGGTGTAGTGGTTAAGAGTGCAGGACTCTAATCTGGAGGGCCGGGTTTAGTGGTTAAGAGTGCAGGACTCTAATCTGGAGAGCCGGGTTTGATTCCCCACTGTTCCACTTGAAGCCAGCTGGGTGACCTTGGGCTAGTCACAGCTCTCTGAAGCTCTCTCAGCCCCACCCACCTCACAGGGTGTTTTGTTGTGGGGATAATAATTACATACTTTGTCAACTACTCTGAATGGGCATTAAGTTGTCCTGAAGGGCGGTATATAAATCGAATGTGTTGTTGTTGTTGTTGATGTTGTTGATGTTGTTGTTGTTGTTGTTGTTGTTGTTAAAAGAAATGGGGATGCCACGACATCTGATTGTTTTGATGTGCAATATGTTCTCTGGACAAGAGGCTATGGTTAGAACAGATTATGGGGAAACAGAATGGTTTCTAGTTGGCAAGGGTGTCAGACAAGGATGCCAACTGTTCAACCTCTATGCAGAGTATATTATAAGGAAAGCTGGATTAGATCTAGAAGAAACTGGAGTAAATATTAGTGGAAGGAAAATTAACCATTTGAAATATGCAGATAACACCATGTTACTGGCAGAAAACAGTAAAGACTTGAAACAACTACTGATGAAGATTAAAGGAGAAAGCACCAAAGCAGGATTACATCTGAACATCAAGAAGACAAAAGTAATGACTACTGAGGAATTACACTATTTTAAAGTTGACAATGAGGAAATTGAAATTGTTCAAGATTTTCTATTCCTTGGCCCAGCCATCAACCAAAAGGGAGACTGCAATGAAGAAATCAGAAGAAGAAGACTTGGAAGAGCAGCTGTGAGGGAGCTAGAGAAGATCCTTAAAGATAAAGATGTCTCTCTGGGAACCAAAATCACGATATTCCAAACTATGGTATTCCCCATTACTATGTATGGATGTGAAAGTTGGACAGTGAAGAAAGCTGACAGGAAGAAAATTGATTCATTTGAAATGTGATGCTGGAGGAGAGTTTTGCGGATACCATGGACAGCCAAAAAGACAAATAAGTGGGTACTAGATCAAATCAAACCTGAATTCTCCCTAGAAGCTAAAATGACAAAACTGAGGCTATCGTACTTTAGTCACATCATGAGAAGACAAGATTCTCTGGAAAAGTCAATAATGCTAGGAAAAGTGGGAGGCAGTAGGAAAAGAAGAGGAACTAAAACGAGATGGCTTGACTCAATAAAAGAAGCCACACCCTCCAGTTTGCAGGATCTGAGCAAGATTTAATAACAGGACGTTCTGGAGGTCTTTCCTTCATAGGGTCACCATAGGTCAGAGATGACTTGACAGCACATAACACACACTGGTGAGGGGTCAATTGTCAAATCAGGACCTGAACTTCTCCAGTAGGGATGACCAACAAAGAGACAGAGACAACATGCCTTAAGGTGCATCAAGACTACTATGATTCAGGGAACTGGGTGTCTCTTTTCAAAACTTCCAGTCCCTGTAGTCGAAAGATTTGAGATATTTCAACACATTATAATCTACCACCAAACCACTTGCATACCCTTCAACATTTCACAGATGATAAAAAGGGCATTCTTACAATACCTTTATTCTTATACTAAGATCATTTCACAAGTCTCCCTCCCTCCCTTTATTTACGTACTCTGTGCTATAGTCATTCCTCTGCAACAGCTTCCCTCCTATTGAATCAAAAGTCAAGATACTGATGATATTTTTGGAGAGATACGGTAGAAAAACATAGTTATCTCACAACATTTTATCAACAATCCAGTATAGATCTCAGCAGCTGCAGTGTGAGAAATGGTATTCATGCATGGGCCTTTACATGGATGTGTGCAAGAGACAAAGAGATCCTACTCCAGGTCTGTGCAAGGAATGCAGATCCTTCCAGCTTTCCATTTCCCAGTAGAGTGTCACTGACAGAAGAGGAAGAAGGGGCTGTTTTTGCCCCCTTCCCTCAGTCAACTTCAGCCTTCTGACCTGTTTGGCTATTAGTCCTTGCAAGTCCTACGATGCTGTGAGTAAACTTTACTCAGGCTGGAAAGAGCTACTGGGCAGAGGGGAACATCAGGGCTGTCGCATCTGCTATGCAGCCCTAGGGTGGCAGCCATCGAGGTGTGCCAACCAGCCCTCTGACATCCTCTCTCATTGTCCACAGCATCCAGTCACTGTGGCAAGCAGGAGACCAGAAGGTACTCCCATGGCCCAGTGGGTGACTGCAAGGAGCCTACACTTTGCCTGCTTCCACCCCTCCTCCTCCCTTCTTTTCTACCTCACCTGGTCATTGTGCAGGAAGGTGAGGGGCGGTGGCTTCCTGCCCTGGGGTAGTGTGTGTGTGGGGGGAGTGAGGAGTTTTGGTGGGAAGTGAAGAGATTGGACTTGAGTGCTGCTGCTCTCTATGTCTCCATGGTGGGGGGCTGAGGCAGGTGTTGACTCCCCTCCCCACAAGCCAGGCAGGGGCTGAAGAGGGTGACTGCCATCTCCCTGCTCTGTGTGTGTGTGTGTGTGTGTGTAGGGGGAAACTTGGGGACCCAAGTTGCCTAGTGTGCCTAAAATCATTGGGCTGGCCCTGGGGAATATCAGGAAGATTGGTGAACATCAGTACATGCCACAGATGGATCATGGCATTCAATCTCATATGCATCCACCCAGTCAGAGATTTAATTTCTAGCAACCACAACATTTTATGAGGCATCTTCTAAGAAGCAAAAATAGGAAAATTGTAGGAAACTGTGCTTTCTAAAGATGGCACAAGAGAACAGGGAGAGATAGAATATCTGGATGTGGCTGATATGGACTGACAGCTGTCTCTGCCATCCAAATATCTGAGTATGGAGGTATGGAAGGGAGGTGCCTGCCGTTCCCTAGGAAATTTCCTATGCCATTAGTTGTGTGGGACAACATTGAACTGGGAACATGGGGAACCACCATCTGGTCATTCTGTTCAGTATTTTCACGGAAGCACTGAAAAGAACAGTAACCATTGCATGTCCTGCTTTTAGCAAGTCGGGGGTAACATTCAAGTCATGTTTCATTCCACAGAAATAAGTTTCTGGTTTTTACACCATATAAACTCAAGAGTAGTACAAAGTACTGCAGTTGTATTAAGAATGGAAGGAGATTTAGTATGAGCCAGCTCTTAAAGACTGCATTCGCAGTCACTAGCCATTTGAGCAGTTTATATGCAGTTGTATAATTAGCTTGTAATTAATGGTTTGGTTACAAAATCCAATAGAATGCATTTTTCACCCATGATGCACTCTGGGCCGTCACCACAGTTGGGTCAAAGGGTGTATTATCCAACCTGGTTTGGATTTGCCCTACCTACGATTAAAAAAAAACCCAACCAAGAGAACTTATGGTTGTTGTGGGTTTTCCAGGCTGTATTGCCGTGGTCTTGGCATTGTAGTTCCTGACGTTTCGCCAGCAGCTGTGGCTGGCATCTTCAGAGGTGTAGCACCAAAAGACAGAGATCTCTCAGTGTCACTGAGAGATCTCTGTCTTTTGGTGCTACACCTCTGAAGATGCCAGCCACAGCTGCTGGCGAAACGTCAGGAACTACAATGCCAAGACCACGGCAATACAGCCCGGAGAACCCACAACAACCATCGTTCTCCGGCCGTGAAAGCCTTCGACAATACATCAAGAGAACTTATTTTGAGAAGTGGAGGGGGAGGGGGAGATTCTGGTTCTAAAAAATGCCAGTGGTGGCTGGATCCAAATTTTGAGCTTTCAAGAGCGCTTGTATGTTTAAGTGATTATAGCCCCTGTTCTGTGACTTTGGCAAAATGCTTAAAGGGAAAAAAGGAAAACCTTAAAGTAAGTTGTTATATTTAAGGAAGGTATTTATTTTAAGTAGGTAAAAGTTTCTGAACTTGACAATAACTGTTCCTTTTCTCCTGATATGTTTCTGATACTAACAGTTCATAGAGAAAGGTAGACTATAAATAACATAAATAAATAGACATTTGGTCTTGGTGTTAGGCTCGCAGAAGTTTCTGTGGGTTATGAAGAAATGGCTTGTTTCCCCTTTTTAAAAAACTCCCATGGAAGAAACATGGCAGCCTCCAAGTTACCACTTGACTGAACAATTTGGATTTGCTATCTGCAAAATGGCTGAAACACTTTTTCAGAAGAGTTTCACTTGAGGATAACAAGACTCATTTCATTAAAATAAGTATTTCTTTGTGCACCTGTTTGCTTTACTTATAGTCCACCTTACTGTCCGAGACTCTAAGAGGATTTACAGGACTAAAACCATTTCCCCACCAGTCAAGGGTGGAGATAAAAAAAAAATATAGCTCTAACAGCTACAAAAAATATAGCTCTAATGAGGCTTCCTGGTGTGAGATAAAAAGCTGGCAAATTATACGCAAAGGAATTATGGAGAACACTTACCCTCCAATACCAGCTGTGTGGGGGTTAATAATTCCTGAGCATAAGGCAGAGGTGATGGCTGCATCCACCGAGGAGCCTTGCTTGTTCAGTACCTCGATCCCCAATGCGGTGCAGTGGGCCGCATCAGTGACCACGGCACCTTGATGGAATATCTGCAAGAAGCCATTTTGTGAGAACAGATTGTCCAGGTAATTGAACAGAAACATTTTTTTTACTATCTGCAACAGAATTTTTTTACGGAGAAAATATGATTATTTTTTTTTTACCATCCACCTAGTTGATCAGCGGTGGTACTAAGTTCCTTGAGAAATGAAACTGCGTAAGGATTAAGGGCACAAATCGGGTAGTGCAACGATGATCAGCAAACCCAATACCCCTCCCATCTCTGAGCCATTAGTTGAACTTTTTAAAAGTGTTTTATTTTTGTAATTTAAAAAAATTGTTCAAAACAGGGCATTTCCTTGCTTCAGCGCACACCTTTTTCTAACCTGAAATAGTTTGTTGAGGAGGACACTATTTGGCCTGTTGGGGAAGCTCATGTGTACACTTGGACTCAACGTGCAAACGGGCTTAGTTTAAATACTTTCCCTTTTTTTGAGACAGAGAAGCTGCTTGGGAGAGGGACAACTACTGGAATAGAGAAGTAATAAGGGTGCTTGACTTCTTTTCCTGTTCACCTTTTCTCCACTCCAACCTGCCCCCTAAGCTGCTCTTTCCACTATGGAGTTCAAACTGCATATTTGCAAGTGCAAATGTGTTTTGGAATCCAGCACAGCAGGGAGGTAATGGCTTGGAGGGGAGAGATTTGGAGCACAGAAATGACAAGCATGAAAAGGTATAAAGTATTCACTGACCCATTTCTCTACTCCAAATCGCCCTCTCTCCAGAAATAGCTTTTCTCTAAAAAGCAGGCTGTTGGGATTTTATTACATGTATTTGAGTATGCTGTTTAGGTAAGGCCTTACAGGTGTTTTCACAGGGGACGTTTTCATTTAATCTGTCTCACGCCTTTTTAAATGGAATGCACATTCTAATCAATGTGGGAGCATCCTGGGCGTGTCTCATGAAAATATCTTCTGGATGTACCTTCATGGGCTACCTGAAAGCTATGTGCCCAAGTTGCGCTCACAGAGGTGCATCACCGAGGGGTCCAGTCAGTCAGGCTACTTTGTGCAAACAACAGAGCACATTCAAAGAAATCCAAATCCAAAAAGAGTTCCAAGCACTCACAATTGTACCTAATAATTACTATAAGCAACAAAATCTTACTTGATCTCAAAGAGGCACTGTAGGGGACGGGTGGCAGTTCCTGATTACTCTTACAATTATACTGTTGTTTGCAGAGGACATGGTAACTGATCCAAGCAAGAGCAGATTCTGCTCTTATTCATGTGAAAGTCAGTACGATGTTCCCATCCAAAGGGGGGGGGCGGGGAAACAAATGCCTCTTCTTACCTGGGGGTCACCAAAATAGATCTGCATGATTAAGGCCACCGTGACTCCTGTAGCAAACGTTAGGCAGGCGGTGATGATCACAGTCAGGCCATCCTGGCGACAGCTGCAGTCCCCAGAGAATGGGTCCTTGGTGGTCTCCCGGAGCGGTGAGACATCCTGACTGCCCATCTCCGAGGAAGATGAAGGCAGACGCTGAAGGCGAGCGGATTTTAAGAAGGAGTCTGGATCTTCATTTAGAAGGTGAGGGAGGGGAGAGAGAGAGGCAAGTGGAAGTGAGATGCTGAATAGGCACAAACTGATTCTTCTTATTCCAAAGATATGCAGACACACCTGTTACACCTGTACCTGTTCCAGAGCCTGTTGCCTTCTTTCTTAGCTGGTGCTTTCAGAATTTCTGGCTCAGTTGCAGCTATTATAGGGTCATCTTACATAGTCTGTCCATTAACTCTTAGCAGTCTTAAAGAAGCATTATAGTGAAATGGGACAGTGTACACCTTAGTAGAGGATCTGTGGCTAAGCAGTAGAACAGGGGCCCCTAACTTGTTGCCCATGGGCACAATTGTACCAGTCAATAACTTTTGTGATGCCTGCCAAGTATCTTTAGAAAATGGGTGGGGCCAGGCGCAAATTTTGTAAATCAGGGACTCTGATTGGAAATTGGAGCATTGATTGGCTGTGCAGATTTTTAAAAACATTGCTTTGCTAGCAACGGATACCACATCTGATGTGATGCGACTGATGGTAAGTTGTAGCAGCCATTTTATGGCTAACTCCAACTCCTTTTGTTGCTGCTGTAGCAATATAGAAAGAACTGGTTAAGTTGTAGTTCCTTCCTTATCATTCCGAGAATGACATCATTCCTGGCATGACAAGGAAGTGCTCTGGAGCACACAGGAGTGCGCTGCAGAACTCTTGAGCCCATTCCCCACACCTTTCCCCCCCACCAGCCAGGTGAGAGGTGGTGGGGGCAGAGGTTGAAAGCGGGGGATCCCCCCCCTCCACCAGGGGACTGGTAACCTTAGTATCTCCTCAGTTAGGAACTGTATAGAAAGAGAGAAGGTTGAGACAGAGAGAGCTCTGTAAATATGTTATTACCATAAAGTTTACAGTTTGTTCAAAGACTGAGTACGTTTAATATAAAGATAGAGATAACACACTTCAAAACAGCTGTGCCCACCACACTGTGTCAGAATTCCAAATGTGCCCACAGGCTCAGAAAGGTTGGTGACCACTCGTGCTAGAACATCTGCTTGGCATGAGGAAGGTCCCAGGTCAAAAAACCTCTGGTCTGAGACCCTGGAGAGGCCCTGTCACTCAGAGTAAACAATACTGACCTTGACAGATTAATAGAAGGCAGCTTCATGGCATCACTTGTTTTTTGCACCTGCTGTTCAAGGTCATTGCTTGCACTCTGACCCTGCCTGCCACATCTTCGTATATTGAGATCATGGACAGTTATGAAGGAACATGGCAGATGTAGGGATGCCAAGTAACATTTCAGTACAGAGGCAAGATGCTCAATACAATTTAAATAACTAGTCTTTGGCTGCATCCACACTCTGATGGATATTGTGCAATGAGCTACAGTGACTATCTGCAACAGAATTTTCCTGTGTGGACAAGTCAATCAATTTGTGAATGGTTATTGTAGTACAATATCCAATGATGGGTAAATGCAGCCTCAAATACAGACACAATTCAATTGAAAAAAGGAAGCACTTTTGCTATGGTAACTTTTTTTTTACTTTGTTACCAAAGTCGAAGAATCACTCTCGTATTTATTTATTATTATTAAGGCAAGGACTCTACTTTGCATAGAATCCCATGTAATTCTTTGGAATAGTAACTCTGCACATAGAACCAAAAATGTGATGCTCCCCTGAAGCATGGATGATACAAAAGCTATGAAAGATGAAACTCCTCACACCCTACATGCATTCTTAGAATGATTTGTCAGACAAGCTGGTAAAATCACAAATTTCATGTCTTGTTTGGAGACAACTTAGAATAAAACTAAGTAAATAATTGAAAAGGAAAGGGCTCCTCCTGGTGGAGGAATACATGCTGAATCTCCCTTCGCTCTTTGGGAACTTTGGTTATAAGGGAACTTTGACTCTCAAAAGCTCATACCTTAGAAATCTAAAATTCAGGTCCAGTAGCACCTTAAAGACTAACTAGATTTCCAAGGTATGAGCTTTGGAGAGTCAGAGCTTCCCTTGAGGTCTTTAAGGTGCTATTGAACCTGAATCCTTCTCTTCTACTACAGACCAACACGGCCATCCACCTGAAACTACCAGTTATACGGACATACTTTACATTGTGTCTGTGCCTTAATATCATCTTAAGATTCTCAGTGCAATCTAAATATGTGGATCTCTAAATTAAAAAGAGAAACCTTATATGCCACTGATGCTCAATTCAGTCTGGGTCACCTATCTATCTGTCTAGCACATTTTTAACCCACCCTAAGATAGCAGCATACATGTTCTTCCCCAGCTAGTTTTATCCTCACATCACAACAGCCCTGTGAGATAGGTTTGGTTGAGAGTGGCTGGCCCAAAGTCACCCAGCAACTTTAACAGCAGAGTGGGGATTGTTAGGAGGAATGCTACCCTTCACAGAACGGGAATCGTGAATATATTGTGCATTTGTATGACTGAGTCCTTCAGTTTGAATGTTTCCCAGAAGCATCAGAAGTGTCCATGAAACTCACTGACAGCACTTCCTATCTAAACTGTTCAGGCGGTTGCCCTGTCCGCCATAAGGACACTGATCAGTGATGGCTGAACACCACAATGCATGAACACTCGCACCAATAAGTAGTCAATTCAGTTCTATCGTGGTTCATTTCCTTTAAAACTTCCCAAACATGGAGAACATGAAATTTCTCAATTAAGGATATCTAGATGTACCCCATCAGAGACCCCATGGGGCAAACAGCATCCTCAAAGCTGTTTCAATAGGGGGTGTTGAAAGTGAAGGACTGTTTATGCTATCTCCAAGTCACAGATTGCGGAAGGGGACTATATAGAGTCAGGGAGATAGAAAGGTCAGGGCCTTTCCATCCTCTCTCTCTCTGGTCTGGAGCTATCTCTTTGAAGAGTAGATCCAGAGGAGTTAGCCGTGTTAGTCTGTAGTCACAAAATAGTAAACGGTCCAGTAGCACCTTTAAGACTAACCAACTTTATTGTAGCATAAGCTTTCGAAAACCACAGTTCTCTTTATCAGATGCTGATGAAGAGAATTGTGGTTCTCGAAAACATGCTATAATAAAGTTAGTTAGTCTTAAAAGTGCTACTGGACTCTTTACTATTTGAAGAGTAGGTTGCTGCTCTCAAGGACTTCCTTCCTTTACCTTCCTCTCCTCACTCTGTTCTCCATCTTGTACCAGGAGGGCAGGACCTGCCTTCTGCATATCTTAGCATCCTAGTCTAGATAGTTCAAACAGAATGCGAGCCTCTCTCTACTCCTTTCCTATCCTGAGTGGAGTTTCTTAAGCAAAGGACTCAAATTTCTTTGCTAAAGATAATGCAGGCTTCACGAGGATGTTTATTCCTCAGTACACACACACTCATGCTACACTGTAACTACTGAGCCAATCTATCACAAGGGTAAGGCTGAAGCACCCTTTTTTTATCATATTATGATCTCTACACCAATCAATCCTACACAAGCCTGGAATTAAGTTTGCATCCCAGTATGGAACACACAATACGTTTGACTGCATGGATCTAAGGAGAACATGCAGCTAGGCCCTCCCACCAAACAATGTGCATCAGCAACGCCAGCACCCAGGAAGAAAGGAGATGGATTCCTGACAATAGCCTGGATCGAGACTAACATTTCCACAGGTGTGAGGACTGCCACCCATAGGGTGTGATTTTGCTGCCCCCCCCATAGGAGCCCCTGTGTGTGTGTAGGAAAATCATGCTCCATGAATGGAAGAATGTATCAGCAAAAATGCTAGTTTGGATACAACCCCATGCTTCCTCTATCAGAACAGGTAATCAGTGTAGTAAAAGCAAAGGGATTTGGACTCAATAGACATTGGAATCTCTAAAACTGTGAATCTTATAAACTAAAAGCCAAGTAGCCCTGATCTGTGGATACTTAAATCTGGAGACTGGAGCCATGAACACACCAGATGGCTCTTCCTACACACATGAACAATGCCCTAGGCTTGTGGAAAAATCTGAAATCTTTTTTTTAAAAAAATGGGGGAGGTTTAAAAAACCCCAAATGGTAAAAGGAGCACCTGTAGCTTTAACCCTCAGTGGCTGTTGCTAGACAACTGTAACAGTTTAGCCAGTATTCCAGGCTTGGTTTCTGTCAGTAAAGGGGAGGGGGCAGGACCCTTTCCAGGGCTGTTTAAGCCTTGAAGGGAGGACTCATTGCAGCCAAGCCCAAAAGCAGCCACCAGAATGCTTGATACCATATGCCTTGCAAGATTCATCCAGGCCGGGCAGCTTGTTACTGTTTAACAGCCCCCACCCCACCCCCGCAAGCCAGTTTAGTGTAGTGGTTACAGTTTCAGAGTAGGATCTGAGAAATCCAAGTTCAAATCACCACAGCTGTGGAAGCTCATTGAATGACAGTTACACACTCAGCCTAGCCAACCTCTCAGAGTTGTTGTGAGGATAATGTGGAGGCAGGGAGAATGATGTAAGCTGCTTTAGGTAACCATTGTGGAGAAATATGGTATATAAATGAAGTAAATTAAGAAACAGAGGTGAAGATTGGGGGTAGATAAAAGGTAGGTTGTTTATGGAGGGACCATAGATTTCTATAATTATGATCCAACTGGATAGTTCCTATGTTGTTTAAAATGAGAGTCATGAAATTGCTTATGTTTTTTTCAACATTTTTCAGCTCTGTATTGGATTTGTTTTTTTAAATCTTTGCAAATTTACATGTATAAATCTTTACGTTTATTAAAATGTCTTTGATATTGACTGTACTGACTCACAATGTGTAATCTACCTTGAGTCTCAGTGAGAAAGGCACTATAGATGACATAAATAAATAAATAGTGGGTTTGAAGGGCAGAAGGATGTAGGGAAAGGTGAGCATATGGAGGCTGCCAAGAAAAGGGAAAGAGGAAATAGTGTGGGGAAGAGGATACAGGGAAAAGTAGTACACCCTGTAAGTCCTAGCACGTTCCCACCATGCAACTGGGCCTGGCTCGGCCAGCACCGCACAACTGGGCTATAGGGGAGAGGCTGTGGCAAGGAGGGGAAAAGGTGAAGATGGGAGCAGACCAAGGTAGGTGAGGAGGAGAGAAGGAAGCAGAGAAAGGATATGGGGGACCAGGGAAGGGAAAGAGGATATGGTGGGGGAAATGAGATGCCCCACAAATCCTTGCAGATCCCTGACTTGTGACCCCAGACTCTAAGGAAGAATAGCAAAATTGCCAGAAACTCAAAAGAAACCAAGAATGTTCCTTCCTGACCCTTCTCCAATGTGTATCTTGAACATCATCCCACATTTCCCATTAGTATAGCACAGGGAATTGTGGGCTCCACCTTTTGTGATGACTATCAGGGCTAGTGAGTAATGGGAGCAAGCAACCTTCTATTTTTTTTGACACTCACGTGTTTCTTTGCTCATTTCAAAATAGTTCTGCAGAACAGGCTGTTATGGCACTAGGAGTGATACAGACCGCATAAAAATTGGTTTAACCTATTTCTGCTTACCCAAGAACACGAATAACAGACTCATCTTTCCATACATTAAAAAGCACTTCATTCATCATCAAAGTGTACCTTTTTGCAAGGCCAGGGCTAATAGCTATTCAGGGGCTACATCCACACATTATTGGATATTTCATGGTAGCATTAATTCTCAGCTGCATTTTCCCACATAGACAAGACAATCCAGCAAATGAACAGTTTGTTACCGAGCAAAGATACTTGCAATATCTAATGACAGGTGGATGTAGCCAGGGGCTCGGCCCATGCAATTTCTTGTAGAGAAAAAGAAACATCCCCTGAACCTCAGTGCTGCAACCCTGATCCAAATTCCTTCTTCCATAACAGTAGTTGTTTATAAATAGATGTCTGAAGATCCTACTGTAGATTTCCAGCATTTTGTCTAGTTGTATTAGTAAGGTGGTTCCAGACATCAGTTTTCTTTAGCAATTGTAGTGCTTTTGCAAATAACTAGAACAGAGACATCTTCTGCAGGCTGACATCAACTCTGTTGATCGCATGCTGTGCATTTTCAAGCAAATTTAAGTCTTCCTTTGCCACAGTTGATGCTCTACCATCGTTCACTAATTATGCTCCCCCCCACCAATATCTCCAGCTAGCATGGGAAAAGATATGCTCCACTGATTAACACAAGAAGTTGCCTTATATTGGCTCAGACCATTGGCCTGTCAAGGACAGTATTGTACTCTGACTGGCAGCAGCTTTCCAGGGTTTCAGGTCTTTTCCTCCACCGACTTGATCCTTTTAATTGGAGATGCTGCCAATTGAATTTTGAAACCCTCAGCACTGAAAGACGATGCTCTCCCATCGAGCCACAACTCCTCCCCTATCTTACCTGGATAGAGGCTGATTATTTCCCTGTGAACACAGTACTCCGATCCCATCACACCTTGCTTGGCGACAGTACATAAGGCTCCTTTCTGCATTGCCTACCTACTTACTCCTTTGTTATCTCCTTTTACTACCTTGATGCCAGTGAAACTGACAAGCTGGACACACATGCAGCTGCTTTATGCTGGATCAAGGCCAGCGTCGTCTACTCAGACTGAGGGCAGCTCTCCACAGGCAGAAGTCTTTCATATCGCCTACAACCTGATCGTTTTAACTGGAGATGCTGGGGACTGGACCTTTTGCATGTCAAGCAGGTGTTCTACCACTCAGCCATGGCCCCTCCTTCGATGTGAAGAAGAAAATCCAAAGAAAGCCTTATTAATTTCATCCATGCTGGTCAAACTGCCATTTTCACAGGAAAACCCTAGAAATTTCACCACCATGGAGATTTTTGTTCATAGTAATTTCACCACCATGGAGATTTTTGTTCATAGTAATGTTCCACAACACACAACAAAATGAGGATTTCCCCTAGCCTCGTCCGTGTCCCTGGAGCTGGGTGGGGGGAACAGAGAGAAACAGACATATGGCAGACGATCCCAATCATAGCAAAATGGGAGGAACTGAATAAGGGAGCTCTGCTTCTCTATTAATAGAGTGCAAATTGATAGTTGTATACAAGGAAGAGACATCAAAATATGAAAGTCATTCCCAAATACACACAGCAAAAATTGCGGGAGGACTAAAAACGTGCTTCAGATAGAGTATTTCTTTTTCAGTTGACATAAAAAAACAGAAAAGGTGGAGATTCAGTTATTATTCCAGTTGCTTAAAACTGCTATCTGTCTTTCACAAAGGCTCACCAACTATGGGAGAGGGTGCTGTATGCAGCGTGAGTGACATCAGTACAAACTATGCCAGCAGGATCATCGTAGGAGGGGCAAGAAGAAGCAACTATGACACAAAACCATGTCTCAACAGGATTAACTCCACATACCCACCCAAGACATATAGATATGTAAAGTACTTTCTGTTTTGAGGCTACCATCATTAGAAAAGTTAAGATCTGGAAGTACCTTTAAATGAAGACTGAGGGCCAAGCTACACATGACGAATGACACTTGAATGGCAAGTGTATTTCTCCCTGTTCACTTGCCCTCCACTCAATCCACTTGCCGTTCAAGTGTCATTCGTCATGTGTAGCTTGGCCCTAGATCTAAATAGAGAAGCAAAACCAGATTGTCTATGGGCTCCTGTGATTACTAAGATTAGGCATGTGATATGCTTTGGAGATGGGCTATTTTGAAATGGGCCACACAAAGTATTATTGTAAAGCAAAATTATTATAAAAAACAGAGGACTTTTAATAAAAGTCCACAAAACTAAGACAGAAATAGAGATCCTGGCAAGATGCTTCATAACTTTTTGAGCTGACACACCATCAAACTTCAAACAGGAAATCCTTCAGCATTCAAATCGAAGGATGCATGAGCGCATGAGGACAGATGTGGCTACAATATTGACATAAAAACACGAGTATGAAATTAAATGTTTATTTTTTCAGGTTTCAAAGACATGAAAGGGTAATAAAATATTAAACGCGCACCCACAAATGCACTTGTTTCAAGAGGCTGATGTGATCTGGCCAAATTAAGGGGAGCACATGAAGTTACCTTAAAGCAAGGCAAATCATTGGTCTATCGGGGTCATCTCGGAGAAGGGTCTTTCACATCACCTACTACCTAAATTCTTTTAACTGGATAAGGCAGGGATCAAACCAGGGATCTTCTGTATACAAAGAGGATGCTGTACCACTGAGCTGTACCCCACCTCTAAAACAATAGATGGCTCTGGGAAAGAAGACAAGCACTTCCTCTGCGTATCATTACACAGCTGGTGGAGAACTTTTACTTCTTTTGTCAGTTTGGGGGAAAGGCACGTTTTGCTTCAGTCTTGCCTGTTACACATAAGAAACTCTACCCTCTGCATGTAATCCCTGAGAGCCAGCATGGCACAGTGGTTAAGAGTCCTGGATTATGAGTGGGGAGACCCAGGTTCATTTGCCCACTTGCTATACAACTTACTGGGTGACCTTGGGACAGTCATTCTCTCTTAGCCTAACCTACTTCCCTGGGTTGTGAGAAGATAAACTGGGGAGAACCACAAATGATCCCAAGCTCCTTGGAGGAAGGGCAAGCTAAACATGCGCTAAATAAATCAATAACATTGTATTTCAATAAGCAGCACACCCTGAAATTAGGAAGTGTGTTGTTTTGAGCACTCCTGATTAATTCCATCTGGTGCTTGAGGTGGTGAGTGCTGTCAAGTCATAGTTGATTTATGGCGACCCCTGGTGGGGTTTCCTGGCATGAGACTGAGGTGGCTTTCCATTGTCTGCCTCTGCAACCCTGGTCTTCGTTGGAGGTCTCCCATCCAATTACTAACCAAGGCCAACCCTGCTTAGCTTCTGAGATTTGACTAGATCGGGCTTTGCCTGGGCTATCCAGGTCAGGGTTTGGTTCTTGTAGTATGTGGATTCTCTAAAGATATATTCTTTGGTGTTATCTATGGTTGGTTAGACCACAGATGTGGAATAGGTTTGCAATGGTTTCTTTTTCTTTTCTCGTATATCCTCCCTAACCATTTCCATTTCTTTTGCATGCATTAGAGGTCGAGGACAAAAAGATTCCATAGAAGACCAGTGTTTGTTTGGAAGTGACTAGGCTCAGCATTTAACTTGGCAGCGCTCCAAAGATCAATATTCAGGGACATCTCACCTAACTACCCCATGAGCAAAAAAGGAGAAGGAAAATCGTAAGATCCAGAGAGCAACCTTAAACAGCGCTTGGGAATTTTTCAACAGAAGTGGAAGTTAAGAAGGTGGTGAGGACTGGGGCAGGCTGGTTTATTGGAAGAGAACAAGTGTGTGCAGCAGGTGCGTCTGCAGGCTGCAAGCTTTGGAGGAAGAGAAGAGGTAAAGTCACTTACTTCGTTGCTCCAGCAGAGGAAAATAGTGAGAGGGAGTGGAGAATGAAATGGGAGATGGAGGAGAAGGCCAGGAAAGAACAAGAAGGGAGATGTGGAAGGAAGCGGCAGGAACAGCATAAGGCTACATGCACGGAAAGATGCTCAGAGCCTCATCTCCCCTCGGAGGGAGGGCCAAGGAGGCAAAGATGGCTGCAGGCAAGAGGGCTCCAGGCTCACGGGACACGCCAAGGAGCGCGCCCCAGGGACGGACGGAGGGAGGTCGGGCGGCTGCGCCGAGGCCAGGCATGCTGCGATGGCTGCACGGCGCAGAGGGGGCTGGGCCGGGGCCAAACGCCTCTGGGGAGGAGAAGGAGGAGGCATGACGCAGGCAGGGGGCGTCCGGAAAGGCAGGCACGGGCAGGCGGGCGGGCGGCAGGAGAGGTGCCGGGGAGCCGGAGGGCCAGAGGATGCACCGAGTCACGGCTGGACGGACAGGTGGGTGGGTGGGTTGTCGGATGGAGGCAGGTGGGCGGGCGGCCGCTCTCACCGGTGTCCTGCTCCGCCAGGAACGCATCCTCCTCCTTCCTGGAGCGCAGGCAGCTCTCGGCCGCACCGCCGGCGCCGCTCGCCTCGTCCTCGGGCAAGCGGGGAAAGCTGGTGATGCTCATGTAGTCCACGGGCGAGTAGGCGCCCAGGCTGCTCTGCTGGCTCGCCTCCTTCTCGGCCGCGCTTGCTGCCGCCGCCATCCTGCCCGCGCCTCTCCAGCCAGGCGGGCCCTGCTCCGGAAGTGACTGCCTGCCCGAGCAGGTGCTCGCCGAGGGTCGGCCGGCGCGCTGGCGGGCTTTGGCCGGGAGGGGGCGAGGAGGCGGCGCTTGCAACCCAGCGACCGCCCCCGGCTCGTGGAGCTCCAGCAGACGACCCGAGGAGTCGGTGGAACATCCCCCTCCCCTTTGGACTCGATCCCCACGTGCAAGGGATGCGGAAGGAGGTGGAACTTCCGAGAGGCTCTCGTTGCGGAATGCGCCGCCGTTTTCCAAAGCTCCCTGAGTACAGAAGAGCGGCAGCGCAAGCCACGAGGAGGGGGAGCGCCTTCCTCCCTCGCGTGTCAGTTTTCTGTTGGCGTGGAGCGTTTTTAGGCAAAAGGCTATTCAAAGCTGGAACCCTGCGCTTGCACTCAAGCGATGCAGTCCAACACGGTCTCGGGGTTTTGCCGTCCTGTGTGAACCAGGCGTTAGGCACTGAGGAAGAAATGGGCAAATCCTGCCAAGAGGTCGTCAGGGACTTAACAGACGTACAATGCACAAGTGGGGTAAAATGCTCACCAGCGCAGTTTCTTTGATGCCCTGCAAGAAGAGGCGATCCTATTCGGATACCCATTTTAGTGGGGCGGTTGCCGCTCCAACCCGCTATCACATGCCCGTGACTTTGCTTGGCTGCAAGAACATTTATCCTGCATGCCAATGCCGGAGTATGGCAGAAGTTCTCACGCTAGCAGTGCAAGCTCCCCAAGGGAGGAATGGCTGTGCACTGCTATTTCCCATGTGAGCTATTTGAACCACCCAGGAAAAGAGTTAATAGAGCTGCCAACCTCCAGGTGGATTTTTCCTACAGAGAGCAGCTCACTTGGAGAAAGTGGCAGCTTTGAAAGTGGTCTCTGGGGCATCACATTTCTACTGAGTTCCTTCCCCAAACTCCACCCTTCCCAATTTTCACCTCCAAATCTCCTGGAATTTCCCAACCCAGAGTTGACAACTCTAGCAGACATTCACAACCAAGAATATTCAACTATACAGCAGCAATTGGTGTGAGAGAGCAACCTTGCCTCCAGCCATACAGACTGCTGATGGGGTGTTTAAATAGGGCATAATGGAGGGATGAAATACCTGTAAGTTTACAGGCAAAAACCCAACAGGGAGCATAGCCGCACTGCATTATCCCATCCCCATAACATTCAGAATCTTTCAGGGGTTACAGTGACTTACTATTTTTAAAAGTTCAAGGCACAAACAGCAGATGTCCCTGGACTGCACCACTTCAAAATGTAGGAAGGGTGGTGAGAAGAGGTCGTTCATTGCATGTTTGAATGCTCCCGTATGGAGGGGGCGGGCGGGAAACAA
This sequence comes from Eublepharis macularius, assembly GCF_028583425.1. Classification (NCBI taxonomy): domain Eukaryota; kingdom Metazoa; phylum Chordata; class Lepidosauria; order Squamata; family Eublepharidae; genus Eublepharis; species Eublepharis macularius. The sequence continues at coordinate 135,924,738 of NC_072794.1, forward strand.
GCCTTGCACAGCAAAAACAACAATTAGCTTTTCAGGAAGAAGGCTAAGACCAGGGCCCTTCTTCCTGGCATCTAGATTTCTATGCGCAATAAGGGGGGGGGAGTGTTCAATCATAACTCTGCTATATATAATCTAAAGCAATCAAGGAAAGTTTTGTCACATGAGCTTCTGTCTGTAAAGATTCTGCTAATTGTGGGGTGGTGGTGGTGATAGATTTGTGCTGTAGCAGCACAACAGGAGAATGCACAGTCTTCAAAGAACTAAATTTAAAATGTTCACCAAAGGCCAGAGCATTGGTGCAGTGGTCAGAGATGGGTATGGTGGTACTGCCATTTTTATTTGTTAGGTTGCTTAAGGGCTCCTGCAATGGTGACAGTAGATAAACCGTTGATCTGAACCTTTTTTTAAAAAATGTTGATTAAAAAATCATTTCCTTAGAACATTTTCACCCCATTCTTCCAGCTAAAAAACTCTCAGGGTGGTTTATAAAAATGTAAAAAATCAGTGCAACCTTTACACCCTTTGAAGTCTATTAAATTCAATGGGCTTAGATGGGTGCAACTCTGCTTAAGACTGCACTGTAAAACAATTTTAAAATAACACATAAAACCAACAGTAAAGCAGTCGTATAAACAACAGAAAACTGTAGCACAAAATCATTGTTTCCAAGAGTCAAATGGGGAGGGCATAAATATAAGACAGGCCAGAGGTCAGACTGAACATGTTTTTAAAAAACCACAGGTTTGAATAGCCACAAACAATACCAATCACTTTCAACATCAAACCACAATGGAATGGGAGAAGAAGAATATTTTTATTGGGTGCCTAACAAACTTTGCATTTTGGATGGCTACAGGGAGGGTGTGCGAAAAATGAGGTACCACAACCAGAAAAATCCATACATATAGTGGTCATGGTAGCCTGGCTGCTCTTTAGGCTGTACCCTTCAGGGAAAACCAGGTGGCCCTGAACTCACTCTTTGGGTATAGATGACTGAGCAACCCAAAGCATGTAGAGAGAGCCCTTGCCACCATAGGCCATCATGTGTCTTTGATGGTGACTGGCAACCAAGATGGCATCTTAGACACCCAGAGGGAGGGTCCTGAGGGAGCAGACAGGGGTGAAAAGGTGGTAACTTAAAAGAAGTAGCAGTGGTACCCAACTGAGAAGACACGGGAGCAGATATACAGGGGGAATTATTAATATAGAACTCTGATCAATGTAAAAACCACCTGCAGTTTGAGGTAATATAGACCAATCTACCAGCTTGGCACTCTACCACTTTATTGCCACTCACTTTGTTGAATGGGTAGACCAGGCTTTATTAGTGAGGTATTTATTTATTACATTACAAGACCACCCTCCCTGTTGAATGGGCTCAGGGTGGTGTAACAACATACAATGTATAACATACAGCTTAAAGCAATAAAAACATTATAAATAAACATTTAAAACATTTCATGTGCAATAAAATTTCTCAAATGGCGGATATAAGTATTAAAATTCAGCATTTTAGGCGCAGTGCTTAGTTCTCACATAATGACCTGCGTCACACTTTATGAGCTCCTGCATGGGTGGTGGACGGTCTTCAATGGTATGGTCGGCAAGAGGACAGCCTAGGCCCCACCAAATGCCTGGCGGAACATCTCCATCTTGCAGGCCTGGCGGAAAGATAACAAATCCCACTGGGACCTAGTCTCCTTAGACAGAGAGTTCCACCAGGTCGGAGCCAGGACTGAAAAGGTAGAGGCCAGACGGACCTCCCTGGGACCAGGGACCATCAGCAACTGCTTATTAGCTGATCGAAGCGACCTCTGGGGAACATATGGGGAGAGGCGGTCCCGAAGGTATGCTGGACCCAGTCTGCATAGGGGTTTATAGGTCAACACCAAAACCTTGAACCGGACCTGGTACTCAACTGGTAACCAGTGCAGTTGATGGAGGATAGGTGTTATATGTGCCATGATTGGAGCTCTGACAACCACTCGTGCAGCTGCATTCTGAACCAGCTGCAGTTTCCGGATCAGGCCCAAGGAAAGCCCCGTGTAGAGCGAGTTACAGTAGTCAGAATACAGTATATGGGATGTGTGAAATGCACATGAGTTAACAGCCAACTACCTGAAAGTAGGGACATAGAGAAAAGGCCTCTAAAATTAATTTCACTGCCAAGCACGATCTCATTATTAAATTATTTGAACAAAAAGAACTCTGTTCTGCACATTCCAGTTCCCATAACTGCTAATAAAAGTAAGACGATACTTTCATTCTTAGCTATGGTAATGTAATTACAAATACATATGGGTGGGAACAACTTGTTCCCTGGGTTTGTTTACTGTTATGTAACATGCTGTCAAAATATTTAAAAATTATTCAGTATGTTGTAAGATTTGTAGTGTATTGTTGTCATCTTTATTTCTTTGTTCAAATGTCAAACGTGGCTCAACCAACCTCTCAGAGGCATGATGCAAGAAGTTAAATATACACACGCACACACATACGCATACTAGGTATTCAGTTAAACCAAACCAAACCCAAAATATCTAAAGGTAAAATCCCCAAACCATCTTGGCTCTTAATTGCCATCCCAATTTAAAGGCTTAACAATGATTCCAAGCAAAGGCTCTGGATTTGGCTAAGCTCTAAAGCCTTTAAATTCAGTAGTTTCCAAACTTTTAAAGTGGGACCCGCTTTGAAACTTATTCTGCCTTTGGGGACCCACCTTAAAAATATCTGTATGCTACTTTCCCCCCCTCCCTGACATGAAACATAATAAACTCACATTGATTAAGAGTGTTTACCTCTTATTTTTAATTTTTAAGATTTATAAATGAAATATGGCAATATTGATCAACAGGCTGTATAAAAATCTCACGGCCATTTTGCATGGTATGCAGAGGAGGTAAATCTACATTTGCCGTAGAGTATACAAAAGTGGCAGTCAAACTCATCTTCCTAATAAGTGTGTTATCTACTGCTCACATTTCAAAAGATATGAATGCAAATCTCTCTTTGTATTTTTAGGTACATGCTTAAAATAGTAGATGTACCTCTAAAAATGTAACATATGGTTTCCACTGTCAAAGAGACAGAGCACACGCCAGCCAATAAGAAATTTCAATTACTTTCCCCTTGCTCCTCCTCCTTTAATCCTTCTCCTGCCATTAGGAGGCAGGCCTAGAAAGCCTCCTCTCCCAGCTCTCCCTCCTGGCCTCACAATAACAATCCACCTGCGAGAGGGCTGCAACCTACAGTATGAAAACCACTGACCTCTGTAGCAAAAAGCTGATTTAGTTGTAGTTCCTGGGAGGATCCAGGAAGTAGGCAACTGCAACACTCACTTTCTGTCACCCCTCTACTGGGCCCGGGAGAAGGAGAAAGGCTAAAACTGTAAATGAGTATCATAAAGTTTAAATTTTGTTCAAAGTCTGAGTGTGCTTAATATAGCTATAACACACATTGTAACAACCTACATGATTATTTCTGAAAGAAAAGTTGAAATCTCGCATCTTTTGGGAACACATGGGATTGCGTGACTCTTTTCCTTGTGCCACTGAGAGAGCAATGGACATACGGAGCTGCTTTATAGGGAGTCTGTTTTGATCAGTGCTGCGTACTTTGATTAGCAGCTGCTGTTGCCAGAGTCTGGGGCAAAGAGGAATCCTTCCCACCAGCTGCTACCCAACAATCTTTCCACTGGAGCTGGCAAGGATTGAACCTGGGACCTTCTGCATGCAAGGCATGTGCTCTACTACTGAAACAAATCATATATCTCATATATCCTGGAGGAATTCCCATGTGTGGGCAAAGTATTTGCATCTCCCTTCACAGAGAGCATGAAATTTCTGTGATAGTGGCGGGGTCTGTGTGCATGCTACATCTTTGTCCTGCCCTTCTTCCAAGGAGCTCAGAGCATCTTTATTCTGCCTCCCCCCCCCATTATCAACACAAGAATAATCTGAAGTGGTGGGGGGGTGAGTGCCCTCAAGTCATAGCTGATTTATGGAGACTCCTGGTGGAGTTTTCATGGCAAGAGACTAACAGAGGTGGTTTGCCATTGCCTGCCTCTGCAACCCTGGTCTTCATTGGAAGTCCCCCATCCCATTACTAACCAAGGCTGACCCTGCTTAGCTTCTGAGATCTGATGAGATCAGGCTCACTTGGCCTATCCAGTTCAGGGAAATTTGAAGTAGGTAGGTCGAAAAGAAAATTACACCATGTGATCTTCATTGCTGGCATTCTACACCACACTGGCTTTCTAAAGTGTGCCAGTTTTTTTCATTTTTACCAAAGAGGGACCATCATTTAAACTGGACAAGCATAATTAACTCCTCGCAGTGACTCAGTCTTACAAGCCGAGACCCTTGAATTCCCTTCCCCTCCAGTATGAATATCGGCTGCGGTTTTGGAAGAGCTCTTCTGATCCACTTCCTCCTATTTGCCTAAGTTTTGGCTAACACCTTAGAATTATAACAGGAGAACTCTGATAGACCCTGTCTGTGTTTATACACAGGAAGTTAAAGAATTGTTCACCTGTGTCTCAGCTTTCTTTAATTTTTATCTCACCTTTGCTCCAAGGATCTCAAAGTGGTGCACATGATCTCTTTTATTCTCATAGCAATGCTGTCAAGTAAGGATGAGAGAAAGTCACTGATTCAAGTGAACTTCATGGTAGAATAAGAATTTGAACCTGGATCTCCACAATCCTACTCTGCACAGAGTGTATGGAATAAGGCGTTCTTAGAATCAGGCATAGTGCTAGGGGGCCTATCAGGAACTCCTGGGCTAGATTTGGTCCCTAAGATGCCAGTTAGCTGTCATTAGTTTGCTCGCTTACAGTCAGGAAAATGATCACCTTGATTAATTTGGGTGGAATTAGACATGATAAAGAACGTGGAGCTGTTCCCCCTCCAGCCAATTGTGTGAGGTAGGGAATCACACAGCATGATGACATCACATCACACAATTTGTTATGATATCTGATAGTTCTGTTTCTTGTAACATCTTGTTCAGCCTTTGAATGGGATTAATTTGTCACAGCAAGTAACTCTGCGCCAAAGTCCCCGTTCTAAATGACCTCATTAATAATTGATCTATATAATGTACAGGTTATTGCATATGTCTCCAAGAAACCATAAAGAAACACTAAACATGATGAATTAAACTACTGTAAACAATAATTAACATTTTGAGAGGTGGTAGAGAATGCCCTCAAGTCATAGCTGACTTATGGCAACCCCTGGTGGGGCTTTCATGGGAAGAGACTAACAGAGGTGGTTTGCCATTGCCTGCCTCCACAAACCCGGTCTTTGTTGGAGGACTTCCATCCAATCACTAACCAAGGCTGACCCTACTTAGCTTCTGAGATCTGATGAGATCAAGCTCACCTGGGGTATCCAGGTCAGGGCTACCATTTTGAGTACAGTTCACATATTTTTCCACAGAATCAGTTGGCCTGATAATCTGATAATTATGTCAAAACTAGCTCAGTTAAGTCACATCCCATGTCAAGATAGTTTAGGAGTTGCCCGTTACTCATAACATTGTTTTTGCAAATATATTATTTTTAAAGGGAAGAGTTGCAATGTCTCTGATTTTTTTTTTTTGCAATGCACACCTTTGAAATGAGGATGAAATGAGTCAGAACAGGAAGGGGCCAGGCATCTAGGTCAAATGGAAAGCAGTGGACAGAGTAATTTGTGCTTCTAATTTAAATATCAGATTGCAACTGTGAAACAGGTTATTGCCAACAAGAGCCCAGGCCGGAATAAAGGGCCACCCAATCCTATGTTATCACTTCAGCTGCTGTGGTATAAGCACTACAGTAGTTTTTTAAAAATCAATTTGCCACAGTTCTAAATAATTATAAACCTGTATCCAGCCTCCCATTTTTAGCAGAGTAGTAGCTAAACAACTCCAGAAGACAACAGTATATTATATACAATAAACAGTGTAATAAGACTGGATTACAAAATTGAAGAACAATGTGACAAAAGCAGTGTAATATATATAGTGACACTGCAATGGAAATTGTCTAGAAATTCACAGATATTAATTACAATCCTATTCTTTATAAAAATACTCTCCTGAACAAGTTTAGATCGCCCTCCATGCTGCAGTGCGGAGGGCAATCTAAACTCCCCTCTGTCTGGAGATGAGGGGGTGGGGCCACCGGCCATGTGACCATTTACAAGAGGTGCCAGAACTCTCTTCCACCGTGTTCCAGCTGAAAAAAAGCCCTAGCTGTGACATTCTTAAAGAGGACATGGATTGCAGAATATGGAAACAAGCAGAAATCTGATACAGAGCTGAAACATTGCAGAAACAAAGCATGTGCAATTTACCATGGAATATTATACAACACAAAAACTATCCAGTAGTAGCAACAGATGGTATGCACTGCAGTAGTATAGTCTACAGTCCATGTGCCTTTACCGATGCATCACTCTGAACCATTTCCTTACAGCACAGTCCTATTACCAGTGTAGAAAAGTCCTCCTGAATAATTTAGTTTTGCATAGTTTGAGGAAAGCCAGGAGAGTGGGAGCTTTCCTGATCTTTTCAGGCAGGCCATTCCTTAAAATGGGGGCCACCAGGGTGCTCTTTATTTATTTACATTATTTATAGCCTGCCTTTCTCACTGAGCCTGAAGTGTGATGACATAAAATGTCAACACAATCAAAGGGTAGGACATTTAATAAACAATACAATATAGGGTAAGGATAGCAGATATTTGAAAACTAGTAGAAATTCAATACAGAACTGAAAAACAAAGCTGAAACAACAGTAGAAATTTGATATAGTGCTGAAAAAAACAATGCCAAATCACAACATATCATAATATATGTAATAATATAATAGTGGAGCAGGGGAAAAGTTGCTGCATTGCGGCTAGGTTTACAGAAGAAGGACATTTCTGCTTGCACCTTTAAAAATGCAGGGAAGGGAAGCCACACACGAAAGTGTTGTTCAGCAGTTTGCCTGCTAAATGTGCAATGTGAATGATCGGTTGTTGCACTTTAAAAATAGTATGGAGCTCATTGCCAAGGGTAAGGGCAGAAGTAAGACCTACCAATGCTGCGTGTATTTTTAAAATCCTGCCTGGAGGCTGGCCTACTCCAGAAGAAGCAGGACACACCCTTGGAGCTATTTATAAAAAGAGCAAACCAAGCTCTTGCCAGTCACCACCAAAACAGAAATCAGATCCCTTCCCAGACCAGGTACGCAAAGTTCTGCTGTGTAACGTTATGGGATAGGACAGATAGATTTCACTGGGTTTTATGTAAAGCAGATGAAGTGTGGGAATTTTGACCTCTTTGGGTATGAGCTAACCAAAGCATTCCTATTATATATGATCTGCATTTGAAATTAGCTATTTCATTAAATGGTTATGTTCTCTCCCCTCCCCCAGTGCTTGAACTTCAACGGAGAATAAGTTGTGATTCTTGTGTCAAGTATTTGCTTATAGTGTTGGGTTAGCAAGTTTAGAGAGTTGATTTTTTAACACTATGCTGTGATTGCTTTCTGAACTACTGCTGTTTAGGAATTTCAAAGAAATGTAACTATCCTTCATCCCTTCCACATGAATTATAAAGCTAGAAAAAATCAGGAGATTTTCATTGTTTAAAAACTGAACATTTTCTCATCTTTTTTAGCTGCAAATGTCTTTGGCATGTGCTTCTGCTAAAACTCTTGTCCAAAAAGTAGAGCTAAACTGACCCAGATAAGTGTGTGTGTGTGTGTGTGTGTGTGTGTGTGTGTGTGTCAGGGGAACTGACAGAACTTGCTTTTTAGCTTTCTACAACTCTGTACATTCCTGACTGTGCAATTCTAAGCAGTTTCCGTAGTCTAAGCCTATTGAAATCAATGGGCTTAGACTGGAATAACTCTACTTAGGGTTGCACTGTAAACAACTTTTTTTACATCCCTCCATGTTTTTTTTCTTTGTAAATTTTGTAAATTGAAGTGTATACTCTAAATGTGTCGGCTGTCACTTTTACCCCCAGCAAGAGAAACTGAAATCAACAGGTAGAGTAACACTACTAACTAAGGGCCAAACTAGACCTTATGGTAGCCACTGGTCCCACACACGTCTATCCATCTATCTATCTATCCATCTATCCATCTGTGTGTGTGTGTGTGAGAGAGAGAGAGTGAGTCAACATTTGGTTCTATAGAGACATACAATCAAAACTGAGGGTAGGAACAAAGACTTCACTGAGTGCCTTGTTGAGGTCTGCGGCATGCTTTAAGGATTCTCAACATATTTAGTATGCACACAGTTTTTATATTGTTTATTTTTTCTGTTAGCATACAACTCAATGGCCAGTCAGAATACATAGACTGGGTATTGGCAATGATCAATGAAGACATCAGAAAACTGGGCAGGAGGTGCTGTTTTGCAGGTGACCATGGTGTCCCTTCAGATAAAGTAAAATAATGCCATAAAAAGGACTGAGGAAGAGCCCTGTGTAAAGGTTCACTTAACCATATTACTACCTTTGTGCCTCCTTGCCAACCATCTCACAGATGTGAACCATGGTTAAAATCCCCTGCCATCCCTTGTCACTGCTCAGTTTTGTAGTTTCTGTTACCTTTGTGCAAACCCCCCTACCAAACCCCTCCTTAATTTTAGATCTGCTGTGTATTGTGAGACAAGTAAGTTCCTGTGTGCCATGTGATAAGGCAAAAGTTGTGTAAGATTTCGCCTTAAGAGTCTTGATCTTACCTTTCACACAATGGGTGAGCCTTTATGAATCTCATCCAGCCCATTGGTTAAAAGTGTGAGATAAGAGCTGGAATCCAAATCTCCATACAGCTATGATCTCTCCATTTCTCAATATGGAAAAGGTACTGTTCTAATTTACAGATTAGCTTTGTGGATTATTGAGATAATGTAGATAGTGTGCTTTGAGCACTCAGGAAAAGTGATATTTAAATGCTAAGGCTTGAATACATTTTCCCTCTTCTGGTAGCACTTCTGTTTGTATAAGGGTCCATTGAAAACCACTGATTTTGGGCAAGCTGAAGTTTTAGTGGAAAAGGAAGTGCAATCTACAGCATGGAACTCATTCATAGGATCCAAGCTTGTTGTTATAACAGTACTATACAACCCTGTCAATTGTTTATGGATTTAGACAGAATTGCACATTTTTGAAACAACCTTTTTCCATCATGTTTTTCCATTTGTGCAGGTTTGTTGCCAGTCATGGAATTTGCTCTTGAGAAGAAAGAGGCCTTCATTGTGACTCAAAAGATCCATGCAGACAGAAAGAAGATCCCTTTGGGGTCTATCGGGTATTTCACTGAGGGAAATTACAACATGGGCTGCATTGTTGACTGGAAATCTAGGCCTGTCATAGCCCTGATGAGCAATCACATAAAACCATTAAACCGCCATCAGGCTGCCATCTTGCTCTCCATTGAGAGCTCACAAAAGAGGTACAGCCTGTTTTGCAATGAGCAGCTCTTCACTTCCATTTGCAACCTGAAAATCCATGATGTGGTACAGCTGAGGTGTAGCAGGGTGATGACCGCTGGCATTGTGAGAGGCTTCTGGGAACGGCTCCGGAATCTTGGCGCTGGAGAGCTGAAGATGGTTCTCATTGAGGTGGAGCTGCTGGTGAGGACCTAACAATACCAGGATCAGCGTGTTCTCAGCAGCGTTCTGTGCCTTCTGGTGACTGGAAGCTTCTGGTACGGTGCTTTGACTCTCCCCATTTGTCTTTCCACAACTCTTAATCACTAGGTCTTTTCTAATCTATGCGCCTTTGTGTCCCTCATCCTTTACCACACACATCTGTTCTAAAATATATATTAGATTCTGCAAATGGCATCACATGTTGCGACCAGTCTTCAATAAGATTTTTGCTTGACAAAAATGCCTCTTTTCATGTTGCCTATTCTCTCTGTTTCTCTCTGCGTCAGGATCCGAGCATTCTTGCTCTCAGTAACAGCTTCTCTAGACTGAAGGTTGATGCCAGTAAGATCATGAGGGTTAGCTCCAGTATCACCATTTCCCCCTCCTGCAAAGAAATTGACGAAACATCCCACAAGAAGGGTAAGAACCGGCGAACCCCTTGACCACATGACCGGCTAAAAATTCAGTTTTGTTTGTACCTTGTTACCTGTCATAGCAATCTACGAGTCTACTAATTACATAAATTGCCACATGGAGCTGCTGTTGGTTCTATTGCAAAAACTTACACGTAGCTATGTAAGTAACATGATTTTTCAAACAAACCAATAGTGGATCTTTGGGGCAGTTTAGGAGGATGAAACAACATATAGCAGAAAGCTGCAGCTGCTTCCGCCTATGTACTGTGGTCATGAGGAGAAATGGGCAAATATGAGACTATAAGACACAAACCTCCCCTTGAATGTCTGCTTCAAAGTCTTTGTGCTGTTGTTCTACTAACAGAAGGACTTAATAACATGGAAAGAGGCTGAACAATATCAACTGGTCATTTGCTATATGATGAACAGAAGATAGCTTTAGCAGCCATTCCAATGGTAAGAGTCAGGATGTTGTACAGGTTAGTGCGTAACTAGGAATAGGGGGAACTGGTTTGAATCCCCACTCTGCCATGATGGTCATTGAGGGTCAGTCATCTCTCAGCTCAGTCTACCTCACAGAGTTGTGGTGAGGATAAAACGGAGGAGGGTAGAACTACAAATGCCTCCCTAGACATCTTGTAGGAAGGGTATCATCAAAACATAACAGACAGAAGGTACTTCTTTAAGCCCAGCTTGACACATAGGATCCACTTTTATTTTAAAAATATTTTATTTTTACATTAATTTCATCTCCCTCTCTCCCTGTGTGTGTGTGTGTGTGTGTGTATGTAAAAGATGACAAAAGAAATATAAAATGCCAAAAGCATTTTCAATACACTGGCAGGTGTTTTTGTGTGTAAGAGAATATAGATTTTCAAGATTTACACAGAAAATTTCATCAGATAAAATAGACAAGTCATATAGAGAGAAATTAGTTTGAAATACAAATATATTTTAGTTGCTTTCGATGAAGTGGTTTGCTGCATGCACAACTTACTCCTTTTATTCATTAATATATTTTTATAAGAAGATGCTTGTTTTTTAAATTAACCCATTATAAGAAGATTGAAGAAGAATGTACCTTCAAGTTGCAGCTGACACACAGCAACCCCAACCAATGGGGTGTTCAAACAAAAGACAAGCAGAGGTGGTTTGCCATTACCAGCTTCTGCAGCAAGCCTGGTTTTCCCCAGTCTTCCATCCAAACATTGTGGCCAACCCTGCTTAGCTCCCAAGCGCTGATGAACTTGGGCTAAGCTAGGCTACAGCTCCATAAAACCTAGTGGAATGTGTTCCAAAGCTCCTGTTTTCTGAAATCTTCATTTGACAACAACTTTTAAATATGAGATACGCTTGTTTTGTGAGGTTCCAGTCCAGTGAAGTGGTCATTTTAAGCATCTAGTTGTTATAGTAAAGTTGGATTGATTCTTCTTTCTAATAGGGCTAAACAAATGCATACTGTTTTTCTAGAAGACAGTTGCCTAATTCAGAACTGGGCAGAAAACCACACTGAGGCAGCCTGGCAACACGAAGTTTTGCTGAAGAAGCAAGGTGCTATGAAGGGAATCCAGGGACACTGCAATTCCTGTTACCTAGACACAACCCTTTTCAGGTTTGCTGTGTGCTAGCTCTGAATGAGGGCTCAATTCTGTGGTTTGTGTGTTTCCTCTCCACACTGTCCTGTTACCCAAACAGGCAATCTCCTAATTAGTTGGGGGAAATTAGCTTAAAGGAGACAAAGAGAGAGGGGGTAACTGGGATTCTCCACTAATGTTTACAGGGATTTTTCCCTTAAGAGAACTCTCAAAATAAGATGTTCACCTGGTAAGGTTTTTATTAAAAGGAGAAATAAAAGGGCAAACATACAACCCACGCAGAACACATACAAGGCTAACTAAGAGGAAATCAGGGAGGAGGGGAGAGAAAGCAATTTAGAGAGAGGCTATAATTACCAGTCTACACTGGTGACTAAGGACTCCAGATATAGGATAAAATGCTGCCTGAGGTAAACTGACAAAACAATAACTTGATGGGTCTTCTGGAGGTGGATAATAGGTGTAAATGTTGCTTGATAATCCTGTGAGTGCCAGACAGGAAAAGCTACCAGGTTTGGTGAATGGTGTTAAGTGTTGCTTAATTAAGGTAAATGGGTAAGGTGAAGTAAGGCCAAGGGTTGATGAGATTTGTTAAGAGTGTCTTGGGAGATCCATTGTCCTAAATTATGTCTCTCCGGGGTGTGGAGGGGGCTATTAGTCAGTCAGATGCTCTCACTCCCCTTCTAAAATGTTTTCTCAGGCTCTTACCTGGCTGGCATCCATTTTGTTTCATTTTTAGGCCAGGCAGTGTCTTGTGCTTAAGCTGCCCCTCAGTGAGAGGAGGGGTCTGACTGCTAACAGTCTCTGACTGGGACCCAAACCAATGGCTTCCCTTTCCTTTAATTTGTTATGTCCGTTGTCTCTTTCAAAGAAATGTTTTGGACATTTTGGAATATTCTTTTTCCTCATCCCTTGAAAAGTGGCTAACTGGACAGAGAGTAGTGTGCTGTGCTCTGAGGTTGCTACTGTGATCAAATCTACTTTATATTGTCGTGTACATATCCTGTGTGTTTTTCTTTGCAGTTTATTTAGTTTCTCCTCTGCCTCAGATAGCATTCTTGATTCTGCTGAGGTGCATGATACAACAGCACAGCAAATACTGAGGCAGCAGATTGTGAAACCATTGAGACAGTAAGTTCCAACACATTTCTCAAGTGTCTGTACTGCACTGAAGAATTTTATTTTTTATGCTGTCGGGTTTTCAGTATTGGACTACAGTATGTTATTTACTGCATAGACAATAGCTACTGAACATCAGTAGAGGCACTTTTAATCTTGGGAAGAGAAGATGAAATTTACGCCATGCCATTTTTGAAATGCTTGTTGCTCTACAGGAAGGAGAGATAAGGGATGGACTTCCAGCAGTGCGAAGTATAATCAAAAGTCTGTTTAAACCCAGATCAACCACTACTGCAGATGAGTGGACAAGAGAAATGATGAGTCCTGGGTATCCTGGAACTGGAAAGCTTAAACAGAAAGGTCCTGGTGTGTCAGCCTCTGAAAATGTGGCCCAGCCAGTTTAAATGCTTATGCCATGGGCTCATTGGCTTGGATCCAAAGTAGCACAAGAGGAACTCAAAGAGAATAACAGAAATTTCTCAGCTCCCTTCTCTGCTGCAGTCCTGTGTGCCCCCCATGCTGTGTGGGGAGTGGGGACGCCCCAGGAATTGCACTAGCTGCCATGTGGGGGTCTGCAATAAGGGGAGGAAGAAAGTAGAAATGCTTCCCTCCTGCCAAGTGGAAGTTCCCCTGTGTGAGTAGAAAACTCCAAGCCCTGATTTTTCATTAAAGCAGTTCATTCTGTCCTAATACATTAGACCATTAAAATATATAATCATCTGGATTGTGTAAAATATACACAGAACAAGAAATCTTTTCAATGGATGGTGAAAGCAGGACAGTTAAAAGCATCAATCAGAATGCCAACTTGATTAATTATTACCAAGATGACGGTTGCTCAAATTGCTGATCTGTGTTTATGAGCTTAGACTAACTAATCATTTTGCAATATCCTGTGTTGTGAGAAACCATTGTGTTTCATAGATGAGCTAGTTGTTTGAAGTCAGTGGAGTTAATTGACTAAAGCCTCTTAATCTGTCAAAGCCTCCAAAAGATTGTTTTGCAGTGGTGGGTGGCATTGTTCGTTATGTTGTATAAATTTAATGGCACATAACCATGGAAAATATTTTTCCACCTCATTCTGGGTAGAAATCATGGTTTTATCCTGCAAATCCCTATGTATTCATTTCCCATCGCAGTTTTTAAATATTGTTTAGCTTTATTGAATGAGCTGATTTATCAGCAAGACTGAGGCTTGAGTTCAATGGCTCTCCTAGCAATTACCCTTCATGTTTCTTGCATCTCAGTTCCCCAAGAAATAGGAAGTTTCAGGGTCAGCCCCATTGTGAGAGGAGGGACAGCAGTTACTACATCTTCCCCACTCATTTTCTAAGGAGCTCAAGGTGGTAAATACCATTCTTCCCTCCTCCATTTTATCCTCACAACAACCACCACCCTGTGAAGTAGGTTAAGCTAAGGGAGAGTAACTGGCCCAAGTTCATGAAGCAGGCTTCATGGTAGAGCAGGGATCTGAACCTGGGTCCCTGTTCTACCATTAAACCTGCTCCTAGATCTTAGTCTGATACCCTAACTACTACTCTACACTAGATGTAACAAAAAGTTAGAAGGGTGTTGGCTTCGCAAATAGGCAAGTGAAGCAACAGGGTGCTGGCAGGCTGTGCAATACCACCCCAGGAATGGCATGTTATAGCTGTTCCCGAAGACTGCTTTTTGCTGTGCAATTCTAGAAACTCAAACTTTGTTTTCTCTGGCCAAACACCAAATTGCCTCCTCCTCACCTACCCACCAGCACACTGATCTCACCCCCACCCTTCCAGGTAGCTATAATCCTGCACTCTCGGTTGGCCTGCATTGCTAAACACTTGTAATGTTGTAACGATACTGCTCCTTTCCAGGCATGGCTACGTGGGAGCTGAGAGTGTGATGAATTTAAGGAGGCTGCTGCGATCAGACAGTTTCATTACAGAAGAGAAAGGTGAGTGACAAGAGTGGGATATCTTCATTGGGTAGAGTGGGCTTGCTGTATCACACTTCCCTCCCTAAGGGTGCATATTCAGATGCCTCTGAATATCATTACACCCTCCCAGTTTCCTGAGCAGTGGGAAATTTTAAAGGGAGTGCTTACTTGGATTGATTCCTTTTGGAGGAGTGGTTGAGTGGCTTTTTGTACTATTTATTTTAATTGTAGGTGTACTAGTACAGCACAAATAGAAGCACCTCTTTAGGGCAGGGGCAGGGTCACATCTTTCGAGCCCTGATGGGTGCTTGGACAGAGCCATTTCTTAACCATTAAGGTTTACTAAAGTAATATCATTATGAAGCATTACCATTCCTTTCATCATGGCGTCCGGTTTCCCCCAGATGTTACTTTCAACCAAGCCCACAAGACAGAATGAGCCACAGTGACCAGAATCCAAGCTTGCTACAATACATGTAACAAAACTGTGTCCAGAATATCAGCTTGGGTAACAAATTTTAGCATATTGCTTTGATAATAATATGTGAGTTCATTGTTAGCGGAGTAATCCTTAGGACAGCCCTGGAAGGCAGGCCAGGGTCATTATCTCCATGTTGCCAATGGAGTTGAACATGAGTGGCTTGGCTACGGCCACCCATTGAGTTTGTGGTAAAGATGAAACTTGGGCCAGGAACTCCCAGGTCCCAGCTCATTCTTAGCCACTATGCTACATCAGCTTCAAGCTTTTTGCTACCCTAATGGCTGATTTGATTTATAGATCCAGAGGAATTCCTAAATGTCCTTCTAGGAGAGGTCCTGGCTATAGAACCCTTGCTCAAGATCAAGTAAGAATTTGATATGTTGATTGTTTTATGTCATCTGTCTGAATACCACTCTGGTCACGCACACAGCGTCTGACTTCATGGCTTAGGGCTGCCAGCTCTTGGAATTAAAAAAAACACCAATATCTAGACAGAGCCTAGAGGTGGAGCCCAGTAGTTCTGGACAAGTTGGAGGGAGAGGAATTAAGTCTTGCACAAAAAACTGTCTATTCACTTAATGTTTAGCTTTTTTTAAAAAAAATGGCTAAGGAGGGAAAAGCCTTATCCCTTGTGGTTTTGGGAACTGGCTTGAAAGCAAACAAAAGATGCCCTGTCCAATTTCATTCAACAGTGACCTTAACACTGACAATGAACAAAAAGAACCAATGGAACACTGGCAGATGATGGGCTGAGTCACACATTGCAAAGTCCTTGTGGCTGCCATATGGATTTTCAGCCAGACATGCTCTGGGAGATCCATGCATGAACTTAATTCCCAAGTGTACATGGGCTTGATTTGAATCAGCACCATGACATGCAGGGAGAGGGGGTTTAAGACCTTCCCCACACACTGTTCTCCCAATCTGGAACAGCCCCAGGAGCTGCTCTTTACCCCCTTATGGAAACTTACATACACATTGGGGTACATGTTAGTTTCTACAAAGGGCAAATAGCATTTCCTAGGGCTGTGTCAGGTAGAGAAAACAGCATGGAAGGGGAACAGAGTCATAAGTCCCTTCTCCCCACATGCTGCAGTCATGATCCAACTTGGGTCCCCTCCTGCCTGCGAATTAACTTCCACACAAGGAACTCCCAACTCACATCTGTCAACAATCCACATGAGGGACACGTGTAGAATGTGAATTGGCCTGATGTCGATTCACTGACTGGGTGAGGAGCTAGTTTGGTGTAGTGGTTAAGAGCGTGGGACTCTAATCTGGAGAACCGAGTTTGATTCCCCACTCCTCCTCTTGAAGCCACCTGGGTGACTTTGGGTCAGTCACAGCTTCTAGGAGCTCTCTTAGCCCCACCTACCTCATGGGGTGTTGTTGTTGTGGGGATAATAATGACATACTTTGTAAACCACTCTGAGTGGGTATAAAGTCATCCTGAAGGGCGGTATATAAATCGAACGTTGTTGTGGTGGTTGGTGTGGGTGGTTGGTTGTGGGTTGTTGTTGGGAATGGACTGGCCCAAACTCGCCACCTCCTAGCCCAACAGGCAGGCACATCCTGAATGGAGGAAAACGCTCACAGCTCTCCTGGGTGGTACTTTGAAAAGGCTCATTGCCCTTTTCTCTTCAAACACAATAAATATGTTCTTGTGGATAGTTTTGTTAGCTAATTAGTTAGTTTTGGCATAAAAATCTCACTGAACTCAGAGGTGCTTCCTTTATATCTGTTTCATACATACATTGATACCAGCTAATGCACTTGTCGGGGAGAAAAGACACTGTATGCTTCTAAACAACTTTGCATTCCTTTGCTGTGAAACCTTAGGGCAGGCGACCAAGTGCTGGAGTATAATTGTTATCAAATCCTTGTGGAGAGAGATGGTATGGTCCAAATGCCCACCATGCAGCAGTTACTGGACAAATCTCTGCTCTCATACGACCTGAAGTTTGTTGATGTAGGTAACTGATGCAGGTAACATTGTGTCGTCCCCTTTTGCAGACTATGATCCTTCCTAGCCCAAGCAGTGTACGTGGGCACAGGGAGCTCCATAGGCATCAACAGAGCCCTGTTTCTCCCTTCTTTCCCAGAAGCTTGAGGAACGGTGCAGGAAGGGGAAACTGTATTGGGATGTGGGAGAAACAGACAGACCACACATTCTCCACGAGGCTACAGTGCAGAGCTGGGTGGGAGTGAGTAGGGATCATTGTGGCTGTGCTAGGGAGAATTCTTGTCATCAGGAACAAGTTTGCTATATGCAATTTCTGTAGCACTTTTAATATGTGCTGTACCTCTTAACATTTATTTTGTATAGTCCAGTCATGACCCTGTAAATTGCTATTATTCCAGCTGTACAGATGGGAAAGTGAAGCTAAGATATTCTTGTTTGTTTGTGACCTGGCCTTACAGAGATCTCTTGGCTGAGCTCAAATTGGAACCTAAATCCAAGTGACACGATGTACTGCATTTCCAAATCTACCAAAATTCAAGAGTATCTTTTAGGCTAGATAACTAGATTTTCTAAGATAAATGGAAATATCAACAAAAACCAGTGTAGAAATCCTTGTTTGTTGTCCAGTCTTCCTTGAGCCAACTTCTGGAACATCTGTTAACAGCCACACTTCAGAAAGGCTCTTCTCTTTCAGACTCCTTCATGCCTCATCTTACAGATGCCAAGTTTTGGAAAGAGGTTTAAGACATTCTCATCAGTGTATCCTTCTCTGAAGCTTGATCTCACAGGCTTAGTGGACCAAGGTAAGCAAACTTGTAAGCATATCTAAGATTTTATGCTAGCTGAGTTTGAGATCTTTGCCAAACATATGACCCACTAACCCAGCAAGATTGCACACAATTCAACCATCTGCTAATCAGGGCTCGTCCAGGGCCTTTGTGGGCCTAGGCATTCACCTGCTCTTTGCAGGTTAGGGTGGGAGGAAGGCAGGCCAGGTGAGCATCTGTGAAGTCAAAGGAAAGGAGCTTGGTGGAGATGGTGCCTGCCTGCTCTTCCTTTCTTCCTTTTTCCCTTTGCAGGGGCAGAGCAGAGAAAGGCATGCCAGGCTAGGGCACCATATGAGGCTGCCACTTACCCCAGCAAGCATCTTTTGGAGCCCTTGCCCTCCAGTGCCCTAGGCAATTGCCTAGGTTCACCTAGTGGGCAGGCTACCCCTGCTGCTAATGATTACACTATGAAGCAAAATGTATTTGAAGAGCTATCTATCTTCTCTCCCTCTCCCTCACATACATACATACATACATAATGTTGGGTCGCTTTTTTCATTATCTACATAGATGCAGCAGGAAATGACCGCGTGCTTATTGATCCCTGCCCAGCTCACATTTCTTAAGGAGCACTTACCATAGAGAGCTTGGCTATCACATTGTGAGCCTCTAAACTCAGCCTGATGGCTGCCAGAGCATCCAGCATGCTTCTGTTCCCTAGACAGGCCACTGTGGCCATTACCACCCAGTTTATTTTCTCTAGGTTCAATGCTGATAGAAAGCAGGGGGGTTCCTGCTTCTCTACAGCATCATAGTGCATTTGTGCTTTTCTCAGGGTTTCCTCCCCCCGCCCCCTCACACCTCCAATCTTGCTTTGTTGCAAAGTTTTGGGAAAGATCGCAACAAAAGCCTGGATGGCTGCCATCTGGGTGAGACAGTTCACATTTTCCCTGCCCCATCCCTTCAGCACCCATTTCCTCCCTCCACTTCTAGGGGCTTTTCTGTTCATATTTTGTTTTGTAATTGAGTTTTGTTATAATGATCTAACAATCTGTGTATCAGGTTCTCTGAATTCCCAGCTTTCATTTTTTCAAAAAGTCACTAGCCCCTTTTATCATGGAGATTTGAGGCCACAATGAAAGGGGCTAGATGTTGTTAGTCAGCTTCATCAGACGATTCATCAGACAAAGAGCTGCCTGCAGTTAGCCCGCAAATTGACCCAGCTCCAGCTGACTTTGAGTCAGATGAAGAACAACAACACATCAAGTTACCAGCTAAATGGAAAGCATTGCCTGAAACAGACTCAGTGTCAGGAAACTCTGAAGCAGTCAACAAGGCTGCAGAAGCCTGTCCCAGTCCTCCCACTTCTCCTACACCCTTGCGGCACCAATGCTGTCAGAGATGGGTAGAACTCCAAGAACGTAGGATTGCTAGACTCATGAGCCATAGTCAACTGTCAACTACTGAGATGGATGAGTAGTTTCAGAATGACTGCCAAGCAATTGGCGGAGAATTTAGCTCGTTAGGGCTTGGCCATAAAAACGCCTGGAAAAAGCAGCACTTTGTGGATGCAACAAGTACACTTTATGGCTGCTCCACTGTTCTTGCTGTTACCTAAACTCTGGAACTCTGACCCTTGGACTAGACCTGACTTGAGGCTTCCCTGGAACTCTGACCTTTGGACTGGACCTGACTTTTGGCTTTTCTGGAACCCCTGTCAGTTGGACTGACTCTGTTTACTCTTTGCTGCCTGGTTGTGATTGGCCTCAGAACTCCGGCCCCTGGAGAACTACACCAGCACGCTAGAAATTTAATCTTTTTTTCCCCTTTAGATAAAAAGAAGGGATTCAGAGAACCTGATATTTAATTGCCAGTTTTTTAAAAAATCGGGAAAAATTGCTGGTGCGGTCAGAGGGGAAGGGAATAGCTGCTGCTTGGGGATCGGGGCAGGGAAACTATATGTAGAAATTACACATCTCCTTTCTGGATGTGGTCTTGTTCACACTGTTCAGTATCTATGCCAGAGCCTTGTTCATAGTGCTAAGGGCTCCACTGGCAACCTACCCCCTCACTGGACCAGAACTGTGTCTATAGCACCAGAACTGTGTCCATAGCACCACCCTCTGACTTTCACCATCCAACTGGAGTCACAGCTTTCTAACTGCCTTGAGGTCAGTGAGCTTAGATGGGTGCAACACTGTGGTGCATCACAAGATATCTCTTACTGGCAGGGCTTTGTGTTGTCCAAGTAGCATAGCTTGTGAAGCCTTTTCGACAGGCATTGTGTCAGATATGGAGTTCACAGTAAGTTGTGTTGGTGTTAATGTTAAGTGGTAGCTGCAACAGCAGCAGTTATCTTCTACAATCCTATAGTTACAGGATGGAGAAAATTAGCAACATGTAGGACAGCTTTTCAAGGCAATATTCATGGAGTCAGAGTAAAATGTTGGTACTATAGTATAGCAGCCACCTCTGAAGACTGTAATAAACCTGGGTCCTTGTATTATTGTAGCTCCTCAGATGTGTTGTGTATGTGGTGGGCAAGCAACAGCTGGATGTTCATGGTGCCACTTGGATTCCCTCCTGAACCCAAACCACATGAAACCATCGAGGAGCATTGCTAAGAAGGTAGAAACACTGAAGGTGGAAATGCCAGGGGGAAAGGGAGGAGCTTTGGAAAGGCAGGAGCAAAGGTCAGTTCCAGATATGGAGGCAGCCAAATGGTTAACTTCAGCTTGGCCTCACTAAGGTTCCTGATGCAATTTGCTGCAGAGTTGCTACTGTTTGATTTCTGACAGAGAAAGAACAAGGTGCCAACGTTTTTTGCAACAGGCAGCAGCTCCTCTTAGCGTGAAATGGCAAAAATCACCCGTTAAGTTTCATACAGCTGTTACCGGTACAGGAATTCTAAAAAGGTGATAAATCTACTTTAGTGGGTACAGCCGCTGTGCTGGAGTAGAGAGAATTCAGACAGAGGTTTAAATCCCCATTTGGCCATGGAAGCTTGCTGGGTGACCTTGAGCCAGTTACTTTCTCTTAGCCTAACCCACCTCATTAGGTAGTTGTAATGAGTTTAAAAGGGTGGAGGAGAGACAATGTTGTAAGCCACTTTGGGTTGTCATTAGGGAAAAATACATTTTCTGCAATTCTGAAATCTCACATCCCTCTCCCCACCTCCCCCAAACTGACTGCTGTCTGCTTGGTTCTTCCAGGCACATTCTCATCAGCCCAGACAGAAGCATTCCTGCACAGAGCAAACACTCAATAGCTCCTCCACTAAGTCTCAGATGCTGGAGCTCTTTGCAGTTTTGTGCATAGAGAGTAACCATTACGTAGCTTTTGTTAGATACAGCACTTCCAGACAATCCTGGCTTTTCTTTGACAGCATGGCTGGCCGATCATGTAAGTCAGCATCTTGGGGCTTGTTTGTATTTATTTTAAACATTTTTATATCACCTTTCCACTCGAATAGGATCCCCAAGGCAGAAAACATGAAAATATTAAAGCAGCATTTAAAAATATGAAATAATTCTATAAAAACATATAAACACAATACCAAAACCAGGGAGGAGGGTCAATCCGAGTTACTGGGGGTACACCAAATTAAACACCCACTGGCATAAGACCGTGATAGAGGAAGACATACAATCTCCCTGGAGAGGGAGTTCCAAAGTTTGGGTGCCATGACAAGAAAGGCCTTTCCTTGGGTTGCTATTCATCTAGCTTCAGATGGTAGGGGCACCCAATGCAGGGCCTCTGAAGATTACTGCAGTGAACAGGTAGATTCATATGGAAGGCCCTTACGGGATGCTGGCCCCAAAGGCTTTAAAGGTTGATACTAGAAGCTTCAGTTGAGCCCAGAAGCAATTTGAGAGGCTGTACAGATGGAACAACACAAGACTGGAGTGATACAATCCCTATGACCCAATCCATTCAACACTCTGGTCACAGCATTCTGTACCAACTAGTTTCCAGTCTTCAAGGGCAGCCCCACACAGACTGCATTGCAGTAATCTAATCTAGTTGTTGACAGGGTATGCACCATAGTGGCAAGATTCCCCTCCCCCAAGAAAGGGCTGAAGCTGATGACCCAGGCCACCTGTTTATCCAACAGGAGGCCTGGGTCCAGGAGCACCCCCCAAGCACCCCCCAAGCTATGAACCTGCTCTGTTAGGGGAAGTGCAACTCCATACAACCTGGTCTTCTCAGGAAATAGTTCTCAATCAGTAGTATGTGTACCACTAGGGGATGCATAAGTAGTCCAGCAAGTATCTTTAATGTCCAAATTCCTGCCAATTCTACCTGCCAGAAATGATCTATTAGGCTTCTGCGTTTTTTTCTGTCCTTAATACTGATGTACATGATAAATATAATAATAGAATGTCTGTAAAAACGTGTCCTTCACGGAAAAGTGGGCTTTTTGTTTCTATCGCAGTGGGACCTAGGTTCTTTGACAGGGGACTGATGAGACATAAGATACAAAAGGTTGAGAACCACTCTTCTAGAAGATACACAAGCCTTTGAGCTACTGGCACGAACCGCGGCCGACTCATTGTCAACTAACGGAGGATCCCTTAGATCGGGTAGTTCATGAGCTGCCTGTTGGAGATCCCTGATCTAGACCTGGAGTCCTCAAAGTTTTTCAGCCTGTGAGCAGCTTTGGAATTCTGACCAAAGGTGGTGGGCACAGCCACAAAATGGCTGCCACAAAAGGCACACAGAGGAAGCCCAAGTGTATAGGAGAAGAATTTAAAAACTGAGAAAGAGGAATGAGAGAAAATAAACACTAGTGCTGGGGTGGTTGCTGCTGCTGGAACAATGTCATTTTAATCTGCACAGCCAATCAGAAGCCCTATTGTGCAGGAGCCCCACCTACTTTCTAAAAAGAAGTAGCAGGCACAAGGAAAGGTGCCACACTGGGAGACCCCTCATCTAGACATTTAAAAAATCTAAACAAAATACTGGTAGCAGTGATTTGGGGTAGATTTTACTTTTTTGGTTTTAAAATTGTACATTTTTTCAACTAGATGTTTAAAGTTTTAATATTAAAATTAGCCTTATTAATTTCTTCCAAAGCACTGATAAGCGTTACTTAGCCCCTTAGTAGATGGCTGTTCCCCAGCCTAATGTTAAGTTTCTTCATTTTTCATGTCCTGTTGACGGATTGTGTGTTTGGTTGATCTCTCACTAAGAGATCTCTGTCTTTTGGTGCTACACCTCTGAAGATGCCAGCCACAGCTGCTGGCGAAACGTCAGGAACTACAATGCCAAGACCACGGCAATACAGCCCGGAAAACCCACAACAACCATCGTTCTCCGGCCGTGAAAGCCTTCGACAATACATCGATTGTGTGTTTCTTTAGGGCATGAGAAAAGATCGCACATTCCCACAGTGAAGACCTGTCCTCAGCTTGGACACTACCTGGCAATGTCACCAGAGCAGATTTCTACTGTTGATACCAAGCACATGGATGAATTGTCTAGAAGATTCTTTTGTGATTCCTACACATTCATGTACCAACAACTAAAATTCAACACTTAGTTCAGAAACTAAACCCTCTCCTTAGTTTTAAGCTCTTGGGGACAGAGACTTTGAAAGTTCAAAGACAATGATTCCACTACCTTTCCATAGAGGACAGAAGCTATATAGTCCCTTGAAGACTATGAAGGCAGTTCAGTGCTTGCTTCTAGCCAAATAATTCTATAATCTCTGGGTCTTCAGCCATTTTTACATGGCATTAACCTTTGCTTCAAAGCAAGTTATTGCTAACTATCTGGGGCGGCTCGCCCCAAACTTCTCTGGGCTGCCAGCCTCCTGGGATACCTACCAGTATTGCCAAACTGTCCCCTCTGCCAGAGAGCTTCAGTGTAGCCACCCCCTCTGGCCCCACTACCCAGAGATACAGGAGCCCTTTGAGAGAATTGCTATTTGTGGGTCCCCTACTCCACATCCTGTTGGGGACCCACTACATACTAGTCTTGATGGATTATGTGCCCCTCTGTGACATGAAGGGGACAGGGGTGGCTTGGGTCATCCTCCAGTTCTTTGCTCAGGTCAGGCTGCCCAGGAAATCTTAACTGACTGTGGAACCCCATTCACCACCGCACTGACCAGGCAGCTGTGCCAGACACTCTGGGTTTTGGTAGATTTTCCACCAGTGTATACCCCCAGACTGATAGGCGTATGGAGCAGTTTAACCAAACCCCGAAGACCATGCTGTGAAAGCTGGTTCATAATAAGCCCACCCAGTGGGATCTCTTCATAGACCCCCTACTGTTCACTAAACACTGCAAGCCTCGACGGGATTTGCCCCGTTTTGAGCTCTTGTATAGTGTAAGTCCCGAGGGATCTTAGACTCCGTGGAGGAGTGGTGGGAACCCTGTGACTGTCCCAAACTCCACTCCAGTGCCCTCTTATGTGCAAGAGCTGCGGGCATGGCTGGAAAAAGTAAGGGAGGAAGTCCAACAGCACCTCACAGAAGTCTGGGCAACGCAAAAGGCCCAGTACAAGAGATTGCAAACCTGAACCCTATGCCTTGGCAATTGGGTCCTGGTAAGCCACCAGGTGATGACGTTGGGCCTGGGTGACTCCTGGAGGGGCCCCTTCCCCATTACAAAAGTCCTGGGCCCACTTTCATATGAAGTCTAGTGTGGGACTCTGTGACGGCAGCAGAAAAGGCTGTACATCAATGATCTTAAGACCTGGCACGAACCGCGTCCGGCTCATTGTCAACTAGTGGAGGATCCCTTAGATCTACTGGAGGGCGACCTGTTTTGGAGCCCCAGCCCCAAACAGCCCATGGACCTGCAGCTCAACAGCGGACTGACTACCATGCAACACGCATAGGTACTAGAGGTTCTGTGGTGACAACCACGAAACTTTTCTCAGCAACTGGGCTGTACCCCCATTATGACCCACGCCATCTCCACCGCACCTGGAAAGGTAGCCTGGGTACTATGGCAGCCCCTGCCCCAGAAGCGCTGGGATACTGTCACCCGAGAAGTGGAGTACATGTTGTGACTTGACATCATCGAGTCCTCCCAGAGTGCCTGGCGGAGCCTCATCGTACTTGTGCCCAAGCTCTTTGGGTTCGTTTGGTTCTGTGTGGATTATCAGCAGGTAAATGAGATTGTCAAGTTTGATGCCTACCCCATGCCATGCACCTGCTCATTGACCAACTGGGCACCACCAGGTTCCTATCAGCCTTGGACCTCAAGAAAGGGTACTGTCAGCAACTGCCCGAAACTGTCTCAAAGATAACGGACTTGAGGGGCCTGCCATAGAGCTCCCAGCTGGCCTGGGCAAGCCCTGCCCCAGTAGCTGGTGAGCCCTACTGGGCCAAGCCCAGCCCTCAGCTACCTGGGCGGGCACAACCAAGGCGGAGGGAGGGAGGCTTCCAGCCCCAAAGGGGTGAGGCACAGCTGAGCAAACTGAACACCACTGGGCAACAGGCCCTGAGAGAGGTCAGAGCAAGTGGGGATGGAGGGCCGCAGTTCTATCATGTAACCCCTCCCCAGGGGAGGGTGGCACAGAAGATAGGACAACCCAGGGGACTGGCTGCCCTGGAGCCAAGGGATATAAAAGGGAGTCTCCTCATGGAGCTGAGGAGGAGGAGGACTGGTGTGACAGAGAGTTGGAGAGACAGAGCAAAGAAATGCACTGCATACAGTGTCACACCCTCGTAAAAGACTGCATTTCAGAAAATCAGGTTCATATTGGTAAAGTGACTGCAGAAAGCAAAGCACACAAACATTCCAGATGACAGCAGAAAGCAAAGCACACAGACATTTTCAGGTAAAACTGCTGTCTGTGCTAAAAGTTCAGAATGTCTCAACCACTAATATATTACATTAATAAAGAGCTAGAGAACATAGCCTTTTTGATGCTGGGATTCATGCTTATGAATGTTGCCAGGTAAATGACAAACGGAATGCTCTTACGGGACTAGAAACTTTTTGTCCTTACAGTATCAAGAGAAGATCTAGATATTTCCATAAACTATTAGATGACATATGTTTGGCTTTCCTTCTGTTTTGTACTGGGATTTTTAAAATATTCTGTGTTTTTTATCTGCTAGTCGTATGACATTTTTGATACTTTACCTTTTAGATTTTACTGTTGTGATTTGAATTATTTTGAGTATGAGAACCATTTTTTGATTGTAGGACGAGATACAAATGTTTAAAATAAAATCCATTGCCACTGGTTCATCAGTTCACCGTATGCCAGCCGTGCAGCCCCAACCATGTGGGTCAGGTCATAATATACTCCCAGTCGAGGAAAGGTATCTTTCACATGCTCCAGAACAATTCTTGAGCACTCAGAATAGATCACAGACTTGAGCACAGGCTCAAAATAAAGCCTATACCTATCACAGAAAACAATACTTCTACAGATCTTCTGCCAGCACATTTATTTAAACAGTTTTTTGCCTGCTTTCCTCCTTCTACAGGACCCAGTTACATGCCACTATAGGATTACACTTCTTGGTCATGGAAAAGCGATGTCAAAATGCTAAAGCAAGCAAGCATATTTATGGCCAGATTTAGCTAAATGTAAGTGGTACCCATCCTTTCCAAAGTCAACAGATCCATTTAAGTAACAAGTCAACCCTGAAGCTTTAATACTTATCAGATATAAAAGAATGCTAATACAAATGAAAAAGCCATACCAACTTCATAACCATGTGACATTTATTAGAGCATGTTCATGTATAAAATGATCTAATATATTGGGGGAGACTATAGCTTTAAGTAAATACAATCAGATGCTGATTGAGAAATGTAATTTAAATACTAGCAGAAATCAAGTTTTAGGGGAGAATGACAGATTAATCCACACAACAGAAGAGCAGACTGAATGTAAAACTATTCAGTAAAAGTTGGCAATGAAGACTTGCAAGAAAAGCCCCTGCTATGGCTCTCAGCACTTATAGCACTTCTGCCTTTCCTATGACAGAATTCTCCTTTGATGCTAGAACTGAGCAGAGAGGAGGAGGGAGACAAGTTGGTATTTATGATACCTAGAAAGTTGACTGGAAAGTGAAGTATGCCAAAAAGAGGGGTTGACAGAGGAGCAAGAACAACATAAGAATCCATCCCTAGTGTATTAAGACTCAGGTCAGGTTCTCACCATAAGGCAGTCTTAGTGCAAACCTCCTTCCTCTGCTCATTAATCTTCAATTAAGACTAGAAAGCCAGGGTCTAGTTCCTGAAGAGACTCATGTAGATAGTAATGTATGTATTTTTAAAAATATTCCTGGACAAGATCTATTAATAAGAATCATAAGTAGCCTAAACTATTGTATAGTTACCAATGCATTATTTCTACCGACAATACCTATAATTATCACAAAGATCAAAACTGTAGTCCAATCTATTCCCACCATGGATGGAATAGTTCCATGTGCAAGACATTAGCTGCCTTCATTATATTAATTTTCTTCAATTATGTATTAAAACTGGTAACTGAACTGTGTTTGTATTCCAAACACCAGTATAAACCCCTAAGTAAATGAGTTCTGAAATATGTCTTTGAGTTATTTTGTGCATTTAGACCACTGAACTCTGAGGTAGGCTCTGAGAAGTTAATTGGCTAATAAAACATTAAGGTGCTCTTAAAATGGTGACTTTTTAAAAGTTTAACAATCAAGCCAGGTACACCCAATGATCATCAATACGGGTTATAATCTGAAAGTTTTAGGAAATCAGTTTATAGCTGGTTATAGCTGAAGTAAGCAACCAGATTTTAAGGAACCCTCAATTACCCGCTTAAAAACATTAATACTTAATACAATCAGTTTACTGAAATCAGACCTTTAATTTTCTTAAAACAAGCCGAGGACAACCATCAAATTCTGTGCTCTATAATAAATTCCATAGTTTTCTCCTCCTGCCAAGATCCTCATGATGGCTACTATTTTAAAACCGTATATTGTCAAATGGAAGACAAGTCATAAATTGAACAGATCTCATTTGGAGAGGACAACAAAATGGGCACAAATTACTGTTCGCCCTTTAGCAAAGAGAAGTTTGTTGTCACTGTAGTGGATAAGGTCACAAAAAGAATTCAAAGGTTGAACAGTCTTGAACTGCTTAATATTGTGATGGCTTTTTTAAGTTCCAGAAAAGCAACACTTTTTAAAATAATCAACACAGACTCAATTTCTCTTCTCAGGAGCCATGAAGCCTGTCCTATCTCTTCGGACCTTGGGTATCAAAGCAGGTTTATTTTACCTCCCCCCCAGGCATCAGAGGCTGTTTCTTAAAGTGTTCTTTTATCTTTTATGATAATTGATCTGGCTTGTCAATCATAATGGATGGCAGTGTAGAAGATTATCCAGACAACCTAGAAGGGAGCACAAAAAAGGGAACATCAGCAACAGTTCTTACTCATTACCACCAGTGTTCTCAAAAACCCTATTATGCTTTCTTCTTTTTGAACAACAAAACATCACCCTAGTCTGTAGCCAGGAAGATACTTTACACAAAGAATCAGCATTTCTTTTGTTAGAAATGACCCTGTTTAAAGTAGTGAGGAAGAACTACTTTCTCTCCAGGTATTTGTTTCTCTGGCGTACACTGACACAAAATGTGTATAAGGATAGTGCCCATGTTTAAATCCAAAACGTACCCACAACTTCAGCAATATGATGGGCTCATCTTCTAAATAACTGAACAGAGCAATCTTACGCTGTTACTCTGGTCTGGCCACTAGAATAACTCTACATAGGACTTAAACTCCAGAAAATGTTGGCCTCCTCTGATCACTAGTATTTTAGGCTAGTTTGCACAGTCAGTACAGTTAAATGGTGAAGTTCTTCTTGACCTGCAGTTCAAAGTGGTACAGGATAAAGATACCACATTTTAACATCTCCCATTAGCTCCGTATAAACAGGACAATGTGACAGGGAGAAGACTTGGGTGAGCTTTTTAATGTGCAGGCATTTTTTTTCTGGCAGTCAAGTACATGCACACATGAGCACAA
The DNA here is from genome assembly GCF_028583425.1 of Eublepharis macularius. Lineage (NCBI taxonomy): Eukaryota > Metazoa > Chordata > Lepidosauria > Squamata > Eublepharidae > Eublepharis > Eublepharis macularius. The sequence goes on from NC_072794.1 coordinate 135,953,621, forward strand.
AAGCATCTTCAGCCTGAAGTTATACTATCCAGGACGTTTTGCCCACCCAATTCTTCTAATGTACCTATCAACTTCTTAAATCCTTAGCTATGACCAAGAATGCATACAATTCTACAATCATATTGTGCAACTTATCTTTTTGTTCCTTCACTTCTTCTGTGTCTTTCCCCACTAGTTAAAGATTTTTAAGTTTCCTGGAGTGATTATCTGCCTCTTATTTACTATACTGGCTCTGTGCATATCTATGAATATGTAATATAGATTACCAAAAACAATGCAAAAGACGTCATGAACCCTTCCTTTGTAAGCTCCCATGTTCCCCCATACTCTTCTTCATCTATCTGCTGGAAGCTACTAAAATAGAGGTACAGGACACCGGCATTTATGAGGCAGAATCTGGAAAGGAAGAAAAGAAGAGCCACTGAAAGCAACCATTTTCAAATTATACTATAAAAACATTAAAATACTTCAGGCAGGAGCTGTCAAAAAGATCATCTGTACAGCCTCACTGAAATTAACAGAAGATGCTTGCAAGAACTGCTCCCATGCATTTCTATACGGTATGAATGGGATATCTTCTGGTGGCCTGAAGCCCATAAGGCAGACAGACAAAACCTCAAGAGCCCCATCAAACACCAGCTAGAAATCCCCAAGTGCTCTCTTTTGTAAAACAGTAAAGCTGGCTAAGCTGGATAAATGAAACGTGCACAAGGTCTCCCTATGTACTTTGTTTACTAATTGCTGTTTGCACCCTCTGTTTCTTAGAATTACTTATTACTAGAAATAGAAAAAATGGATTTCCAAGATACCAGTATAAACTCAGCCAAAGCTACCAGTTTGTGTACAAGCTCATACAGCTGAACTGTATAAAGTTCTTAAGCATCAAAATGACTGTCATCTAATATTTTAGTTTCTTAAGACAGTGTATTGGATCCAGGCTAACATAGCAATTTCCACTGAATCTCCTTTCTCTAACAGAACCCCTACATATATATCATTCCTCAGGGTCCCCTACCCTATTCCCCTAGGAGCAGCATTCCATGCAGATCAATGGGCTTCAGCTGGAGATGGGAGGCAGGCAAGTTCTATTCTGCCGCTGGAAAATTTAGGCTGGATCCAATGCAGCAGCTGTAGGCTTTTAACTGAAAACTCTCCATGAACAGAGCAAGAGTTTTTTTTAAAAAATCCTTATTCTTTTGTAAGTAAAAATTTAATATTATTGCCCTTAATAACTATTAACCAATGTTTTTACCACAAGAAGCCACCAATATTTTGGCTTTCTTTTATCCCATCTGCACTGAGCAAGCATTAATCACCCTCTCTGCCATTAACACTTCTGTACCACTTACAAAGTCCAATGCAAGAAGACCACAGACTCTCACAATTTAAAAGTTAATGACATACAGCAAATTTAATGGAGAAAGGATTTTTATCACCTGGCCAGTTCAAGTATTTAACCTATTAGTGTTTCCAACTCTACAATATTTAACAATAGAAAAAAAACTTACATTGCTATGCCTATAAATCCCTTTAGTGGAACAATGCCCCAGATCACTCCCAAAATAACAGCAATGATCTGCCGGAACCAATAAATCACATCTAGAAACTCATCCTGCAGAGAAAAGACAAGATCAGAATTTGACATTTCTAAACATGCCTATAATTCATACACATCATATCTTCCAGAGTGACTCCTGTGATAATAGGTGGGGGGAGAATAGGCTCTGAAGTCTGAAGAAACTTGGACTTGTTCAGAATTCTGGATAATTATTGAGAAATGCATCGTCAAAAACATCTGACCAACTGCTGTTGACAGGCCCATCCTCTGTGAACAAGTTCAATTTCACATGATCTTAAAAGAACACCATAAACAGAAGCCATGCTACCTTTAAGAAAAAGTGTCATGGTACTGCAAAAACCATCATTTTTACTGGAGTGTAAGCTTTTATGGCTTAAAGCCGACGCTCATCAGATGCATGAAGTGTGTTCTTCTCAGCTAGCAAACATGTGGATACCAAAACAAAAAAACTTAGCAGTGAGGTTAAAAGGCCATGCAATGGTTACCTACTTCTTGCATAATACGTGCAAACTTCATAAGGCTTGTGTTGTTACTCGGATTTATTCACTGTTTGTAATTATGCTAGTTAGGTAAGCTGTTGCATTGCTTGCTTTGTTGTGAAAACTGTTCAACATAAAAAACAGAAAATGAAAAAAGGCCACAAAATGCAAGATATATACTCTGCAACGTTTCTAAGTAATGCTCAGCTGTACGTAAAGAACTGCTGAATCATTTACAGCAAGAAGCAGCATTGTCCATGTGTATTTATATCATATCTCTGCTGAAGTGAGGCCATGCTTCATGTACCTCACAAAGTGTACTGCAGCCATTCCCTGAATTCCCTTGAAAACCTAGGAATGCAATTCTCTGCTTAGTATGGCACTCTGGATCCTTCCAACATTTATTTTTATTTATTTATGTCATTTATGGTCCACCTTTCTCACTGTGAGAGTAGTACACTCAGTATCAAGGACAATTTCGTAAACAAACAAGTTTACAAAGACATAACATTAGCAAGAACCCAATATAGAGTTGAAGAAATGCTGAAACAGAACATCAGCAATTCTAGGGCTGACTTTTAAAGCAACAGCTGGTACGTAAGGCAGCATAGTGGCGAGGTCTAAGATAAGCAGAGGCTGCTTTTTGGTTTTGCGCCGGCAGACTCACGCGGCTGCCCTCCGTGACGAGCCCTTTTCTTGAGCCGAGCCCAACTCTCTCCAATGGTCCGCTTGCCAAGGGGCCTCCGCGCCAGGCCAGCTTTCCCTTCTCCCTTGCGAGTCACCCAGCCCCAACTAGCCCCTTCCCGACTGCGACTTCCTCTGTCTGGAGGTAGCGGCAGAGCGATTCTGCGAAGGGCTGAGCCAGCTGCAAGGCCTCCTCGCCCGGCCTCACCTTGTCCTCCCAGACGGAGTCGCTCCGCACCGCCTTGCTCCACAGCGAGCCCCGCAGGCCGGCGCCGCCCCCGCCGCCGTTGGCCACCAGGTGCTGCTGCGAGTGCGTCGTCTGCTCCTCCTTCCGCCGGCCGCCGCTCATCGTCCCCCACCCGGCCCCGCACTCAGCGCGCCCCGCGATCACGGCACAGAAGCCACCCGCACGGCCACGTGAGCGCCGGCCCCTCAGCCAGGCCAATCGCAGCGACTTTGGTCACGTGTCTCTCATCACGTGAGATGAGCCGGCTACGGGGAGAGGAGAAGATCATGTCGAAACTGGAGGCGAGCGCGGGTTCATGGCAGGGCAAGCGCGTGGCAACTGAGGGCCCACCAATGACAACGCGCCCTCCAGCGCTTTGTACCTTTCCAAGAAACACATGGGGAATCAGAAGGCTGGTTTCAAATCGGTAGCCTTGGCTCCTATAACCTCCGCGTCTAGGGAGAGTCAACCTGTTGATTCCAGTCCTACGTTGGGGTGGTGGGCATGGCCACCCAACCCTGTTTTAAAATTTTTTTAATGGGTTTTACCATAATATGCATAACAAACAGATAACAGTAAAAAAGTAAAACAATTAAATCCTTATGATTTCCAGTTAGATGCAACACAACACAATAAAGTCGTTAAAAATAATTTGACTCTGTTCCTTATTACAATGTTATGTTACTCAATTATATTGTGTGTTACTTTACTGAGAGCCAAGCTACAAGTGACTTTTTTCACGCATAGAACACTTGATCGTTTTTGCAAATTTTCCTGGGAACTGAAGTCCCAGTGCCCTTCCCCTCTCTGTTAGAATCGCTGCCTGAAGAGCCAGAGAAAGCTGGCTGCAGCAGCAGCTTTTGCAAATCCAGAGCAGCTCCCGGGGAGCAAGACACCCAGGGAGAAAGCTGCAGCTGGCCGCCCCCAAAGATCATTGAGAGCAGGCATGTGACTGGAGGAATGATTTGCAAAAGCTGCTGCTGCAGAGAGGGGAAGGACACTGGGACTTCAGTTCCCAGGAAAACTTGCGGAAACGATCAAGTGTTCTACGTGTGAAAAAAGTCACTTGTAACTTGACTCTCAGTCTCACTGATTTAAAATAGTATAAAGTAGATTTCTGGGAGGTTGTAGATTGTTTTCAGTTACATACTCAAAAAATGGATACCATTTTGTCAAAAAGTCAGTTTCTTTCAGAAACTGCTTGATATAGTCTTATCATGATTTTTTTTTCTTGTACGTAATGATCCCAAACTTTCGCCAACCAGCTATCAATCGATGGGATTTTTTGTGATTTCCAGTTTGTGGCTATTAAACTCTTGGCCACCACTAATAAGTTATTAATTAGATCTCTTCTAATTTTGGGGATCATAACTGTGCCCCATTGATCTAAGAATATTTCTGGTGCAAGGGGAATTGTATAGCCTGTTATTTCTTTTATGTGTTTCAATATATCCTTCCAAAAGTTTTCAATTAGAGGGCATTCCCACCAACAATGTGCAAATGATCCTATTTTGCCGCAGCCTTTCCAACAAAGCAGTGATTTTGACCCAGCCCTGTTTGGTGACCCTCCTTGGCAATTGACAAATTGACATCACCAGTTGGACCACTGAGATGATCTAGCAGGATGCCCTTTAGGTTCTTATTTGCAGTCTAAAATCCCAGGCTGGCAGTGGGATGTTCATTCAGAGTCAATTTCCACTGTGTTCGGTGGGACCTTTCCTCAGGTATTGTTTCCTGGAAAATTGGCCCACTTGGTAAACAGGTTTGGATCCCTCCTGTGCCACCAGAAAGGCAGATCCTACCTTTTGCCTAGCAATTGACTGATCAGCAGCAAAACAGGCAGAAAAGGCTAAACTAAAACTGATGCTTCACACAAGTCAGAAGCAGTCTCCTATCATTCACACACCCACCTGGGCATGCAGGAATAAGGGACTACACAGGGCACTAGGCACCCCTCAATAACTACAGCGCTGACTCCAGCTACTAGCCTAGGGTTGCCTCCAGGTGGTAGCTGGAGATCTTCCAGAATTACAACTGATCTGCAGGTAACAGAGACCAGTTCCCCTGGAGAAAATGGCTGCTCTGAAGGGTCAATTCTATGGCATTATACCCCACTGAGGCCTTTTCCCCTCCCCAAACCCTGTCCTCTCTAGGCTCCACCCCCAAAATCTCCAAGAATTTCCCAACCTGGATTTGGCAACTCTATACTAGCTCCAACACCAAATGGAGCTGGGTACAGGTTAGTCCTGGAAAGAATTCCAGACTCTGCAAAATTTTTGCATTGTCAGACAAAGCTACTGAGGGTGAGCGGCTCTTGTTGATTGGCTATCCACATACCAATCAGTTCGCCCAGTAATCCTCCAGTTACTGTTCTCCTGCAGTATTCGTGGGGTAGTCTTTGAGAGCCATCCAAGCCCTCCACAAGTATTGAATGAGCCCTCAGTCTCCCATGCTGAAGATGGTGCAGGTCAGTCTGGATCATGGTGTGGGAGCTGATCCCCCCAATATGACAGGCAGCTGTGAGAGGATCCATACATTGATTGAACAGCATTAGGCTCACTGCATGCCTGTGAGAGGGATAACTGCCCAGGTCAACCCCCTGTCCTTTAAGTAGCTTGCATTGTTGAAGGATCCAGGCTAGAACAAAAAAGTTGGTAACCCAATCACGGAGCAGGTAGAGCTGGCTCAGCAGATGGTTAGCATTGCACTGTGAAGGGGCTCCATCCTGGCCTTTGCCTCTCTTGGAGGGCTCCTTGTAAAGAGTCCTCCTGGTAGCAATAATGAGTGAAGTCCAGGAGTCGCAGCAAACTACGAGTGAGCTCCCTTTCTCTGCATGTGGTGCTTTTGCAGTATCCCTAGCTCCCATTTCCATATGATGGGATGCCCCTGTTGGGGGAGGCATAGTCCAGCAATGAAGCTAACACTTATCCATCCTTTGTAAGTATGGTTGCCAAGTGACTTGGGAAAAAAATACCTTGTCCCTTTAGCAAAGGGCAGGTTACACCGCAAAAGTCAGTACAATCAACAACCGGGACATTCAATAGACAATACATCCGGGTAAGGATAGCCAAATTTTGTAAACGAGGCAGGAATCTGATACAGAGCTGAGGGGAAAATGTTGAAGCAATGTATAAGCAGATTGCTATGATATATTAAGCACACAGAACAATCCAGTAGGAGCATACTTGCAGCAAAAAAACAGTACACAGCAGCATACCTATGCCTTTACCAATGCCCTTTACCAAGGCCCTCCTGAATAATTCGGTTTTGTACAGTTTGTAGAAAGCCAGGAGAGTGGGAGCTTTCTTGACCTTTTCAGGCCGGCCAACTGGATCCCAGGTAATCTTATTAACCTTTATGCCATGAAAAGCTTCAACTGCCCATTTTGATATATTAACCCTCTATTAAAGAGAGAGATTTTTTCCCCTCCAGGCCACTTGCTCATAATAGGGGCGTTATGAGGATAATGAGAACAAGCTGCCTTGAACCTCTTGGAGGAAGTGTGTGCATTTCCAATCAAAACAACAATGTCCACTCGGCTGCTTTCTCATGAGGACCTTCAGACTCAGCAATTCTCCATAGATCTCTTTTACTATGTTCATTTGCCACAAGGTGGCAGAAAGGTATAGTCTTGCAAGGCTTCTACAATTGCCCATTCTTCTGCCTTCCCCAGGGGAGCCTCTTTTTTGTTAGGGTTGCAAATGCAGCCATTAGAGATAAAAGGCACTAAGGAATTTACAACATTTGCTTAACCCACTGGTTTCCCAGTAGGAACAGAGCTCCTACAAACTATACTGTGCTTAAGGCTCCTCTGTAGCAAAACAGTGAAGTGTTGGGCTGTTTCTGCAACAGTGTCAAAGCCAAACTTTCCTGTGGGTTTAGTTAAATAAAAACAACCTCCTGTTGGGCTGGGCTGGGCTGTGAGCAGGAAAAGAAAAGCAATAAAAACCACTGCAGAGGACAAAAGAGGAAAGAAACCTGTCAGAAGGGCAACTTGGCAGAAGCCACCCAAAGCACACACTCTGGAAAGTACTTCCTTGCTGCACACACAGCTTGTAGTTATCTATTGCTTTTGTACCTAATCCAGGAATTTACCTGTCCTCATTTGGATGGCACATTTCTCCTAACTTTCTTGAAGATTAGATGAAAAAGCTACTGTGGTGTACGTGATTCAGACTGGGGCTGTCACCCAATAAAAGACATTCAAGCCGATTGATCACATGAATTTTAATCAATGAACTCATCCATCAAATCTGCATGTACTTGCCTAGGAATGCCTTTTGAAGAGGCTGCTTGGTTGCAGCTGTACCTGTTTTCCCCTGTCAAAATCTGACAAGTACACAGCACTGTGCACTTAAAGGGACCCACATGTAGAGCAAACACCTTATTGCTACCCTTCTGTTTCACTAATTCTATATTGTGTGATTGATTTAGTTTAATTGACACCTTCTCTGCCAAGCCATTTCTAGCCTGGACATGTGTTATGTGTGTTATGTGCCATCAAGTTGTCTCCAACCTATGGCAACCCTATTAAGGAAAGATCTCCAAAACGTCCTATCCTTAACAATACAAATGTTAGCCATTAATGCTTGTGTCCAGGGCTTTTTTTCTGGGAAAAGAGGTGGCGGAACTCAGTGGGTTGCCCTCAGAGAAAATGGTCACATGGCTGGTGGCCCCGCCCCGATCTCCAGAGATCAGGGGGCGGGGCCACCAGCCATGTGACCATTTTCAAGAGATTCCGGAACTCTGTTCCACCGCGTTCCAGCTGAAAAAAAGCCCTGCTTGTGTCTTTCAGGAGACAAAGCTTGGAGCTGTGAATATTTTGCCATTTTTAAACAAGAGTCTGTATCCTTTGGTGCCATCCTAAGCACTGAATTCAATGAACTTAGAAGAATGTAATTCTATGTAGGATAGTGCTGCGAGAAAAGCTGGATTTTCAGGTGTTTATAAATAAAAAACAAACGTGCACGTATTTCCTAATTTTGTAAAATTTATTCGGTTTTTTTCTAGTTGTGGTAAAAGGCAAAGAGATATAGGGCACTGAAATCCTTGCACTGAAAAATCGAAGTTCCTGTGATTTCCTCAGATAGGTTGAAGACTTTTTTTTAAAAAAAGGATAAGGCCATATCTAAATATTCACTGAGAGATGCTCCATATTTCAACAAGTGGAGCATTTTTAACACAAAAATATGGCTCTCATCCAAGCAGGCCAGCCAAGCAGATATGACAGGGCATGGGGCTTCTGTATATTTAGACAGAAAACATTTTATTTGAATCAACGGTATAGCATCAAAAGCTTAATTTTAGTTAACATTTGATTTTATTTATTTAGGGTTTACTCAAGACTAAGAACCTAAGAAGAGCCCTGCTGGGTCAGACCAATGTTCTACCTAGACCAGCACCTAGTTTTACACAGTGCCCAACCAGTTGCCCTGGAGGGCCAACAAACAGGGCACAGAGGCCTGGGATTTCCGCCCTGCAGCATAAATAAATTGCCCTAACAAAGGCAAGGAAGTGATGTATCTGATGCCATTTTTGCATTGCCAATCTTCATGGGGTGTCTTTGATGAATCCAGAGTGAAATGGAATGTGTGTGATGACCATTAGGTGGCAGCAATAAAATATATTATATTGTGGTTTAAAAGTAAATGAGATGTGTTTTTAGTTTATCCAAGATTAATTGTAATAATGGCTATATAGCAAAGCCATACACCGTTCTACGATAGAACCCTTCACTTTTACCTGCGTAGACCCAATGAAAAAGGAAGACCGAGATCCAGTCTCAGTGAGAAAGGCAGACTTGAAACATAGCAAAATAAATAAATCAACAACTGCACAGCAGTTCCTCTGAATGACAAGATTCCCTCCTTTATTTAACCCTTGGGCAGCAATGTTACACATGCTTACTGTGAGCTCAGTGGGATGTGCTTCTCAGTAAACATGCATAGGGCTGAACTGCAAAAGCCACAGGCTCCCTTTATCCACTTTACATTAGATTGCCCTACTCAGCGATGGCCATGCCTGTGATCAGATTTGAGCTTCAAGGGCTACCTTGGTGAGCCACCAGTTTTTGTTTTCCTTTTTCAATGTTTGGCCTCTGGATTCTGTAGACACAATTGCCAGCCGAGTGTAGATATAGATTCTTTGAACAAATAACTGCTGGCCTTGTATGAGCTTTAAATGGTTCTTTTGCCTCCCCGCTGCCCCTTCTGTCTCCTGAGCTGTACAGAGAGGACTATAAGCAGGTTTTTAACAGCTCAGCCATGGCTGAGTTCTCCATACTGTGTGTATATGGGACTCTTCCTGGGCAAATTGACTGGGGGGTGGGGTGAGAGAAGAACACCTCCTGATGATATCACACCTCTAACTGGATTGAAGGGAATCCAGTTCCCAGGGCAAGGAAACTCCAGGTTCAAATCCTACTTCAACTGTGAAGTTCACCCATTGACTTTAAGTCAATTACTTTCTCTCAGCCTCACTTACCCCACAGAATTGTTGTGAAGATAAAAGGAAGGGGCTGAAAATGGGCAGGATAAAAATGGGATAAAGAAACATCTCCTTTTTTCTAAATCCAGACAGTCTACCTTGAGCTCTGTGCAAGGCAGATACAACAGGTCCACATAGATATGTAGTGATTAGGTTAATGTAACGGTTAGAGAGCCAAAATGGAGAAACTGGAGTTCAGATCTCGAGTGTCTCAAGTCACAACACTCACTGAGTGACCTTGGATCAGTCACTTCATCTCTGCCTAGTCTACTCATGGGAAGGGTTGCCAACTCCAGGTTGGGAAATTCCTGGAGGTTTTGGGGGTGGAGCCTAGAGACGGTGGGGTTTGGAGAGGGACCTCAGCAGAGTATAATGCTATAGTGATCACCCTCCATAGCAGCCATGTTCTCCAGGGGAACTGAGCTTTGTGACCTGGCGAGCAGTTGTAATTCCAGGGGTTCTCCAGGAGGGGAGAAACAGGTATGTTGCTGGAAGAGAGAATAAAAATGTGATATATCATAGTCCACAAGTTTGTTAGCAAGAATGAGAAGTGGCACAAAATAAAAACCAGGCTCCTTTGTTCCAAGTTTCTGCATTTTTCTGAAGCATTCCATTCACACACTTTAAAGTGGGAATTTGGTGGTAGCGCAGTTTGCCACAGCTACAATACCATTCTCTGCCAGGAGGGGGCCTGCGTGGGGTCCTGCGCTCTCTCTAACTGGGGAGAGGTCGAGCGCAGGCAAATCGCACCTCGTGGAAAACTTTTTACCTGGTCCGCCCCCCCCCCCAACTCTTCTGTACAAGGAAAGAGCAGGAGACATCTGAGCCTTGCAGTGAAAAACTGCGCGTAGGAAAAAACGCCAGCTATGCCAATGCCCTCGCCGCCTCTGCCTTGTTTCCTCCTTTTATTTTTACATCTTTGTTTAAAGCGCCTGCAGCCAAGCAGCATCAAAGCGTGTCTTTCGCACGGCCCGTACCCTTATAAAGGAAGCTGGCTCTCGGACTCCCCGAGGCCGGCGGCTCGGAGCGCACCGGGACCTCCGCAGCCCCCGCCCTCGACGCCCTTGCATCTATATAAGGCAGAGTCTCTCGGCCCCCCCGCCCTCTCCGCTTCTTTCCTCTCCCAGCCCCAAATCCCGCGTCCCGCAGCTGGGCTGCTGCCATCCCTCGGCGCGCAGCATTCTTTCGCCTTGTATGGCCAAATCCTTTGGGGTGGGAGGGAACGCTTTGGGTAAACGCCATTCTCCATTGGCCGCTCCTGCCACCCGATCCCGCTCTTTCCCAAACTAGGGAGCTTAAAACAATAGCCGGTGAAATTTCATCCCTTTGCGGGAATCAGAAACTCTTGGGTCGATCTCGAAGGGGTCCAGCAGCTTTGTGTCCGAGTCAGGTAAGGGCGGTTCCTTGATTTCTCTTTTAACAAACGCGTGGGTGGGAAGAGAAGGGGAGGCTTCCCCTTGGCAGGAAAGGAAAGGTGGGGCGAGGATAACTTGCCTTATGCACCAGGTCCCCCTCTGGTTCGGGGGCGACAGACTAACAAGGATACCCTCGGGAATGTACTTGATCTAGTGAAATGGGATCCGATCCAGGAAAGTTTATGCCAGGATAAGAGTTTAAGGTGGCACAACACATTTTGGTCTTTAATTCATTTCTGAAACATCCTTACTAATAAGATGTCATAGACATACGTTGTTAGTAGCCATGTAGGTCTCAAGGAGTTTTTCTTTCTTAAAAAAATACTTTTGTAACATTATTTACTGTGTTTGTTTACTACATTTGTACTCTGCCTTTCTCCCTAGTGAGGATTCAGGGCTGCTTACATCATTCTCCTCTCCTCGTTTTATTCTCACAACAACCTTGTGAAGTAGGTTAGGCTGAGAGAGTGTGGCCGGCCCAAGGTCACCCAGTGAGCTTCTATGGCAGAGGGGAGATTCAAACCTGGGTCTCCCAAATCCTAGTTTGACACTCCAGCTGCTACACCACAGTGCCTAATGAAGCCTGATGAAGGGCTTTAGTGAACTCTAAAGCTTGCATACTGTTATGTGTCATTTGGTTGGTCCTAATAAAAGGTATTATGGGAACTGTTCTGATTTCTCACATAGACATACATGGCCTCCTTTCCTGTTCTCAAGAAGCGGTTGATTTCCAAAGTTCCTTCCAGCAGGAATATCCCTCCTGTCTGATTTAAATGCTAAATTATAGGGGGCAGTATTTCACCTCTTGGGAGTGGTGGGTCCATAGCTCAGAGGTAAAGCATCTACTTTGCCTGCAGATGGTCCCAAGTCCAATTCCTTAGGCAGACCAATGGTGTGACTTAGTATAGATCATGTGTTCATGGATGGATGTATACATGTATTGGGGATGTGATGGGGTTGAATAGCAGTCTATGCATTGGGTACAGGCCCTGTTCGCCTTGCCTGGACTGACTATTGCACTATTAGTGCTCAGAGAATGGTTTTTGAGGAAGTTGTATGGAAGGGGTGTGCCAAAAAAGGCCTCCATTGGAAAATACCATTAAAAGAGGGCTCAGGATTGCTCTTCAACCCGGAAAGCCAGATGAGCAATTCTTGGTGTGGGATCTGAGAGGAGAGGGTGGATAATAGTGTTCAGTGGTGAACAGAATGAATTCTACAGATGCTCAGAGATACACACTTGATTTATGACTTTCATATGTTGCAATGCGGTATCATGAGTATGCAGATGACAGATGACGCCATCTTTTCCTTAAACTTGATTCAGGAGGCGGATTCCCTCAACAAGCGTTTGGAGACAGTAATGGATTGGATGGGAACGAGGCTGAAGCTGGTTCCCAGTTTCTTACTTGCAGACACAACCACAAATAGTGATGATGAGCTGGTAGGGCAAAGGCCCCGAAGTCTGGAGATGTAAGATTTGTGGTGGTCCAAAGCTTACTCTGGGATGCAGAACATTTAAAATATCATCAATATTTTTATTTATTTATATACTTCTTTTATATCCTGCCTGCCTCCCTCCCCAGTGGGGGATCCAAAGTGGCTTACATTGTTCCCCTCACTGTTATCCTCACCACAGCTCTGTGAGGTAGGTTAGCTGGGGAGTCTGTGACTAGCCCAAGGTCACCCAGCAAGCTTCCAAGGTAGAGTGGGGATTCAAACCTGGGTCTTCCAGATCCTAGTTCAACAGTCTCACCAGGACACCACACTGACTGTTGCTGCTTCCACACATGTTGGGTAATCCACTTTCAATACTCTTTAGTGAAGATTTGAAACTGATTTCCCATGTGTGGAACAAAAAATCCACTTCTAAAGGATTACGAAAGTGCATTGAAAGTGCATTATTCAACGCGTGTGGAAATGGCCTATATGTGCAAATAAGGAACTGAGAACCACCTTCAGCCTTGTCCGTGGGCGCTCACAAACTGGAGCTTAATCCAAACAATGCAGGTTAGATGGTCACTTGACCCCAGAGGAGGTAAACAGCTTGTGTTGAACGGAGTTGCACTTCAATTTTTGAAGGTCAGCCCTTCAACTTGGAAGTGCTGTTAGATCCAGCTTTGTTTATAGACACCTAAATGATGTCTGTGACACTAGATTGCCTTTCGCTCTTGATGGCTGGTGCGCTTCCAGTGTTGCCTCCTGGCAAGAAATGATCTTGGCTCATTTTTCCATGTTTGGAAGCACTGAAGTTTCCAAATGCTTTTCAGAGATATGGTATTATATGAGGAGCTGCCTTTGAAAAGCAGTTGGAAACTTCAGCTTTTCGAGAAATATAGCTACATATTTCACCAGAACTTGAAGAGCTGCACCGGCTGCCAGTTTGTTTGCAAGCATAATTCGAATTGCTCATTTTAACTTAGTGCTGATAATATAAGAATGTGCTATCCAGTGCATCAAGACAGAGTAAGATATAAACCCTCAGGCAGGGTTAAAATTTCTTCGGTGTTCTATACAGCACCTAGCATATTACTAGCATAAAGTGACAGCGTTAGTGGTATTAGAAACACTGAAGATAAGGAGTCTGAAAAACACCCTAGGAAATTCTTCAGAACTGAGAAATGTCTAAGATTCAACATTTAGGAGGAAACCCCTCCACAATAGTTATGTACCCAAATGTGTGGTAGCAACATCTGGTGAACTGTGCTTAAAGTGCGCAGATCCTTTGGGATTCATTACATATTTATTACATCCTTCCTCCAAGGAGCTCAGAACAGCACACCCGATCCCCACTCTCACCTTACCTACTCAGCAATAATCCTGCGTGGTACATAAGCCTGAGAGGCGGTGATGGGCCCAAGGCCATCCAGGAGCCTTCATGACAGAATGTGAATTTGAACTCAGGCTTTCTAATCCAGCTGGGTACCAGCTAGGTACGGGGACCACAGAAAAGTGGATCATGGCCAAGGCAATATTTTATCACATGGACTACTAAACTGTGCTGAGTTTCTTCTCCAAGCAGTGCAGAGTGAAGGAAGTAGGAATGGTTTGAGAGTCACTGCACCATTGTTTCTTGTTCTTTGCTCTGCTCTTGGTACATCCCTCTTCTCCGGTATCCATCTTTGCAGATGACAAGAAATCTAGTTATTTCTTTTACTGCTGATTTGGGCCAGCACTTACGGGGCATAATGCAATATCATATCCCATTATCACAAAGTAGAGAGGAGAGAGGTTCACTGAAAAGCTGTACAGCCCTGTGATGTGGAATAGCTTTCTCCCATCAATGTAGAGATCTCTACTGGAAAGGTGGAATACTGCTACCATAATTATGCCTGGTAGTTAAGTTTGCCAACGCTGAGTTCGAAAATTCCTGAAAATGTGGGGGCGGAGCCTGGGGTGGGCAGGATTTGGGAGGAGAGGGACCCCAACAGGGTATAGTGGCACAGAGTCCAAAGCAGCCATTTTCTCCAGGCGAACTGATTTCTGTGGTCTGGAGATCAGCTGTAATTCCAGGAGAGCTCCAACTTCCCCTGGAGATTGGCAACCCCATGGAGGTACTTTCTTGAGAATTACAGCACAACCCTAAGCCTCAAGCCAAAACTGTTTAGGATGCCGACTAGTGGCAGCAGCTATACACTGCTGTTCTTATGCCAGCACCATAACCAGGTAGAAGCTGAAAGATGTAGGGTGGAAGAAAAGACCAGAGTGTGACAATTTTTCACATGCAGGCAGCAAAAAACTGAGGCCAACCCTGCTTAGACAGTTAAAAATGCTTTGCTGTCATGATTATCTTTAGCTAGATGGTTCCCAAAGCTGCAGCACAGTACTAATTCTAGTGAAGGCACAATAACTGAGACCGGGATCACACATGCAGGGGAAATGAATTGGCAACAAGGTAGTAGAGAGCCGTGGTGGAATAATGGTCTGTACTTCTTCGTACTGCAGGTGGGGGGGGGGTCATATTTTGGAATGTTCTTGTATGCTAAAAACTCCCTGCAAACAGAAAACCAGCTCAGCAAGCATGCAGAGGCAGTAGAACTTTTCTTCCTGATGTCCAAGTTTTCTATTTGCATGGAAGTTTAGTTTCAGTGCAAAGGACCTGTCTAAGCAGGAATCCATACCCTGCAATCTGAAGCAGTACACTCCATCCTGCCAGCTCATTCACCAGCACACACAAACCAGGATGCATAGCAGTTAGCTAGTTGGGTGCCCTGTCCTGGTCAGATAAGTGCCTTGGATCACTTGGGTTAAACTGGCATGTACAGAATCACTAAGCTGCAGGTAAAGATGAAACCAGTCTCAGGGCAGCTTTGCAAAATAACATTATTTGCAAAATTAAGCTTTCTGTGGGTCTATTTTTATCTTGGATGCATAAGCAACAGGTCAAATTCCTCACATGCCAATCTTAGGCCTTCATATAACTATTGGCAGCACCTTGGCCTGGATAGCTCAGGCAAGGCCAATCTTGTTAGATCTTGCAAGCTAGGCAGGGTTGGCTTGGGATAATAATTGGTAAGAGACCTCAAAGAAGACCAAGGTCGCTATGCAGAGGCAGGCAAACCACTTCTGTTAGTCTCTTGCCTAGAAAACCCCAGTAGGGGTCGCCATAAGTCACCTCTGACTTGATGGTACTTTCCACCACCACCAACGATGGCAGCAGGAGACACACAACAGCAAAAGCAGCACCCAGCATAGCCCAAGAGGCTAAGGTGGTGTCAAAGCCAAGCACAGCATACTGCCTCCTCCTCCATCAGCAAGGCCAGCGTCAGAGGTTGGTTGCCATCACTGGGCAGATGCCAATGCCCCAGAACCTTGGTAGCTGCCACAGCTGCCTACCCTCTGCTTGTTGCTGGGCACTGTTCCCTCATCTGCCACTGCCAACAAGAGGGAGAGGGAAGGCAAGCAAGTGGCTGCTGCCATTCTTAGTGGTGTCAGCAGCTGTGCAATCACCCAAGCAGGTGAGTGAGAATTAGTGGCAACCGGGAGTGGCAATTACTGTTTCCATGCCTGATCTCTCTCTGCATCACAGGTGGCCTGGCCAGGGGCCCAGTGGAGCCCATCTTACCTGGAACCAGCCTGCTCTGTCAGGTCCATGCTAGGATTTTTGCATAGAATGGAGTACACAACAGCACAGACACGAGTCCTTAAAAGGCTAAACTATGCCGGTGTCATGGGGCAGGAATGGGCTCTATCAGCTGCAGATTGGGAAATTCTTGGAGATTTTGAGGGTGGAGCCTGGAGAGGGTGGGATTGAGGGAGGGGTAGGTCCTCAGTAGAGTATAGGGTCTACCCTCCAGGGGAACTGATTTCTGTGGCCAGGAGATTGTTTGTAATTCCAGGAGATCACCAGCCACCACCTGGAGGTTGGCAACCCTGTCTGCAGATGGGTGTTAGTACTAGCACTGCACTATCAGTGTGGCACTCTCTCCGCATCAGTACTTCAGCAGTTCACCCTATCCACAGTTTTTGCTGGTGCAATCATCCTTAGGATTGGGGTGTTGGAAAGCTTCAGAGACGAGCCACGTTCTCAGTTCCAGGCACAGGTGATCCAAGCAGCTTGACCCCTTCACACATGCAGATATACTCCATGAACTGCCTGCACTGAAAAATATTAGCAGCATGTTCCAAATTTAACAGTCATAGTATACCACTACATGAATGAGCTTGGGGGATACTCAGGAGCACAGAGTCTATTTCCTCTCCTGTTTTAAGATATAAGACTTCAGCTATTGCAGTAAATCATTATTTTGTCATCATGTTGGAACTTCAAAACTATGGTTTGTGACTGCCCTGCAATTTAGGATTACAAACCGTTGTTTAATCCTGGTTTAGAATCCTGGTTTTCAAGGCCAGAACAAGCCACACTTGGTGGCAAATGATAGTTTGCCACAAAAACAGAAATATTTAATTAGGTTATGGAGGAGGGGAATATGGAAGTGCCTCTGGCTTGTTTGTTCACATAAAGGTCATCCATGATTTGGTGTTCCATCTGAACTAGGTCATTGTGTTTTTTAAAAAATCTTTCTCCCCTTTTTCAAAGCAAAGAGGGATACAGGAAAAAGAAGGGATAATAGCGTCAAAGGAACAATAATATTTTGCACTACAACAGTTGTTATGATAAAATACAGAGTTCCAAGACATATCTTAATCAGAGTTCATCAATATTACATCACCTATTCCAACTCCTGTGTATCTTCTCAAACTAAATACAATCTTTTTCCTACACAGTATTCAATTTTAGATCAACTAAAGGTCAAAACAAGCAGTCTCCATATACATTCTTACTGCTATATCTTAATATGATCTAATGCTTCTATACAGATCATTTCTATTTAACTTAACTGTTATGCCAAAGTTTCCATTCATACATTCTACCTCATCACTAATATTTAACCATTCTCATCAGATCCTAACCTTATATTCAATCTGTTACAATATATCAGTATACCATCTTATTCAGGTTTCTAAAACTAAGACATTTTATGCATGTTATCCTTTGTAAGTAAAGTAATTCCCCCATTTCTCTTCGAATTCTCTCATTGGTCTTCTGTTTAAATAGCTTGTTAGTTTTGCCATCGCTACGTATTCTGCCATCTTATCTCTCCAGGTTTCCCTAGTTGGGCATTCTTCTTCCTTCCATCTGGTAGCAAATACCACCCTTGCTGCCGTCAATAAATATCTAAATAGTTTGAGTAATTTTCTGTCTGCATTTTTTGGTAGTATTCTAAAATCTTTTCTGGTAGTATTTTAAAAT
Source organism: Eublepharis macularius (assembly GCF_028583425.1). Classification (NCBI taxonomy): domain Eukaryota; kingdom Metazoa; phylum Chordata; class Lepidosauria; order Squamata; family Eublepharidae; genus Eublepharis; species Eublepharis macularius. Next base: position 135,971,241 of record NC_072794.1, read on the forward strand.
CTTTTGCATCTCAGCATGTATTTCTTTCCAGAAATATTTGCTTTTGAGCAAGTCCACCACATGTGATAGAAGGAACCATCTGCTTCTTTACATTTCCAACATAACCCCCCATATTTCTTGTCCATTTTCTCAGTGTCTTTTGGTGTAATGTACCATCTAAAGAACATCTTGTATCAACTCTCCCACTGTTGAAATGTTATTTCTTCTCCAAAATTTTGCATCCACATTATCATGCACACTCTAACTTTTTCTTATTTGGTATCATATTAGAGTAAAAGTTTATATATTAGACCCAAGATGTGTTCCTTTTTCTGCATGATTATTTTCTCAAAGTCGGTAAGATTCCTTAACTGTCCTCTGAGTTCCTTCTGGGCTTCTTGTATTCTGGAAACTGCCTGAAAATATATCAGCCATTGCATTTTTTCCCCCTTCATCTTGAATTTCTTGCCATGATTTTATCTTTCCTTGAGGGTTTATCATGTCTTGGTATGTTATAAAATCATTATCTTTTCTCTGGTTCTTATCACAAAAGGCATCAATTGGTGAAAATAGTGGCAATATCAACAGGCTTAGTCATTGTGTTTGGATTAGAAAGGCAAATTCTGTTTGTTAAGGTTTAGCTGCAGTGGCTGGCTCACAAATGCCAGACATAGGCTGGCGAATATTCACATGTTAATCAACCTGCAGATTTTTAGCAAAGCACTGATAAATTAGGCAGGGTGATACAACAGGAGGGAATCTGTTCGTTGCTTCATGCCACTTGGTTTACAGAATTTAAGAAACCACATTCCTATCAAGATATTGGAAGGGAGAGAGAAAGAAGGCTGATTTGTCTGTTCAGAAGGTGGAATAGAGGAAAGGCCAACAAAAATGTAGACTGAACATGACCTGGCTGATGCTTAACCTACCAGAGCGCTAACTCCCTATGCTCTTAATACCATGCCATTAAAATCATCTTAAAATCGTCTCATGAAATGAGAACCATCAAGCAGGGAGTGAGGAGTCTAAAAGGGACAACCTTAGCATGGATGTACATTTGAAGAATGAAAACTAGAGCAAAACTTCATGTTTATCTCCCCATATAATTTCCTCTATACTGCCCAATTTTCACCACTCTTTTTAAAAAATGATCATGCTTTATTTTTAAAGCTTTCCGTTGGCCCTACATCTTAACTTTTGAAAGAAGAAAGTATTTGTAGGATAGACAAGAATCATTCATAAGAATTTGTCAGCCCAAACAGATTGACCTTCTCATGGGCCGTCTGGAGATGACCAAGAAAGTTGTGCTCTGTGGGTGGAAATCTTTCCCTCCTCCTAAATGCTCTGGTGGAGCCAAGTCATGCAGACCAATAGGCCTCCTGACAGTATGGCTGGCTATATTGTGCTAGCCAAATCAATGCTGCCAACTAATTAACTCCAGTGTTTGGAACAGATTCAGTCAGAGCGCATCAGGCATTGGTAGGCGTGGTGAGGAAACTGATATTGATCTAGTGGGATGGCAACACTGGATTTGCATGTAGAAAGTCCCAGGTTCAGTCCCCAGAGTTTCCAGTTACAAAGATATCAGGTTGCAGGGGTGAGCAAGATCTTTCTGTGTCTGCAGAGCCACAGGCAACTGGAGCAGACCTGTGTTCTGACTCAGTGTAAGGCAACTTCATCCATTTGTGTGTGTGTGATATCAAATTGCACATTGGCAGATGCAGCCTGAATAGGAGCCGCGGCACCTGCAAAACCTTTACAAGCAGACCCAATTCTGCTTCTCAATAGGGACTGCAAGGACGCAGGTCTACTGAACACAGTCTAGAAGGGCTGGAGCATTAGCGTCACTTTGGCCAGTTGTAACTTTGTCTGTGATAACGTTAGTGGAAAAGAGGCAGCAGGGCAGCTGGTGACAAATGTAATGTTGGGTAACTTCCCACTGTAGGCTGGAGGACAAAGAAGCTTTTATCCTCTTTGCAATGGGAGGTGGATCTCAGCCTTGAACTAATCATCTCCCTCCCTGTCTTCCTGGGGCTGGCACTCTTGGCTTGCACTAACAAGCCAGCCTTTGAGCTCTGCAATCATTGTCTAAAGTTTTTTTTCTTGCTAAACAACTCTCTCTCCCCCCAGGGTAACTGCTAGGCATTCTCTTATCAGCTGTATAAAGAAGGTTTTTTTTACAAACTCCCTGGAGTTCCAGAACAAGGGGCTGGGCAGGTTGGGTCCTCAAATGTCTGTACCTGCGTAGGGTTGCCAGCTTAGGGTTGAGAAATTTTTGGAGATTTGGGGGGTAGAGCCTGGAGACAGTGAGGTTTGGGAAGGAACTCAGTGAGGTATAATGCCATAGAGATCACCCTCCACAGAGGCCTTTTTCTCCAGGGGAACTTATGTCTGTTGTCCAGAGATTACTTGTAATTCCAGATTTCCAGACCCCACCTGGAGGTTGGCAACCCTACAGCATAGTGAGAGCCCCTCTAGAGAATGTTTCCCGCAAAGTATTGCTTGGCAGAGAGGGAAGCAGCATCACAACCAGGTCAAGAAATTGCTGGGCTAAGACCTGGGGCGGAGGGGGGGGGGCTCCCACCTTGAGAAAAGATGCCCTAAATCAGCACAGGATTTTACATATTTTTGTTTTTTTTATTTTCACTTCATTTATACCCTGCCCTTCTCCCCAATGGGGACCAAAGGAGCTTACATCATTGTGCTTTCCTCCCATTTTTTCCTCACAATAATCCTGCAAGGTAGGTTACGCCGAGAGTCTGTGACTGCCCCAAGTATCCAGCAAACTTCCATGGCAGAGTGGGGACTTGAACCTGAGTCGCCTGCATCCTGCTCTGTCACTCTAGTGACTTCACCTCACTGGCTCAAACAACCGCTCTTTTCTTCAGCCATTGGGCTGTTCTTCTGTGGGCTTCCTCAGGGTGGCTATGAGCGGGTGTTCCCAGAATAGCCGCCCTCAGGGAAAAGCCAGCGAAGAGCCAAGAGACACTTCCATTTGCTTTTTCACAAACAAGCTGTAACTGCTTCCACTGTGTTGATTTCTGGGAACAGATTGGGGGGGGGGAAGGAGAGGAGAGGAGTGCTCCCTTGCCATATCTCGTAGCAGCTGATAAGAACATAAGAGCAGCCTTGCTGCATTGGGCCAAATGTCAAACTCATCCAGCATCCTGTTTCCCATGGTGGCCAACCAGATGCATGGAGGAAGCTCACAGGCAGGTCATGGAGGAAGCAGCCCACTGTTGCTCCTCAGCAACTGATATACTGCCCCAGAGCATGGAAGTTCTGTCTAGCTGTGAGCACTAAAGGTTCCTTTCTTACGATGCCTAACAAGTAAGTGCTTTTGATAGCACTTAAGAGGACTGTGGCTGACAGCACTTAGATGAAAAATGCCAAGTCTATTACATCTCAGCTCCGTTACTGTGGCTGTTCTTAAGTTACTCCTACTTGCCTGTGTTACAGGTGGGAAAGATTGCGTGGAGGAGATGGGACACTCTCTGTTATCTGGCTTTGCTCCTGACCTTCTTCCAAGGAGCTCTGACGAATGTACACAGTTCTCCCCTTAAACCTTGGGGTGTGAGAGAGTAACTACTCCAAGGCTCAGTACGCTTCATAGCTGAATGGGGATTCAGTCCATACTAGTGTACTACTTCAACTACTGCACTTCACTGGCTTTCACAGAGGCAGGAGTAATGTCCACAAGGGGTTATCTTAAGCCACATTATTTTTGCTCCTAGAAAGATAAACTGGTAGTGTTTAAATCTGAAATTAGAATCTGGGAAGTTCATATGACTACATCCCCCAAGCAGGGTTGCCAACTCTGGCTTGAGAAATTCCTGGAGATTTGGAGAGAGCAAGGGAAGGAGTCCAATGGGGATGTGATACCAACACAGTCCACCCTTTGAAGCTGCCATTTCTTCCAGAGGAATTGATCTCTGTATTTTGGAGATCAGTTGTAATTCCAGGAGAACTTCCCCACCCTGGAGTTTGGCAGCCCTTACCCCCAAGACAGGTTAATTTTCAAAAGAAATCAACTTTGCAGTGCTTTTGGATAAGGGAAATATAGTGTCAAGATGGGTATCGATGGACTGGCCATCAAATAAAGTCCTTTTGTCAGACATCTGGTAGCAAGGCCAGGGTGCTCGAGTGCTATCATCCTGTTTACTAGCAAATTCTTTTGCCACTCCTGTGAGAGCAAGGTCCCTGGTTCACATTTAAATCAGCACATATTTCTCTTCCTCTTCCCTGTGATAGTCAACAAGAGCTGTTATTTGTATATATGTAAGTACACTGAGATTTGCAAATAGGTGGTTTTCCTGCTGCTTTCCTGCCTGCTGTAGCATAAAATGGAGAACTAGTGTGGTATAGGGCTTAGTAGGTAAGATAAAGGGAGACCTGGGCCCAAATGCTCACTTTACCATGCAACTGGGTGATCTTAATCCAATTTCTTAGCCTAACCTATCTCATCGGATAGTTGAATAAAATAGAAGTCCAGTGACACTTTGAAGCTGTCATGAGTCAGGACTCACTTCATCAGAAGCAAGTTGTGTGGGAAATCCTTTTACAGAGATTTCTTTAACCAAATTTGTGCCAGTCCCTTACACAAGCACTCTCACCCCTCAGAATTACAACAGGTTTCTCTCTGATACAACTCCTCTTTCTCCCTGCCCACTTTCTGCAATGCTGGTTATCAAAATCTCTGTAAAAGATTTTCTGCACCTCAAAAAGTGAGGCCTCACAAGCACTTTTGCGGAAATAAACTTGGTTAGTATTTCAGGTGCCGCAATAGATTCTGGAACTGTCACAGTAGACTACCTGTGAGAATAAAATGGCAGGGGGAACAATGCATCTAGGGATGCCATCTACAAGAGGGGTGTAGAGATGATCTGGAAATACAAATGATCTCCAGACTACAAAAGTTCCCCTGGAGAAAATGGGAGCTTTAGAGGGTGGACTCTGGCATTATACCCTGTGGAGGTCCCTCCCCAGGCTCCACCCCCAAACATCCGGGAATTTACTGAGCCAGAGTGGTAGTGGAGAGTGCCCTCGGCAGTCCTAAATCTCCAACTTGAATTTCATCAATAAGACCAAGTTATTGCAATATTGCCTAAATATTTGCTTCATGCTTCTGGTTGCTAAATTGTAAAAGAAGAGGTGTTCAGATTCCAACCATTCTGGAATCTCCCTAATTCCAGATCTGTGGGTCATGGAATGGTTATTATACACAGGCGAAGGAAATGCACTCCCCCCATGCTCAGAAGCTCTCTTTTCAGGATGGCAGCCTGAGCACATGTGTTCTTGGGATGAGCCAAATCAAGCCCTGCTTGCATTTTTGTTGTTCTGATAACATACAGCAAAGTAAATCTCACCCCTACGATGACACTTTCCTTTTTCTTGATCAATAACACCTGAAAAACTTGCCTCTCACACTATAAACATTAACATCATAAAGCTGAAGTCTCACTTGCCCTGTGTATTTTTCTTATTTCCAGTTTGCTTTTTATCTGTGAACCCCGAGGAGAAAATTCTGTATATCCAAGAGATTCTGCTCTATCAATGATTCCTTCTGTGTCTGTAACTCCAGATGCAATGAGAGGGAGTGCTTCCAGCCCAAGGTGCTGGGGAACAATTTATGGGTCGTGCACAATTACATGCAGCCAGGCGTTTGTTGAGACATGGCCAGGAAGCCTGATGTGTATCTTTTGAACCATGAACGCCTAGGTTGCCAACTTTGGATTGGGAAATTTCTAGAGGTTTGGAGGCGCCTGAGGAAGGACCTCTGCAGTGTGTAATGCTGCAGAGGCCACCCTTCAAATCAGCCATTCCCCCCCCCCCCCCCGAGGAACTGATCTCTGTAGTCTGGGGATCAGATGTAATTCCAGGAGGTCTCCAGGCCTCACCTGGAGGTTGACAACCCTTGCAGGATGACAACATGCATCACCCCAGACCTGCATATTCAAGTCAGGCTTTGCATACGGTCTAAATGGACGTGGCATCAGAGTGCTAGGTGGGGCTCTAGCTCAGTAGCAGAACACCTGCAAGCTCAAAAAATGGATCCAACAGATAACGAATTACGATACTCCATTATCACCTTCAATTATATTTCTAGACCAATGGAATATTCCACAGATCCCAAAAGCTATCAGGAATCTTATAGCAATATTTTTAGTTGCAGCGAAATCAGCGATAGCTTCAGTCTGGAATCTGAAGAAAGTGCCAACTAAAGAGATGTGGCTCTCTAAGATATGGGAACATTTCATCCTGGATAAAATTAATGATAATATTCTCAATGCTGAAAGCTTTCCCGCCAGTTCCAATTTCTATGAGAAATGGTTCCCTTCTCTTGAATTTATAGACATGCACGATTTACATCCCAAAATAAGAATTGCTCAGACGTTGACTCAGTTTTCTGATATTTGGTAATATTATGTATGCTTTGTTTAAAAGTTATTGTAATGTTCATATTCTTCAAAACTTGTAAACTATTATTGATTAGTTGTTGTGTTACAGTTGATGTTCATTGTTGATTTCTATTTGTTGTATGTTATAAAGCTTAATTAAAAAGTAAATTTAAAAAAAAAATGGATCCCATCCTGGAAAAACCTCCTTCAGATCCTCTAGAAAGCTACTGCCCATCAGAGCAGACAGTACTGATCTAGATGGACCAAATGGTCGGATTTAATAAGTCATTTCACATAATCATAAGGGCATAGGGAAGAAGGTAAGGGGGCAAGGAGAAGAGAGGTGAGTAATTCGCATCAACTTTCTCTCCTAACAATGTCTGCAATCATTTTTCCACTTTAACTGTAAATGTGGAAATATTTTTCCCCTTTTGTGGATGCGTAAGCCTTTGTAACAAGATAGGGATGAAAATCAAAATAAGTTAAAAAAGAAATTTTACTTAAAAAAAAGACTTTGAATTGCATCAGACTAGCTCTTCATCTTTGTGTGGATTTAGCCTCAAAAGGGTCTCACAGTCTACTTGAAAATTCCTGATGTAACCAAGCTCCATTCCAGTGTGAGATCAAAGCTGTATTTTTGGAAGAATATCTAGTTCCTGCTTATTCATCCTCTTCTCTCCATGATGTGCCTCTAATCCTGATTAACAAGCTGTGGCTCGGGGAAAGAGCACAGACCCACAAGTGTGCTTTGCCGGCTAGACAAAGGGAGCAGGGGGAGGGGAAAGGAATGCTAGGAATCTGCTAGGAACAGATAACCCGTTTCCTGCTTATTCCTGAGTGGGTCTCCAGCCTGTGTTCTTGTTTGTGAGCCTGCCTTTGTGCAGA